>NW_028318071.1:4580937-4910000 GCF_062004578.1 Staurois parvus
GGATGTTTTCAATTCCAAAATCTAAATAAAAAATAAAAAATAATATGTTCCATTTTCCTTAAGTAATTTTTTCATTATTACTATTTTAATATTCCTAATATTTTTTAATTTTTTTTTTTTTAATATTTTTTAATAACTTTTTAAATTTTTATCCTATATGTGTGAGTATATCATATTCACGATCTGAAATAAGCCTAGCATAAGATAAGGTGCAAAATTATTCATATAATTAGTAAATAGGGTGAGAGTGAAGTAAGATATATATATATATATATATATATATAATTCTTAGATTAGGATGGTTAATAAAAGATATATAAGGGGTATTGATGTGATTATTTATACAAGCAACAATATACATGTATATATTTTATTTTAATTTATTGTGGTTTTTTTATGATTAGAGATGTAATAAAGATTGTATTATTTGTAATGTTAACCTGCAGAAAGATATATACACAGCATTATATAAGGTAATTTGATATTCAACAAAAGTAGCAATAGGAGAGATGGAATACAGCTGACCCAAGTAGCAACGTCTGACAGACAGAGTTATCCCTGCACTCAAGGGGTTCCGTATGGATAGACACTGAGTTGCAGCTAAAGTTAAATAAAATCACTTAGAAAATGGCCGCGCCCATGTGGGCTTCATAAAGATGGCGGCCGAGCGATATATATATGGGCAAGGACAAGTCGTGGCATCCAATCATTATCCCCCTGATGAAGTCACGTGACCCTGTGACGCAACGCGTAGGGGAGGGGCTCTGACGTCACGACTTTGCAGCGGAGAGGCTCGGCGATTCCAACGCAGACAGAGGCAGGCAGAGAGGGAGAGCAGAGGTAGAGGATTGCTTCACCCACAATTGACTGTGATATTTATGCCGCCCTGGACTACCAAGGAACTGTATATCGCTGTGTATTATCGCTACAGGCAGAAATAAATTTCCACTATTTAAAAGGATAAGACACCATGGTTTGTGTTTCTTTTCTCTACATCTGACCCTAATATTCCACATGGGTGAGAGGAGGAAATGAGAAGGAGATGACCCCTGGAGGGGAATAAGGAGATAGAGCTGGTCTGAATATCGGTGTATGAGCAGTTGCAAAAGGAGAAAGAGGAAAGTACAGGAGTACCTACATCCATACCCTGGTACATCTAAATACAGAGCATTAATCCACCGATCCTGGAAGGATCAAAAAGTCTATTTGCCTGAATTTCACTCAGGCAAATATAAAGGTGAGCGCATAGGGAGACCATAAGGCACCTGGCGAGAGGGAATAAGGAATCACCTGCACTTTGGCACTTGTTTATAAAGACTTTTTTTATTCATTTATGTATTACACTAATGCACGTGCACATTGGAATATATTCTTGCACAAATATTGCTGGAGTGATCACATATAATTAGAGTGGCACTAATTATATATATATTTGTATTTATTTATCATTCACATTATATCTAGGTCCTATATTGATTATTATTTATCACATGAATTTAGGTTTTTTATGTGTGTATTGGCAATATATTGATAATTACTTAATCATATTAGTTTATGGAATATCACTTATCATTATGATTCACATTTTGATTTATATAATTATTAATTAAGCAGAATGAGTACAGATTGGATATAGAGATATATATGTATATAAATAGGAGCGCGGCACTATAAATACCTTATATACTGATCTGACACTACCAAGTGAGTTTGTGTAAGTGCCAGCGCACCAAACACCAAAGAACAGTAAATAATTGTTTAACACCCACTGAATGCTTCATTCATAATAGCTCACAAGGATTCACAATATACATAGAAAGAAGAGCAATTTCTGGCGAAGGGGTCAAGGACTCCCCGTAGATCTCATTATTCACAGCAAAGACCTGCCGCCAAAAGGATTGTATTCGATCACAAGGGTTGTAAAGGATCCAAAAATAGAGGAGCCCAACCCTTGGGGAAGAGTGGGGTTATCAAATAGGGATGACAAAGGAGAGGGATTGGAAGACAAGAGAGCAACCATGCCTCATTTATACCACAGCCGCACCACAGCTAAGGTCAAGAGAGACAGGGCAGAAAAACGCTGATAGTCCCGATTGAAACCCCATGGTAATGCCTGAAGATCCACCTGAGAAAGATCTTGTTCAATCATACAAGAGGCTTTCCGAAAAAGTCTAGGGAACCAATTAAGCATCTGGGCCAGCAACGCAGCTCTGTAATAAAGCTCAAAGTCTGGCAAACCCACTCCGCCCTCAAGTTTCGTTTAAGTAAGTAACCTGTGCTTTAACCTAGAGAACCCACGGTGCCAATTAAATCGAATCGAAAGGGAGCGTAAAGATAGAAAAAAACTCTTAGGGATAGTGATCGGTACCGTCTGAAAAACATATAAAAGCTTAGGTAAGGTATCCATCTTGAGGGTGTTGATACGACCGAACCAGGGAAGGGCTGAAGAGCCCCATGTAGCTAAATATTTTAGAATACGTGAAAGTAATTGTAAATAATTAAGGGAATATAAAGTATGAAGATCAGTCGAAATCAGGACCCCCATGTATGTGATGGCCTTAGGTTGCCACTGAAGGGAAAAATTAGGCCGAAGGTTCGCCAGTACATGGGCAGGCAGAGAAACTTTTAGGGTCTCCGTATTAGAGATATTAAGTTTAAAATTACTGAAGGAACCAAATCTATGGAATTCATGGAAAAGACTGGGGAGGGAAACAAGTGGTTGTTGAAGGTAAACCAGCAGGTCGTCGGTGTACAAGGATAATTTGTGGTGCGTGGAGGGAGTATGCATGCCCAGTATGGAGTCATTAGCTCATATGGCTTGCACAAGATGTTCCATTACTAAAACAAAGAGAAGAGGCGAGAGGGGACATCCTTGTCTGGTCCCATTCAAAATGGGAAAGGACGATGAAGTCGTACCGTTAACCAGGACAGACCTGTGGGGCGAGAATAGAGGGACATAATCCGAGCGAGGATCCGCGAGCCCAAACCAATCTGCTCCAAGGTAAGATGGAGAAAGCGCCAGTCGACGCAATCGAACACCTTCTCAGCGTCAAATGAGAGAAGGCAAGCCTTTAAACCATGCTGTTTGATGCAAGAGGTAAAATGAATCATTTTGGAAGTATTATACCGTGCTTCGCGACCCTGAACAAAGCCGACCTGGTCATGATGGATCAAGGTTGGTAGAAGAGGGGAGAGACGATTCGCTAAAAGTTTGGAAAAAAGCTTAACGTCCAGGTTAAGTAGAGAAATCGGACGGTAGCTACTGCAATGAGAAGGGTCTTTACCCGGCTTAGGGATAACCGAAATGGTAGCGGAAAGAAAGGCTGACAAATGCACATTCGCATCGTCGATGATATTTAACGCTCGAGCCAGAAGCGGAGCCAATTGGGCAGCGAATGTTTTGTAAAAGCGAGGGGTGAATCCATCTGGACCCGGGCACTTACCATTTTTCAGGGCCCTGATTGCCCCAAGAACTTATATAACCAAGAAGGGCTTCTCTAGATCCAAAGCGTCTTGGGCATCAATAACAGGTAACACCGTCTCCGCAATATATTGGGACACAGCCGTCAGGGGGGAAATAGGGAGGATATCAGGACTTGCCAAGGAGAGATTATACAGTTGAGAACAATAGCGCTCAAACGCAGAACAGATTTCCTTATTGTGGTAGAGTTTAGAATTATCAGGCGCCGTGATCTACTGAATCAGACAACGGGATGGATGGGGATGTAGTACACGAGCCAAGTGTTGGCCACATTTGTTAGCTAGAGAGTAATGGGTGTTGCATACTTTGTCTTGCGCAATAAGGGAGGAGGAATCTAAAAGTTGGAGTAAATCTCTGCAAGCGTTAGAAAGTTCCACTGCAAGCACCGGGTCTAACGTACGTTTGTGGGACGGTTCCAAACGTCCAATAAGTGAAAATAAGCGACACATCTCCGTCGTACGAGCCTTTTTTAGACGAGAACCATGTTTAATGAGAACCCCTCTAAGAACACATTTGAGGGTCTCCCATTGAGTAAGAGGGCCCTTCTCACCGATCGCGGCGTCAGACCCCAGCCCTTCTCACCAAACTCGTGACCAAAGGACTAGCCAATCCAAACCGCGCTGTCACGTGCGTAACAATGTCACACCCAGCTGCACCCTGCACAAAGATTTTCCAGCTAATGGACCACAACCTATGTGCCAGCAGCCTGAGAGCAATTGTTACTGGGTCGGGTTAATTACGCAATTAACCCTTCACACTGCCACCACCTCCTTTTTGTACAGAGAAAGAGGAAACTCGGCAATATCAGCAATAACACTATGATGTTTGAATAATCGTCGGTATACCACTGTCGCCGCAGGCAGCGATATACCAAAGTTTAAAACACACACACAGTAGCGCTTTTCAGAGGCAGGGGTGCTTAGTTTGCATTAAAGAGCTTTAGAAACAGTTCAACACTTTCAGAAAGTAAGATTTATTACTAACAGGTCAAAAGGGTGCAATAAAAATATTTACAGGAAAAGATGTAGCCAATATATATATATAAATATACAGAAAACAATAGCACAGCAAAGAGATAACAGAGAGAAGTTTAGAGGGTTAAAGTACTTGCCGTCAGCCTTGGGTTAAGCAGATCAGGTTTCAGAGCCAAAAGGGTCTTATCTCCCAAAGTTATTTCCGATGTTAAAAAGGGAGATTCTTCAACTTAGCTCAACTCAGCTTTTCTTACCTTCAAGCATCGCAGCCTTTATCTGGGAACTCAGCAGGGTGTCTCCCTGAAGCAGAGAACCACTCGCATTATTTGGGGAGGGGTGTTGGAGTGGAGACCCAAGCTAGAACCAAAAACTCTCCCAGTTGATGTCATGGTTCATAACTTATTCTCGGTGCATTTAGCAGTCTTGTCACTAGTAGATTAATATGCAGACGCATCTGCTGAACATTTAGATATGAAATATGACATATCTGCTTGAATGGTTAAGGAGATATAATGTTCTGCTCTCCTGTATATGCCAGCTAGGGGATGTAATATAATCCAAATTAAAAGGTATGCGCTAATAACAAACTTATACAAAGGTGTATATCATCATCCAAAAAACATTAGTGTTTTAAATAAATTATAGTGTCCAAACATAAATTAGTGTCCAAAAAAATATATATATCTTCAGTGACTTGAACCAATTGTGAGAAATCCACCACCAAAGGAGATTAAATGAACTCACCAGAGCTAATGGCTGGTCAGATAATAAACCAGCAACTGCGCTTGTGCTCTGGGAGCAATGAACCCGATGTCCAAATAGATATGGTGATGTTTCAGATACTTCCAGATAATAATAATCACAGCCAAACAACTTTGCAGCCCAAGCTCTTATGATGAACTTCTCCACTCTTTCTCATACCTCCATGAGAGCATGCAGTACACTCAGGGACAAAAAAGACAACATAATGGTGCAATACATTTTTTTTCATTTATCTCTTTAATAAAAAAGGTATAAGGAAACTCACAAACAAGGTGTCCAACAGACACCAGCTTCAATCGCAAAAAAGGGTTGAGATACAGGTAACGCTCACCGCAGATGTCTCCCATACAGCACAGACCAGCAAGGCTCTCTAACGTCCACATCAAGTAGGCTACGCCCAACCGGTTTCGTCACACCGACGTCATCAAGGGGCGGTACAGATGGGAACATCAGACAACTCTTATAAATACCACCCTTCATCTACATAGTTTTAACACCCAGCCAATCACTGCGTTCCTAGTCTCCTTAATCACGCCAGCTAGAACAGGTGTTTCCCAATTTAATTATACATATACACTCTACTACATAAACAAAAAAGCTAAATATATATACCCTGCAGGTTTGAATCAGCACAATACCGTTCTCCTTCAAAATCACCCACAAAAAAAATATAAATATAAAAACATAAATATATGCAGAAAAGCAATATATACCATCCTGTGCATGGCTCTTCAAACCACAGAAAAACCCTTAAAGGGCCATGCACAGAACTTAAAGCACAACTCTTCTCATACACAAAAAAATAAAAAATAAAATTTTTTTTTTATAAAAATATAAGCCAAATTAAAATAAACTATATATAACGATCACTACATGTTATCAATATTTTAAAATAATTCTTAAAAATTAGTCAAAAAACAATTTAAATCAATATCTATGTTTAAACCTCTTCGTACTAAAGACTCCAATTCATATATCCAAAAAGTCTCCTTTTTTGATTTCTTTAATCAGATCTGAACCCCTCCAATGACTTTTTACTCTCTCAATTCCATAAAATGTCGCTAAACTCGGATCACTATTGTGTCTTAATTTAAAATGTCTTGAAACACTATGTTTGTCAAACCCTCTCTTTATATTGTTCAAATGTTCATTTATCCTAGTCTTCAACTGTCTCCCTGTTCTTCCCACGTACTGAAAATGACACGGGCATTCCAAAACATAAATCACATGAGAGGAATTACACAAAATAAGTTGTTCGATCTTATATTCTTTCTTAGTTATATTTGAAATAAATTTCTTCCTCTTTATTTTATTCGATCTATTTATCGTTCTACATGCTTTACACCTGTTGCAATGAACAAATCCCTTCAAATCGGGAAAAAAATCCACCTCTTTTGGTGGATCTAGAACATTATGCACTAATTTCGTCCTTATAGATCGATTTTTCTTATAAATAAATTTAGGTTTTTTTGGAATGATCTTTTTCAATACCTCATCTTTTAACAAAATCGGCCAATATTTCTTGAAAATACCCTCAATCTCTTTATACTGATTATTAAAGTTGGTAATAAAAGCCATATCAAAGTTGTTATTCTTTATCTTTCTATTAGACAGAAAAGTACTTCTATCCTTTTTATCAATCATTTCCCTTTCTGTTGACAAAAAAGGTTTTTTATATCCTTTCTCAATAAACCGATCGATCAATACATCAGTTTGATCAACAAAATCTTTCCTTAAACTGCAATTCCTTTTAATTCTCGTAAACTGACTTCTTGGGGTATTATATAGCCATTTAGGATGATGTCCACTTGAAACCGGGATATAGCTGTTTTTATCAATATCTTTAATAAAAGTTTTAGTATAAATCTGTCCATCATATTTATATAAGATCAAATCCAAAAAATTAACCTTTTCAAAATCTTTAGTAACAGTAAACTTCAACCCATAACGGTTTTCATTAATATAGTTTGAAAATCCTTCAAGATCTATTTCAGAACCCCTCCAAATTACTATAATATCGTCTATGCTGGGTGTTAAAACTATGTAGATGAAGGGTGGTATTTATAAGAGCTGTCTGATGTTCCCATCTGTACCGCCCCTTGATGACATCGGTGTGATGAAACCGGTTGGGAGTAGCCTACTAGATGTGGACGTTAGAGAGCCTTGCTGGTCTGTGCTGTATGGGAGACATCTGCGGTGAGCGTTAACTGTATCTCAACCCTTTTTTGTGATTGAAGCTGGTGTCTGTTGGACACCTTGTTTGTGAGTTTCCTTATACCTTTTTTATTAAAGAGATAAATGAAAAAAACGTATTGCACCATTATGTTGTCTTTTTTGTCCCTGAGTGTACTGCATGCTCTCATGGAGGTATGAGAGAGTGGAGAAGTTCATCATAACAGCTTGGGCTGCAAAGTTGTTTGGCTGTGATTATTATCTGGAAGTATCTGAAACATCACCATATCTATTTGGACATCGGGTTCATTGCTCCCAGAGCACAAGCGCTGTTGCTGGTTTATTATCTGACCAGCCATTAGCTCTGGTGAGTTCATTTAATCTCCTTTGGTGGTGGATTTCTCACAATTGGTTCAAGTCACTGAAGATATATATATTTTTTTGGACACTAATTTATGTTTGGACACTATAATTTATTTAAAACACTAATGTTTTTTGGATGATGATATACACCTTTGTATAAGTTTGTTATTAGCGCATACCTTTTAATTTGGATTATTGTTGCCAAAATGTATTTTGGGTGGGATATGCTGCTGACACTTTGGTGTTTTTTGTAAGTGGCGCTTTTTTCTTTTTTAATTTGGTATAGGGGATTTAATATACCAAACAATTTGTGTTAAAGTGAGCCGTCCGAATATGTGCTCTATGTTTATGTAGTTATGTCCTATTTGAAGATATAAAACTATATGGAAAAGTGAGTTTTTAAATGTAAGTCTGTTTTTATGACTCCCTGGAATGTCTTTTGAAGCTCAGTGAGGGCTTGGTTTATGGTCTTACGATATCCCAGATTGCGAGGCTAACAGGCATCTAGGCACCAGCTTGGCTGGGGTTTTATAGCCATGACACCCTCCCAATGAGTTTGCTGCCTGTGATCTCTGCAACAAACAGACCACATGTCACTCAACAGAGAGGGAGGGGGGATGTCGGAGAAATCTGATTTGGGAGAGATACAATATGGAGGGGTTTGGAGCAAAATGGATGACCGCGTCCATCTCTGTGTGCATGATTGCTACAGGCCAGTAGTGTCCATCGTGTGATCCAGAATAAAGTCCTGGATAGTCTTCTCTATCTCCGCGAAACAGAGAGAATCTTTGAGTAGGGTGTCATTCAGGCGCCTGTCTTGAATCGTAAGATGGATTGGAGCGTGGTCCGACCACAAAAAGTGACCGAGAGAGGATGAAGTCGGACAATCTAGCAAAGACTTTGAGACAAATAAATAGTCTATACGACTGTATGATGCATGAGCTGCAGAGTAATAGCTATAGTCTCGCTCTGAAGGATATTTAATACGCCAAACATCCACTAGGTGTATGTCATGCAAGCGCGACTTAAGTTAAGATAAGGTCGAGAAGGAAAGAGAAGATTTACCCGCTGAAGTGTCCAAATCTGGAGAGAGAGCTACATTGAAGTCCCCTCCGACAATGAGACAGGAACCCCCAAAAGCGGATAACTGGGAAAGGACCTCCATAAGAAATGGAGCCTGATCTAGGTTGGGAGCGTAGATGTTGGCAACTGTAAAAACGAAATTTTGGCATTTCAATTTAAGGAACAGGTAGCGTCCATTTGGGTGAATTAAAGAGTCCAAGATCTCCGGGCCGAAAGTATGATGAAAGGCTACCGACACCCCCCTAGATCTAGTCTGCGGATTAATACTATGATACCACTGATTATAGTAATGATTGTGGAGGACTGGGATACCACCAGAGCGAAAATGAGTCTCCTGAAGTAGTAAGATTCGTGCGCCACATTTATGGAAATGGTTCCGCTTCTCCGGAGTGTTAAAGCCCCTACAATTAAAAGAAGAAAATTTTATCGGAGTCATATTTAATTAAAAGGTGTGACACCAAAAGAGCTCTGACGGATGGCCCCCAACCCCAGAGCAAAAAAAAAAAATGGAGGGGGGAGAAATCGAGAAAAGAAGAACAGATAAAAGGAGAAAAAAGAGAGAGAAACTACTAGACAGGCAAGCTGTCAAAATGACATACAGTGTAATACTACACAGTACACTGAAGGCCTAGGTGGGGAAAGTCAAAGGTGCATGTATCTGATCCCGACTCAGGCCTCCCACAGGCAAATGTTAACTTGAGGAAGGTTACCCTTAAATAAGGGCGACCTCCTCTTACAAAACGTATTCAATAATCCCTCAAACAGGCATGAGAAAATAAACCCCCGCCCCCAACAATAAAAATTAACAAAGTATGGCAAAAAACGGGGTGTGAATAAAACAAACAAGAAAGGGCCCAAAGCCCCTAAGACTAGGGCCAAAGACATCCCCGCCCGTCACGGCAAAACTGCAGTGGTGATACCTGAGGATTAGCCACAGCCTCAGAACCTAAAAAAAAAACCACAGAAAACCAATAGGCACAATAAAAGGCACAAATACAAGGTACTTAATCAGCAGTAGTAACCATCAGCAGGTGTAGAAACTGTAGAAAAAGGAGTAAAGGGAGAAGTACCCTAATTCACATAGATAAGGGGTCATCCCTCCTGGATCTGTTGAGAGGAGGATCTGGAACGCTTCTTCTTGCAATTGGACCGCTGCCAGGAAGAGGATAGAGGGAGGCTAGGGGTTGAAAGTTGAAGGGGCCAGTCCGGGAGGGACACCTGGGGCAGCTCGAACACACCGAGCAATGTAGGTAGGTCTCCAAGGGTGCGGAATTGGGCAGATTTACCGTTCTGCGAGGCATGACGCTGGAATGGGAACCGCCATTGGTAGCAGATATGCCTCTCTTGCAGCATCTGAGTAAGGGGGCACAAAGGCGGGAAAGATCTGGGAGGAGCATCACCGGTACTTCGTTGAATAGGATGGTGTCCTGCGTGCTGGCCGCACGCATAATGGCGTCCTTGACCTTAAAGTAATGGACCCTGCATAGAGTGTGACAAAAGATGGATCAGGGTGTCTTGGGCCCATTGTGCGATGTATGCGGTCCAGCTCAAAGTAGGTATCTTTAGGTTGCTGGAGCAAATCTTTAGGTTCAACAGATTCAGGTATACCCCTGATACGGATATTGTTACGGCAGTTCCTGTTCTCAATGTCATCCTGCTGGTACATGAGCTGCTGTATAAGAACCGTATGGGAGTTAAGGGTTTCTTCGTGGGTTTGTAAAGCGTTACACAGACCGTCGGCTGTATTTTCAATCACTTCCATGCGCACACAAATGTCTTGTTTAAGATCAGAAATTTCCTGCTTGTATGTGCTTTCAATACGTTTCACACATTGCTCAAAATCTGCCTTTGTAGTAAGGGATTTAATATAGGAGGACAGGGATTTCATGTGGGACTGCAGGTCCCAGCCATCCTCAAAGCAGGGAGATGCTGGGGAGGGGCTGCAGGATCCCTGTGTGCCCTGGGCTTGCTGAACTAGCTGAAAAGAGTCCCCAGGAGGAGAGAGAGAGCCCCGAGGGCTTACCTGCCCTTCTTCTTGTTGCCCTGCATCCACAGGGGACGTGGAGGGGAGAGGCGCCAGTGCCATCTTGACGGCTGGGGTGCCCGAGGCCTCGGCCGCGAATTGGGTGAATAACCGGCTTACACTGCTGCTGGACCGGCTCCCCATTACTGCCCGGGTGGGATCCAGAGATGATTCTTCCCCATGTGGGGTGAGTACAGCAGCCCGTGAGGGAGGAAAAGTGCCCGTTAGGAAGGACTGGGCCGGGAGCTCAGCAGTAACGCTGCTACGGCTCCATGCGCCAGGCCATGCCCCCCACTCCCCAAATATTTATACCCTCTCCTGGTATGCACCATTGGCAATAAACCTCCTAGTGGTTGGCCAGAGAGGATATAAATATTCATAACTCAGCATAGAGCAGCTCCCTTGTCTATTGCCAAAAATGCCAGTGACCAACTGGCAAGAACAGCAGTAACACTGCATTTAAGAGAACCCAAAGTGAGATACTTAAAATTAGTCTAGGCAGATTACCACCCAACATACCTAAATTTACAAGTCACCTCTGCTACGGCAGGGTAGCTAGAGAAATTTTAGACTTGGCTTCATTTCCTCTTGATGAAACAGGCCTAACTGTCTAAAACACAATGAATCATCACTCACCACTTACATTGTATTACAGCTTTTTTATGACAATATATGATACTGATATGTGCTAAAATTAACTATTTTGGCTTACCTATATAATTAGTGAAATGTTGGTATATGCAGTAACATCAAGATGTGGTATTGGCAAATATCGAATAACCTTTTTTTGAAATTGTTGACACGTCCCGCTGAAACCATCGACTTTGGAAGGGAGTTTCACATCCTTACTGCTCTAACAGTAAAAAACCCTCTACACCATTTAAGGTTGAACTTCTTCTCATCCAACCTCATTGGGTGGCTACGTGTCTTCTTGAGTGAGATTGAGACTGAATAGTTTCCTCCCAAAGTTAGAATAACCATTAAGAAATTTGTAGATTTCTATCATATCCCCTATTAAGTGTCGCTTTTCCAAGGAGGATTGTAATAATTCCTCATAACTGAGCTCCTCCAGCCTCTTTATTAGTTTTGTTACCCTTCCCACATCCTTCCTGATGTCTGGTGACCAGAACTGGACGGCATACTCAAGCTGTGGCCAAACCAGAGTTTTGTGAAGTGGTAGAATTATATTTGTATCTCTTAAATACCCTTTTTAATGCATGCTAATATTCTACTGGCCTTGTTTCCTGCAGCTTGGCTTTGCATGCTATTGCTGAGTCTGTCATCAGCTAGGACCCCCAGATCTTTTTCCATCATGGATTCCCCCAGAAGTTCTAGTGTATAGCGTACATTCAAGTGCATTACTTTACATTTCCCTATCTTGAACCTCATTTGCCATGTGTTTGCCCACCCCTCCATTTTATCAAGGGTTTCCTGTAAGGTTGCTATATCCTGTTCTGAAGATATTACTCTGCTTAGCTTAGAATCGCCAGCAAACACTGAGACTGAACTATTATATCATTTATGAACACGTTAAACAGGATTGGTTCCAGGACAGAGTCCTGGGGTTCTCCACTTATAACTCCAGACCATTCTGAAGATACACTATTTATCACCAGTCTCTGGACCCACCCCTGTAACCAGTTTTCAATCCAGGTACATATACTATCATCAATACCAATAGACCTCAATTTGCCCATCTGACCCCCTATTCAGTGGGAGCTAGATATCACATATAGAAGAAGTATTTCTACTGATTCTATATGACAGCTTCCCACAACACAAGCACCCACGGCGCTGTGGAGATCCCCTTAAAATCCATACCATACTTAAAGGTGTTGTGAATCTTGCTATAGGATGTGACATTTACAAAGAAAAAATTATATAGTTTAAATTGGTAGCAAATGCTTTTTAAATGTCAGCTTCTTTAAAAGAAAAAGCACACAGATCCTTCCAAAGGTCTCCAAAATGAATAGCTAATCCTTTGTCTGCTATATATTTTGGGGGGCTTTGCAGTTGCCTGTGTTTTTTTAAGAGGCCAAGAGGGAAATGCAAAGCATTTTTTTCTTGTAAATTTCCATTTTTCCTGTAAATTTCAATGCTGCTTCAACACTTTCTGTACATCATAGAGATGCGTCCCCTCACAGGCAGGATAAGAGCACCCCCTGCATGTTATTGGGCATTTTTAATGTTTCACTTTGACCACTTGCCTACAGGGCACTTATACCCCCTTCCTGCCCAGGCCAATTTCCAGCTTTCAGCGCTGTCACACTTTGAATGACAATTGCGGTCATGCAACACTGTACCCATATGAAATTTTTATCATTTTTTTTAGACATATAGAGCTTTCTTTTGGTGGTATTTAATCACCTCTGGGATTTTTATTTTTTCTTAAACCAAAAACCACTGAGAATTTTGAAAAAAAAAGTTTTTTCTAAGTTTTTGTTATACAATTTTGTAAATAAGTAATTTTTCTCCTTCACTGATGTGCGCTAATGAGGCTGCAGTGATGGGCACTGATAGGCTGCACTGATGGACACTGATATGTGGCACTGATGAGGAGGCACTGGTAGATTGCACTGATGGGCACTGAAAGGCAGCACTGATACATGACACTGATATATGGCACTGTTAGGCGGCACTGACTGGCCCTGTTAGGCGGCACTGACTGGCCCTGTTAGGCGGCACTGACTGGCCCTGTTAGGCGGCACTGACTGGCCCTGTTAGGCGGCACTGACTGGCCCTGTTAGGCGGCACTGATAGGCGACACTGACTGGCACTGATTGGCAGGACTGATAGGTGGCACTGACGGGCACTGATGGGTGACATTGAAAGGCAGCCAAGATGGGCACTGATATGTGGCATTGATGTGCACTGGTATGCACTGATATGTGGAATTGATGTGGCACTGATGGGCACTGGCACGGGGCACTGATGAGCACTGACTGCTGGCACTGATGGACACTGACAGGTGGCACTTCTGGGGCCACACTGATCATCAGTGCGCTGATGATCAGTGTACATGTCCCCACCGCGGAAAGCTGATTACCGGCTCTCCTCTTGAGCTGTCAGCGTGACAGCTCGAGAGGAGAGAAATGCTGATAACCGGCATTTCCGTGTTTTCATGTGATCAGCTGTGATTGGACACAGCTGATCACATGACCGAGCCGACATCTTCGGCTCTTTCCATGATCCGCTGTGTCTGAGGGATACAGCGCACTGGCGATCACCGCGCTGTGCGCTCCCTGAGCCACGCAGAATGGAGAATGGAAGGATGTCATATGACGTCCTATCAGAACGAGAGAACCACCTTGCGCCCGTCATTGTACTATATGGCGAGCGGAAGGTGGTTAAGCATTTAAAAAAAATAACTGCTGCTGGCAGAATGTAAGTTATTTTTTTTGTATTGGTACATGTTCCACAGGGAAGTGCTCCCCCATGCAAATATCTTCTTTTTTTTTTTACAAACCCTTGCCTATTAGGCTAGAAAATCTGCATTTTTGATTTGACAGGTTCAACTCCCATTGATTCCTATGGGGTTCAGGCTTTACATTCACATTTTTTTGACGATTGCCAAACCCAGCTCGAACTGAATTTTGACTCATCCCTAGTCTGAAGGTGTGAAATGCGGTCAATTCACCAGGGTGGACATGTAAAAATTGCATTATATGTGGAACACAGATGTGTTGAATGCCCTTGCACTTGTTTATGGTTGGGTGTTGCAACTCTGACTGGCTTCATTCATGCCTCTTGTAAATTAGTTTTTTTTCCTCTGTCCAAATGTAAGCCGTGTACCGGGGTGGGCTCCACAGGATACAGTGAAGTCACGCACGAGGAAAGCAACCCCAACACCAGCTTTTGCCACAACAGAATTTTTCTTAGATGTGGCAAATAAACACAACCACAAATGCTGAAAACATACAATAAATTTACAAACACCCAGCCCAAAGGCTGAGACCGTTGTGCTGCACAGCACGGCGCCTCCTGATGGATGAAGGTAGAAGGTGTAGTAATTTATCTACTGGCGGGCACAACTAAGCTGCCACACCTTACCGGTTATTACCCTAAAAGAGCAGGAATCAGTGTATGGGTGTATGGTATGGGCTAGCATGCGGTGCAGCACAACAGCTTACAATCTTACACAAATCTACAGTATTCCCCCTCCCATAACTGGTCCTGTAGCACGTGCCTGAGTATTCCTTCTGAGCAAAACATCAGTGTGGCTTGAGTTTGTGGGATTTTATCAGCTCTCCAATGTGAAATGTCACTTTAAGTTATGGAGTCCTTCCAAAGATCAGTAATAACACTTGTGGCCTGATACAAACAGACACACGAACTATAGGCAAGGTCTCAGTCTCTAGGCGCCAACACTAAAATGAGGTGCGTGCACGATCTTACCGACCCGGGTCTGCTTTGCATCCACTGGTGACTCTGAACAGAACAAATGTCTCTCCAACAAGCATGCGATATCGCAATGTATGTTGCTTTGTTCCTCTGCTCTCATCAGCATTCCTGGCAGGAATCTTCCTTTCTCTAAACAGGATCAGGGTCTTGGACACAATCAGCTTCACTTAGCTGCAGCTCTGGTTACTGAGAGATGCCCTAACACCTGGATGCCATCAGATTCTCTGCTCACACGGCTCCTGCATTCACCATCCGCAAAACATGGCTGCCCTCTCCTCTTCCTGTTCTCTCAACTCTGTGTGAAAAACCCCACCTCTTCATGAATATAGAAATATCTATGCAGTCTGAGGCTGTGTTAGGAAAACAGTGGCATCTTGTGGCCAAACAGCAGAATGTCAGTCCCGAACATTTAATTTACTGCACACAAACAGTGTTCAAACAATGAGAGCTGTTTTCCCATCTCACACAAAATTCTAAGGTGTAGAAAAACAGCTTCTGACCTAGAAAATTTGTCCTTCTCTGCTGAGCCATCCTATTTTTTGAGAGAGGTTGTTTTGGCTCCCCAATGTATAGGTATTTGCATTCCCAACTATACCATACTACATATACTGTACATACCAAATGTGATATGGTATCTTAGATTAAGCCCAGTGTGGGTGAAACATGTCAGAGTGGAGTGACTGATGGATGGGGATTTCAGCTGAAACCTTTTCTTTCATTTACCTTAAACTGGACATGAATATAGTGTGCAGCAGTACCTGTATGCCATATTACATCTTGAAGCAAGATGTGCTCTATCTCTGCCAGCACCTGAATACAGAGTTTGAACCTGGGAAAATTATACTGAAGGCTTGCAATTACTCTGATCTATTATGGTATACCAAATGTGATGTTTGATTTTCCGAATAATTAGCCAACTGCACTTGTAAAAATAAACAGTCTTTATTTTTTCAAAAACAGAGTGGCTTTCCTTCAGCATAATCAACACAAAGCTGTCCATCACTCTGTTATAGAGAAATAAAAATTTGGCTCACCTCCTGTATAAGTTTATCCCACAACAGGTTTTAAAGTTCCTGCCTCCTCCAGAGGTCCAGAAAGGGCACAAGAACTAAGCAATGTCTCAGTCAATACACAGCCCACAGCCCTTTCACAATGGTGTTCTGTTCCACACTATAACTTATACCTCATCAACACCTGTTGGTTGCTTCCTGCCCTTTTTAGCCCTCTCTTGCAGATAAGATAGCCCTTTCAGTACTTGTCAGGGTTGGAGACTCTTTCCTACCCAAAATCTCTCTGAACCTCTGGATTCTGGGTCCACAAGACTTAAAAATCCTGGGAAAATTGTCAATCACCAGATCACCCTGCATGGGTGACAGTCCCTAAGTACTCCACAGTGCTTCTGCTTGCCCCCCCTTAAAGGACCACAACCTACATAAAGGGGACGAGAGAGAGAGAGAGAGAGAGAGAGAGAGAGAGAGATTTTATACGCCATATTTTAGTAAAGCTATTACTCTTTTACAAGAAGCAATAATACTATTTTACATGAAAAAAAAACAACCATCAGACATAATTTGGATATAAAAAAAACTTGCACTATATTTGTTTAGCAACATTTTACAGTTTTATTTACATTCAAACAAAGATATTACATTAGCAAGGTCAATTGCAATAATTCAATTTAAGCAGTAAAGGAAATTGCCAAGGTGGCAATGTAACTAGCAGAACGACTACTTTTAGCAGTGCTACGGTAGTTCTGAGGGATAGGTGGGAAAAACATAATTTTCTGTGCAGAGGATTGCACTGCCCCAAAAACTAGCACTGTTTCTGACCACTGGCAGCATTCAATGCATTATGGGAGTCTATCAGGAGGGTTTTTTTCTCTTAAAGTACTTCCACTTTTGCAGCCAAATTAAGATAACACCTACTTCATACTTCTTACATGTTTGCAATAGCTTTCTTTTAAAATTTTTAATTAAATTTAAAATAGCTGCTTACCTTTACTTTCTAAAAAACCCTGTTAGGTTTCCCTTTCTATGTAATCGTAAGGGGGAGGGGGGGGTTATTTTACCATAATTGACCCTGTCCATACTGTGCTGGAAGATCTTCATTATCAGTTGTAAACTAAATGTGCAATGTCCTAACAAATGCTTGAAAATCTCAAGGCTTTTGCAGTAGTTCATTGTACCGTAATGCATTAAAAAAAAGTCCTTACATCTGCCCCATAATTGCACATCGCAAGCTACTCTGAGCAATACAAACTGCATATAAATGTTTAAACTTGCTCCAAAGAAATAACTTGAAAGGTTTTAGGTACGCTGTGTGAAGAGCAACATATAAGAAACATATAGTGAGGGTTTCTCAAATTTGACTGGAAAGGTGGAAAAACACTTTAAGCCCAGATGCATACTTTGTTGTATCAGCTGTAGAATTTATTACTGCCACCATTGCATAATACTATTATTTGGGACTCAAGAGCTTGGCAAGATGCCATGCTCCTGGATTACATCAGCGAAATTTAATTACCATGAAATGCAATTTCATACTAATAATCAGAATATACAGGCATTAAAATAGAATTATATTGTAACACATATAGTACAGTTACACATACATTATCAATAGCATCCCTTAGATAGGTTTAAAAGCATATAATAAAATATCATAACGACTACTTATGACTGCATATTGGGGTGGATGAATAAATACTGGAAATTTGTAAATTGGATGTATGGTGCATAGCCAGGATTAGATTCATATTCAAAAGTCTGTGCTATCCCAAGCTTCTGTGGTCACACTATTTTGTGTGCATAGCATAAAAGAGACTTGCTTTCTGCATATAGAGATCATTTTTTTTACTGATTTGTATACTAATTATTTACTTATCAATTGATAACAGTTGTATATAAGTTAGACCACTGATAAGTTATTAAATGTGAACTCCAACTTTTCCTTCAGTCTAACACAGTTGTACAGGCTCCACTCCTATACTGAAATTCCTTACTTTGATTTCACTGAACACTCTGAGGTTCTCATAGTGTGGATTAGAAGCTGCATCAAATCAAATAGAGACCAGCTCATTTTCTAACTGGAAGATGTCCAGCTTCTCCTAGTCATTTTCTCCCCAGCCTTACTGTCCACGGTCCACCCCTTTCATTCATTGGATGTCAGTTCTTTCAATCATGGAAGCTTAGTATTATTACATGTAGTCTGCATACAAATGTAACCTGCCAAGGTATGCCCACTCCTGCAGACTTACATCCCTCTATCAAGGCATTTTGATTTTTGCATAACTCCTTCCAAGAGCCAGCCCACTGCTGGCTTCAAGGCTGAGGGATCTTGAGAGGAAAACTGTGCTGTGATCTAGAATTTTTTGCAGGTTAGACGTTGTAAACAGATATCAGATTTTGTAAAAAAGAAATGGGAACTTTTTTTATCCTGTAGTAACTAATTATAGCTGTTGTGGGTTATAAAATTTGGTAGTGCAATATATTTACTGTGAATAAATGTGATATAAGAACACATTTGTGTCAGTAGAAAGAAGTTCATGTGTTAACTTTTAAAACACAGATTTGTTATGTCTGCTCAGCTATAATCCACTGAAGAATTCCAGCAAAAACAAATGATACTACACTGTGTTTTGAAATGTATGCCAGACCACGAAGTGTTTCTTTGTTTGTTTCACCAGTATCTCCAGCTCCCATGGTATTTAGCTGCTGATTTCTTGAAGTACACAGATCATGTAGATTTCCCTGGTATTGGATTTTTCTCGACTCTTGTCTCAAGGACTCCCAAATGGCAGCTGTATCTTCAGGGCAGTTGACCAGGACATTGCTGGCACACTTGTGAAATTCATCCCAAGATCTAGATAGATAATATGGGGATATTACCTACACATTATACATACATGTGGAAACTATTAAGCCTGGTACACGTGATGAGAATATCGTATGAATGATAGTCCTTTATTTTGCATGCTAGTCTCATAAGGAAAACAAATTGGTTACTAGAGTTACGAAAATTCTCATAAGACAGAATACAACTTCCCACAATGATGTAATGTATTGTAATGTATTCTTTTGTTTCTGAGCATGCACGGTGCTGGTCACTCAATTTTTTACAGATGAATACTGTACTGATTATTTGACAATAGTTTGTTCTGTTATGATAAAAAATGTTTGCATTTGTCCCTTCAGAAAATTTCAGATGAATTGTTGTGATCAATTCTCAAAAGCTGTGTACTAATGATCAGATTATAGGACGATTGCTCCAAAAATGGTTTTATTCATACAATATTCTCATCGTATGTACCAAGCTTAACAGTCTGAACCTGAGATCCAAGATTTTTAGGTATATATCTAAGTTTTTAAACAGAATCTCATAAGCAGTTTTTCCACTTCTATCCAATCAATGTTTGCCACTAGCAGCTTGTAGCAGGTACTGTTTATCACAGGACAATTTCTATTAAATAATACTTGTGTATTCAGATATAGAAATATTGACCCAGCCTCCTGGGTCAAGAATCTTTCGTATCACTATCCAATAGAGGGTCTTAGAAGGTGAGAGTGGGTGGGGCCATATTATCAACCCAAGTAAACTTAATAAATCAGGAGCAATTAGAAAATGGGCCAGACACATAGACACCTGGAGTTGCCTACTACTGTATGTGCGCCCAGTGGTGGACAACATTTTCCATATTTTCAGTTTTCCATATTTTCAGTTTACAGCCCCAAAACATCACTGCTCTAGAGGAGATCTGCATGGAGGAATGGGCCAACATACCAGCAACAGTGTGTGCCAACCTTGTGAAGACTTACAGGAAACGTTTGACCTCTGTCATTGCCAACAAAGGATATATAACAAAGTATTGAGATGAACTTTTGATGTTGACCAAATACTTATTTTCCACCATAATTTGCAAATAAATTCTTTCCAAATCAACCAATGTAATTGTCTGGATTTTTTTTCTCATTTTGTCTCTCATAGTTGAGGTCTACCTATGACGCCAATTACAGGCCTCTCTCATCTTTTTAAGTGGGAGAACTTGCACAATTGGTGGCTGACTAAATACTTTTTTGCGACACTGTATGTATCCTTTTATGGACACATAAACTAAAGGTCTCTATATTAAACTTACTAATCAAATTAAAAATACTGAGACTAATCTTACAATGGCAGACTTCAAATCACTTAGAGATCTAACGCTATTACTGGAAGAAGTACGGGATATGAGCTTTCGTAAGAAGTCTCATGTCTTTCCATCGCTTAGTCGAAATCCAGCTATTGCCCTATTAGTACGACAGATCACTAAGGACATTGAATTACTAAAATTTAATTATACTCACCATAACTTAAGTGCAGCTGAAAAGACTGCAGTTGGATCATTATTGGTAAATACGAAAATAACTATTAAATTTTCCGATAAGGGAGGGAATATTGCTCTGATGGATAATTGCATGTATGAAAACGTGCTAAAAAAATTCTTAGAAATAAAACATGCTATAGGAAAATTTCTGTTGCACTCATAAATGAATTAAATTAATAAGTCAGTAGACCCAGCATAAAGAAATTGAGTTATTCAGAAAGACTTATGGGAATATATTAGAATTAGGCACCCTAGGATGCCAACATTCTATGCACTTCCCAAAATCCACATAGACATGAACAATCCTCCTGGTAGACCTATCATCTCATGAAATGGTTGTATCTTGGAAGGTATTAGTCAAGAAATAGACCATTATCTGAGACTCCATGTTGTAAATCTTGCATCCTATGTTAAAGATTCTATCCATCTTTTAAAAATTATCGAAAATCTTGACGTACCCCAATCTGCCTATCTAGTAACAGTTGATGTGTAATCATTTTATTATTGCATTCCACACAACAAAGGAGTTGCAGTGGTCAAACATGTTCTGCAACAACATGGAATGCATGAATGAAGATTTAACAAATTTATTTTGACTATGCTTGACTACATTCTGACTCATAATGTTTTTTTGTTTAAAGGCTCCCACTACCTCCAGGTACAGGGCATGGCTATAGGGACTTGCTGTGCTCCTTACTATGCCAATCTCTACCTGGGGGTATGGGAGCAAAATTTTCCATCTGGCAAAGATATATACAGTAGATGATATATTCTTTCTTTGGGATGGTCCTGAAACACTATTGAAAAATGTCTTGAGATAATGAATCAAAATGATTCAAATCTTTTCTTTACTATGACTTATGACCAAGACCAAATCAACTTTTTGGACATCAATATCTCTAATACCATGGGGGGACGCCTGTAGAGTAGTCTCTTCAGGAAAGAAACTGCCAGCAATACAATTTTGTATGCTGACAGTTTCCACCCAGAACCACTAAAGAGATCTATCCCATATAGTCAGTTCCTACGTATCAAACAAAACTGTACAAATGATTGTGTATTTCAGAAAGAGGCTGATGAGCTCACTAAACGATTGCTAGCACGAGGTTTCACAAAAATAGGCCTCAAAAAGGCCTTTAATTGTGTAATAAATCTGGACAAGCATAGTCTCTTGTTCAATTCTAAACATCATAAAAAGGCTGACAAAGAGGAGGTTAGGGTCATCTTAAGATATTCTAATGAACATGTCAAAATAAGAAAAATATTACAAAATCACTGGTCAGTTTTGGCAGAAGACCCAGCTATTGGTAAATTGGTGGGTGAGAATCCCTCTATAACCGGTAGAAGGGCAGGGTCTCTAAAGGATTCCCTTGTACAAAGTAAATATAAAGGGGATCAGAGATGTGATCCAAGTAAATATGTTGGCACTTGTGGAGAATGTGCATATTGCTCTTTACTTATTAATAAAAAACAATTTATTCTTTCGAATGGAGACAAATTTGTTTCCAAGCACTTTGTAAACTGCCAAATGAAAGGAGTAGTGTATCTTATGTCATGTGAATGTGGATCTTTTTATGTGGGTAAAACATGCCAAGAATTTTGGAAACGTATTTATAAACATGTTCATGCTATGAGAATAGGTAATCTTTATTTACCCTTAGGAAGACATGTTGCCATATTCCACAAATATAGGATGCCCAAAGTGACCATCTCAGCTCTAGATAGGATACTTGGTCCTACTGGAAGAGATGACTGGAACAAGGCACTACTACAACAAGAAATGCGCTGGATTAGGTGCCTTGATGCCACTCGCCATCCTGGTTTAAATGAGTCCGAAAGTTATAGACCCTTCTTGGAGGGTTTTACCTCTGGTAAAATAGATTGAAAATGTTTCTAATATGTACTCCTTTTAAATACTCTAATTTTCTCCCCTATAGGGGATTTCCCCATTCTATTTGTGCTACAGGGATTCCCTTGTCAATGTTATTCATTTGTTGTATTTTCCTTATTTGATGAGTTTATGTTATGCTGTCCAGATTATATGGCAATTTTTGTCATTATTATAAACTTTTCCACTGTGGAGGTTTGTGTTTGCCTTCCTGATGGGGCAGTCTTATGTTGACATGTCCAGCACGGAAAGGGGTCCCTTAATCCAGTAACACGGTGGAGGATCCATTTCTGTGGCCTTGTAGAGCAGTGAGGCAAGTTTTCTCTTTCCCCCTTGCTCTCATGCGCTTTATGTGCAGTCCACACTATTTCGTGTTGGCAGCGGTCTCCAACATGGTGCTCGTCTGGTCTCCGGCGCTTGCACAGTTGAGATGAACGCCGGGGACCACACGATGGGCACCATTTTCCTCTCCAGCGAACATGATCTGCTCATGGGAGGAAACATACACATCACACCCACTTTGGAATCTATAAAAGGCCACATTATCAGATACAGCTTTCAGCATTTAGTTTGATACTGGGAGGACCACATATATTGTGCCCGGCATTACCCCCTTGTAGGGTTGTGGTCTGAACAACAAGACAAAGCTTTTAATATTTAACTTGAACACTACTACATTACTATGCAGTTCATGGTGAGTTACAAAAGATGTGAGCAACTGTTTTTGATATTTATTTCAAAAAGAATCTTTAAATTATATGCTCATATATTAAGCATATTCCATTGTTATTGACAGTATAATATTAATCATGGGGACATATGGAATTTACCTAGGTATCCCCTTTAGCTTATGTGTCCATTAAAAGGATACATATTACCGTGATCTTCATAGTTTCTGGTCCTTACCAACATTGGATAAGAGGATATGTAGTTTTACAAATTCATATACACTTGATACCTTTTTTGTGCTTCCAAGATATTATCATACACAGCATTACATCTTTATATATATTCTGTTATGACAGTGTTTGTGATGTGGCCCCCATGGTCCTTGCACATCAAATGATGGCCTCAGTTATGAGGGAGACTCACCTGCTAAACACAGTGAAGCATCTTCTTTTGACTATTTTTGGTAGCTATGTGAGTCATATATCCTATTTGGTTGCTTTACCATTACTTAATTATAAAGATATGCATTAATAACTGATTGTTGACAATAATTATTGTTACAGAGTGGCTCCTTTCCCTGAGGAAGAATCTATACGGATGTATTCAAAACACATTGGATCCTAGGCTGAATATATCTGCAGTCAAATTTTGAGGTTTCAAGATGAAAATCAGCTTTGAGGGATACCGCTGGATACCTATTGCAATAACCACAATTTTGTGAAGTGAGTGAACTGTTAAAAATTGTTGTATTTTATATTGGCTAACATGTATTGCTTACTCGATATGTATTAATTTGTCAAATAAAAGAAATTTGTTCAAATAAAATGTTGATCTTTTCAAACAACTAGTGTTTTTGTATATACTCCAAGGATGCTTTAAAATTCCCATAAAATGTAACTCTCTCTATTAAGGAAATAGGGATGTTGGCAACCACACCCTAAGCTACACTGAATGACTTTTTATACATGGAGATTTCTAAGCCACAGTTATACAGTTAAACATTTTTATAAAATATTTTCCTTGGTTTGCATTCCTCAAAATACGGAGGGATAACCTTTTTTTGACTGACTTTTTCAAACCCATGTTATTTTAATACATCTGTTCCTGCTGGAAAAATGTAGCCTCTCCATCTCCTCAGCCTTTCCATTCTGACATAAAAGTGATATACTTTATCAGAATAGTGCTAAAAGGAGAGTGACCAGATTAAAAGGTGCTGCAAATGTTGCAATTGCATAAATAAATAATTGCCAGAAAAGGGGTGGATTCATGTAAAGACCAAATATAACATGGCATTGAGTAGTGCCAAGCCATACATCATACTGCTGACAAATTATACACATGTATGTTGCATTTGCTTTCAGTTGTCCCACTTCATTAATTTATTAGTGGCATTTTTTTTACCAAACAGGATAATTTCTAAAAAGTATATAAAAATAGTATAGTGCAATCAACCAAAAAAGAGAACAGTTTGACATTGCGTGTACGATTAATTAGTGGCATTCTTTACTTTCTTGTTATCTATTATTGTTTCAAAACGTAACTGATTTTGTTGTGACTGGCCAGCTTTACTTGCCTGGGTGAGTAGTGAGAATGAGTCTTCTACACCTCCCTTTTCCTCACAATGTCAACAAAGGGTAGGCCTTTTTTCTTTCTCTTAGATTCTGTTATGCTGACTCGGACTGAACAGGGGAGGGGAACCCTATATAGAAGATGATGTCAGCACAGTCAGCAAAAACTAGATTGGTAGTCTGTCACATGTGAAGGCATCAGTCTACAAGATTTAGTAACGGGATGGGGAGGAGCTTTGTGATTGACACTTCTCAAGATAAGTTTCCAGTGACCCATTCTCTATATAGATTTATTGAAAGTGACACAAAACAATATTTCTACTCTCCCAATAGTTATCCATAACCCTGTGGTATTTTTTTAATTAAATTGTTTTTCCTTCACCTTGTAACATTCTTTGAGCTCCCACACCTCTCCTTTTCCATCCTCCCTTCTGTTTGTTTTGACTGAGCAATGCACGTCAGTGCAGTCATGTGCACTACTCTATGCACACTACACACCCCACAGTCCCTAGTCCGTCTCATTAGAGAACAAAAGGGGAAGTCAGATCACAGCAGCAAAAAAAATGGAATTTGGAGATTTTAGGAGGCTAAGAGGAAGAGAAGGTAATATTTTTGAGTTAAAAATGAATACTTGAATAGAATTTTTATTTTTCTAAACCAGTGTTTAGTGTCACTTAGCATCTAGCAAACTCTGCATCTTAGCAAAAAATAAAGAAAAACATAAATAAAGCACCTGACATCTTTCACTGTTTATTACAATGACATACAGCTACTTCGTTAATCAGATTGAAATCAGACACAAGTCTAGTTCAACCAATAAAAAAATAAAATAAATAAAAAACCCAGATAGCAAGCAATTGAGCTGCATGTTTGAAAATGACTATTGCTAGACTTGCCTGGCTTAACAAGTTTGTTGCGCAATTGCAACAAGCATTTTCTGGTTCACTTATGTTGTGCAATAGTCATCCCACCACAGAGGTCACCATGGCTGAATTTTCATCTTTGCTCCCTGCTGTAGATTTGCAGAGCAAATTGGAAAAGTGTCAACTAGAACTTTACTCTACAACTTACTTACTCTACAACTTGTGTGCTCTACAAGTATACAACTTGCCAGTTAAAATGTGCAGCAAGTTAACAAGACTTACAATTCAAAACTGCCACAAATTTGTGGCAAGTTATCATTGCTATTTGGGTATGTGGAGGTTAAATCTCTTTTCCTCCAGATGTAAAGTGAGTCCCCTTGATCTTTGTGATGACCTTAAAGTGAGTAACTCTATACCAAGTTCAATATATGGACCACTTACAGTATGTATTTACATGGTGATCATATCCCCCCCTTAATCACCTCCTCAGAGAATAAATTCAGTTCCGCTAATCTTTCCTCATAGCTGAGCTCCTCTATGCCTCTTATCTGTTTTGGCTGACCATCTCTGAGCTTTCTCCAGTTCTCCAACGTGCTTTTTGTGAACTGGTGCCCAAAACTGAACTGCATATTCTATTTCTTCTACAGCTCTGACACACATTGTTACATCCCCTGCAGCAGTTGCTCTTTGTACACTGGTTATCAGCTCTTATCATTCTGTACTTACAAGGTCCCATCAAAATTGTTTTAATTTCTGTGAATTGTATACCTTCAGCTTGGCATGCTGCCATATGCCCATAACTTTACAGTTAATTTAATATCACTTACGAAAACCTTTGACTGACATTTTGAGGTCATGAACAGATTAAAGCAGACATCACAGTACAAGGTAAGGTCCATTTTAGTCTCTGTACCCCCCCTCTTATTGTAAATTCATGGGCTTTTAGTAGTTCAAAAAAATGTAAAATAAAACGTTAGAGAATATATTTGGTTTAAAACAATTCAGAAGAAACCTCACAGCCTTCTAGCAGAGGATGACAGAGTGTCTCTCTAACCAACATCAAAGATGGCTGCTCCTGCACATACGTGAACGCCCTGTGGGAGGGGCGAAACTTGTAGACGCACTTCTGGTCTGCCATCTATCCATCCTATGCAACTTCCGGTGAGTGGAACACACGCTGAGCGGTGCATTCCAAGCAGCCATCTTTGATGTTGGTTAGAGAAACACTCTGTTATCCTCTGCTAGATGGCTGTGAGGTTTCTGAAGCTGTCTGTGGATGCTATGGGAACGATGTTTGGCCGTTTGAAGGCAAATAAACAATGCTTTTATTGATTTTGTGAAATGTGAGTGAAGGAATTAGCCTTTCAGCATTACCATACTGCCATTTTGTCTCTTAGCCTAAGATTTGCCATTTTAAAGATAAGTATCCATCTTAAGACTTATGTCAGTACTTAAAGATGAATTTGTGTTTTAAGACTGTTTCTTACTTTCGATAAGAGTCTGAGGTTCCTCTTTTCCCTTCAGATGTAACTTCCTTTTTTCCTCTACCTAGCATAAGACTGAAAGTCTGCGGTGGGCTTTTTCCTGTTGCAAGAGTATTAATAAACTATAGCCAGCGCTAAAAGGGAAGTTGTCTACTTTCTATATTGATCAAAAGTTCATGCTTGAGGCATATAATAATAATTAACATAAATGCTAAATGATTGGGCATTACTGGTGTATATAATATTCTGATTGGTCAATGCATACCTGTCAATTGATTGGTTCTTATATTTCTATGTATTGTTTTAAGTTTCATATATAAGTTTAAACACGGAAGAATAAATTCAGTTCCTTCTGAGATATCACCTTGTGTCTGTGTGCAATTTCCTGTATCTCAAAGGGAACTCCGGGCCTGTGGACAGACATTGGTCAGGGCCAGGGGACTGACGGGAGTCGGTAGCTACAGGAAGGAACGAGAGGAGCCAATTCCTTTCAACTGGGGGCTCGTGTCCGGGATGAGATAATCATCCTTTTCGGTAAGTAAGATTTTTTGTCATTCTGTCAATTAGTCTGTCTTGCCGGAAAGGCTCTGATTAAAATCTCATGCCCTTAGGTAGCACTGGGCTTCGCGTCTTAAGACGCCAGTGGCCAGGCGCAAAGTGCTGTGGGAAGCACAAGGTCTTTTGGAAAAGACTAGAGGCAGTTTTGGGAACTGCACAGTCTCTTATGAGAAGAGACTGGGAAAGAGTTTCTCTGAGAAGAAACCAGGAAAAGTCCGGGGTTGATCAATTCTGTCCTGCAACTCTTTGCTTTTCTTCCTATCGCATAGAAGTATAAGATAATTTGTTTGTGTGACACAAGTGCCCAGTTGGTAAGTGTATGGGCCAGCGGTTACTGAAGGTATTGTCAACTTCCGTTGTAAGACGCACCACCCCTTTAGCTAGGCCTTATTGGCTGATGACCTAGAGAAGGTGATAGCATGGTGACACGGAGTTGGGTGCCTATGTAAATGTCTTGTTCAAATTGTGTTGTAGGCTTATTGTTAGAAAAGTGGGAGTTAGTCAGAGTCAGGATATTATTAGAAGTATTGTATATCCAGGTTATAATCTCCACTTTGGTCAACCACTAGAGAAAGACCCAATAAATATCTTAAGTCCAGACATTTTTATAAAGTAAATTGTCATTTGGAAGTTGACCCCTGTTTTTTGGGACAGCCTATAGGACAGATTTGTAACACAGACCTTTGTAAGTGTAAAAATGGGAAGTGGTCAAAGTAAGGATAAACTCCCTCCCCCAAATGTTGGTGAGACATGTAAAGATTATGTAGCCCGTATCTGTGGGACAGATTACTATCTAGTTAACCCCTGGGTGGATAAATTAGCAGACTGGAGTGAATTCATGGGAAGTGTTGACCCGTTCCCCCGTGATGGGAGTAATGATACTTTTCATATGGATATGATTAGGGGTCTCTGTCTGGGGGATAAACAGGCTTTCCCATGGTATAAGGGAGATCCTGTGTGGGATCAGAAATACATGACCAAAGGTGGACAAAATTGGTTAGAATTTGCCCCTCTCTGGTTTCATAGACAAACTGGGAAACAAAATAAAGCCAAAGCTAGAAATGTAGATGCCACTAAAATACATGCATTAGAGTCAGAAATAGACAGACCCACACACCCTCTCATGCCATTCCCTCCCCCATATGTCCCACCTGTCCCACAGCCCACAAAACTTTATCCATCTCTTACTGAAGAAGATATTGATTTTTTAGCCGGACATTATGCAGTCCAACACCCCACTGCACCTCCAGCACCAACACTTCCACAGACCCCTCAAATACCTAGTGCTGTTCACATTTCTACCACACAGCCTAGTACAGTTCAAACTCCCGCGCCCTCCCAGGGTGTGGTTCAAAGTCCTACCACACAGGGAGCGACAGGGGGAATAGCTGTTTCTTCAACTACTGAAGCAGATGACTCACTTGTTGATGAATCCGCTAGTTCAGGCTCTCTGCTGTTCAGAGCAGCTAATAGTCTAGGTATAGTGGACATGCTAAGTCCATCACACACACGCAACAATACCCAATATGGTATTGATTCCAATACACAACAGATGCCCTTCATGACAATAGGAGACAATCTATTAAAGAAACCCATTGAGATAGAAGACATAAATAGGATTGTCAAACATTGTCCAAGACCCACTGTTTCTTCAACGGCTACTGTGAGCTATTTGAAGAAAGCATGTAAAGGTAGAAATTACACACAAGAGGATATGCGCCTTATCCTCGATGGAATATTGGGACAAACTTCCCCTTGGAATTGGGGTAATGTTGGGACCATATCCATCTTAGAAGCAGGCGACATTACTGCCACAAATTATAAATTAAACACAGAAGATGGTAGGGACAATATGTGGAGAGAGGTCTCAGAAGAAATGGAACGAGCTTTCCAATCTAGATCCTCCCTCCCTACCGCAGTAGCCTGCAAGCAAAAGTCAGGAGAAACTGTGTTAGATTTTTGGAAAAGATTTAATGAGACATGGACACAAGAGGCAGGACTGACATTGCAAGACACCATGCATAGTCTACTGATTCAGACTTTCCTGTCCAATCTAAAACCCAGTGTCATGTTAACTGTAAAACAGATGATTTCTGAATGGCCCACTTGTACCAGAGAACAATTTCAATTGAAATTGACTGAGAAAGATGCTGCCGGATGTCTAGAGATACCCAAGGCGGTGGCCACTCATTTTCAGGAAGATCCCTTTCCTCACACAAACCCACCGTACAAGAGAAGGGGGGGTTTCAATAACCGAGGCAGAGGCCGGTTTAGGGGAAGAGGGAGGAATAATAGGGGACGGGACACGGGTTGTTTTAACTGTGGGGCTGAGGATCATTGGAGAAATCAATGTCCATATGAAACTCATGACCACGCCCAGCATAGCCCCTCCCCAGGCCAACCACAAAGGGACCTCCCACAGCAGAATGTGAGGTTTCCTATCTCTTGGCAGACACAATCACAAAATAAATGAAGGTGCCCAGAAGGTGGTATCCCAGCATTCCCGCTTGTCTCTCACTCCTATAAGGAACAACCCCTTGTATCCTTGCATATACAGGGCAAATTAACCCCATTCTTGTTGGACTCCGGGGCAACTCGTTCGAGTCTGAGTGAGGATTATTATTAGGGAGAGATAATGAATGCTGAACCTTCTATGGGAATAAATGGGATACTGACCAAGACTTATAAAACACCGCCTCTTCCAATTTTTGACCCCATACAAGGAATCACTCTGCTAGATCACTCATTCAGAATCATACCCAATTGTCCAGTTAATTTGTTAGGGAGAGACCTCATGGGAGAGTTGAACATCAACTTGAAATCCACAAAGAGAGGTGGTATAGTGGCTCACTCTGCCAAAATGCCAATCATCCCTGCCATGACAATGATTACTAAAGAAGACCCCTTATTTCCTGCTGGAACAATTAATGACAAAGTTTGGGCAAAAAGTGCCTTGGATGTGGGATCCATTTCCTGCACTCCATATAAGGCCACACTGAAGCCATGGGCTCAACCTGTGTTTCACAAACAATACCCTTTGTCAAAAGAAAAGGAGGAAGGAATAGCGCCCATGGTGGAACACTTTCTCAAGGAAGGAGTCCTTGAAGAGGTGATTTCACCATACAACAGCCCAATAAATCCAGTTAAGAAGCCGGACGGCTCTTACAGATTTGTGCAGGACCTGAGGGCCATTAATGATCTTGTGATTCCCATTGCCCCAATAGTGCCTGATGTACCAACACTCATTTCCTCCATCCCAGCTGATGCTGAGTTTTTCACAGTGATTGATCTGACAAATGCATTTTTTTCAATCCCTGTTGCCAAGGAGACACGCCCAATTTTTGCGTTTCGTTACAGGAGAAAGACCCTTACTTGGTGTAAATTACCGCAAGGGTATGTAGATTCGCCTGTGGTCTACTCTGTTGTCCTCCAGGCTACCTTAAAGCCATGGACTCCTCGCCATGGTTCAGTATTGGTTCAATACGCAGATGATTTGCTTCTCTGTAGTGTTAATCGGGCAGCCAGCCAAGGGGATAGTGTAGATCTCATGAACTGGTTATGTGAATGTGGTCATAAAGTGTCTAAGAAAAAGCTACAATGGTGTCAGAAAACTGTTGAATACCTTGGTTTTGTTCTCACAAAAGGTGAAAGGAAAGTCAGCCACAAAAGAGCTGCGGCTCTTATGGGTCTGCCTCGCCCATTGACCAAGAAAGACATGCTCACCTTTCTTGGTATGATTGGTTACTGCCGCCAATGGATACCTGACTGTTCCTACTATGACAACATTTTGAGACAAGCCACAGGTTCAGAAATGTCAGATCTTGTGAAATGGTCAGATGATATGTGCAATGCTTTTGTGTATCTGAAAAATGCTATGGTAATAGCCCCTGGTCTTGGTCTGCCCGCATATAATCAAATGTTTCATCTGTATGCTAGGGAAAATTGTAAAACTATGGCAGGGGTCCTGGCCCAGGAGCATGGAGGAAAACTCCGCCCTGTTGCTTTTTTCTCAAAAATGGTTCCAGTACAGGTCCAAGGCATGCCTGCGTGTCTCAGAGCACTAGCATCATGCGCTATGGTGGTCCAAATGGCTACGTCACTCACTCTGGGACATGAGACCACCTTACATACCACCCACAATGTGTCTATTCTACTCAAGAATATACATACCCAACACATGTCAGCCCAGAGACTTAGTGGATATGAGGTTATACTGTTGTCAAACCCTAAGTTGAGAATAAAATATACCTCTCCCACTTCAGGTCCAGCTCCAATTTTAAATGCCTTATTAGGCTTAAAGGGAGAGCAGGATGAAGTTGTTCCACAGCATGATTGCCTGGAATTGATTCATCAGGACACCTCCCTAAGACAGGATATGTCTTCTGTGGCTCTTCCAGAGGCACAGAATGTTTTTGTAGATGGCTCTTGCTCGAGACCCACTGACACTGTTTACCATGCAGGATATGCGGTGGTGCAGTTGCCAGATAAAGTACTTGAAGCAAAACCCATCCCATACCAGTCAGCTCAGGCCGCTGAGCTGATAGCCCTTACAAGAGCATGTCAGCTTTTTGAGGGTCAGGATGTAAATATTTACACAGATTCCAGATATGCGTTTGGCGTGTGCCACGATTTTGGAATTATTTGGAAAAAGAGAGGATTTATTGCAGCAGATGGAAAATCCATCTCACATTCATCTCTGGTGAAGGCTTTACTCAAAGCCATACAACTGCCAAGATCCCTTGCTATCCTACACTGTAGGGCACACACAAATGAACAAACTGATATTGCACAGGGAAATGCTCTAGCTGACAAAGTAGCAAAAGAGGCGGCCCTTACCCAGCCTGCCATGATCCAGATGCCAATGCTCACCCCTGAAATGCCACTGTTGGATCAAACATTGCAGGATTTACAGACATATGCTACATCAGAAGATATTAAGCAGTGGAATGCAGCTGGTGTGACAAAAAATCCACAAACTGGACTTTGTGTCACAGAGGGGAGACCATGCATTCCAAAGGCCAGTGCACCTCTGTTCATCTCACAGTATCATGGAGTAGGTCACAGGGGATGGCAGGTTACATGTGAACTGCTGGATAATGATTTTTTCATTCCTGGCCTTCCCTCTTTGGTAAAATCATATGTGTCTAGATGCATTACATGCATAAGGAATAACCCAAACAATCCTCACAAGGCAAGACATGAACACCTGACATACCCATCAACACCTTTTACTCACCTACAGGTAGATTTTACACACATGCCAAAGGAAGGAAAAAGACAAGAATATCTTTTGGTAATTGTGGACATGTTTAGCCGCTGGGTAGAAAGCTTTGTAACCACAAAAGAAGATGCCCAAACTGTAGTGAGGATCCTTACACGGGAAATTATTCCCAGGTGGGGATGTCCACTCCAGATTAATTCTGACAACGGTCCAGCATTTGTGGCCAAGGTATGTCAGGATTTGGTGAAAACACTCAAAATTGAGTGGAAGTTTCACATTCCTTACCACCCTCAGAGCTCAGGTATAGTGGAAAGGATGAATAGGACCCTCAAGGATAAAATTAGGAAAGCTACTGGAGGTACCTTTGCAAACTGGAAGAAAGTACTGCCTGCAGTTTTGGCAGAGGTAAGGATGACTCCTTCTAAAAAGACAGGTTACTCCCCCTTTGAGGTTCTAATGGGTAGGCCCTTTCCCACTCCCTGGGCCAGACAGCCACTCATGGTAGAAAGAGGGGATTTGGAATTGATTCAGGAGGAATATGTGAGAAAACTTATTGAAACTTTGGACAAGGTTGAAAGAAATGTTGCTCGGACCTTTCCTCTTTCTTCACAGGAACCAACTCACTCTTTCCAAGTCGGGGACCGTGTGGTGATACAAGCCCTCCATAGGAATCGGAAGCAAGAGTATCCCTTTGGGCCCCCCACTTCTGTGATCGCTGTCACCAGGACCGCTGTCCTGACTGAGGATTCCAAGGCCTGGATCCATGCCAGCCGTGTAAAAAGGGTGAACCAAGCCCCTAAGAAGCAAGACAAAGGCAAAGACACAGATACAGAAGAAGAAAAAGGAAGTGAAGCCGGTGTAAAAGTCTTTGAAGAAGATGACCTTTCTGATGCTCTCACAGAACTCTGGGCAGACATTTTGCCTCCTCATACTAGCAGCCCTGACTGTGTTCCTCCCAGTATGGACAATAACTAACTGTATTTATCACCCAGATGATTATGGAGTGATTAAGAGTATATGTAATACCTCCATCTAAGCTAGTGACCCAGATAATGCAGAACCAGTGCACACACAAAACCATAGTACACCACATTCTAGTGTCAGAAAGAAACGAGGTCTAACGCGCACTAAGAGAAGGTTGAGAAGAGTGTCCTTTGTACCAAATAAGGGATGGGGGGTACAGGAAACACCAGTCTTGACTACTGAGGATTCAAACCAGACCATAGTGTTTACTCTGACTAAGAACCAGGTGTTTGACCCGACTAAAGTTACTTATGATCTTGGACCTCATAATGTATATATGTGTGGGAAGGATAAGTCATGTGGTGACTGGGAGAATGTATGGTGGACAACAGACCCCCATAAATGGGAGACCAAATCAGCTAGAATTTCCCCAGGTGACGTAGGCACCTATCAAAGAATCTCTATAGCAAAAGGCCAAGGGAATATCATTTTCACAATAAGGAACCCACAGGTCAGAGATAGTGGGGAATATAGGTTGGGAATTACTGTGTCAGGAACAGACCCCTGGGCCAACCTCATATTACAGGTAAAACCCTCCCCAAGAGTCCATGTCAATACCATAGACAATTCATTCCCCAAAGTTAGGAATCGACTGGATAATGAGGTGACAGGAGTAGTGATGCAATCAGAAGACAGATTAAGCATTGAAACTGGTTACTCTGACAAAAATGAATGGATTGAATGGGTGAGATGGACCACTAAAAGTAAGGGACAGGGAGACTGTGTTTCATGTGCCAATCCCCGCCCCCTACTTGCCACAGTTCCTTTGTTAGAAGAAGAAACTAATATGTCCTGCCTAATTAGAATGTATAAAGATAACATCACTGAGAAGGAATGTTCTGATTTTGTTAAGAAGTTCCCTGTTACCGGATTACGAAATTTACCTTTGGCCTCTAAACCGGTACCAGGAAATTTCACCTGCTTTGAACATGATGATGCTAAGGGTAAAGATTTAGGTATATTCCCACCTAATTACTGTGTTAAGACCATCCGCACCTCCGCAGAAGGCTACCGGAAGGAATGGTTTCAGGACCACCGGCAGCAACTGTCAGATGTGTGGTGGCTGTGTGGAGATATGAGACTCAGAGCCAGACTCCCCAACAGATGGAAGGGAAGCTGTGCTCTGACCCATCTTCTCATGCCTTTCTTTATGATCAAGGTAGAAGATGGGATAAGAAGCTTGCCCATCTTGGAAAAATCCAGATCTAGAAGGTATAAAAGAAATGCACCCCGTGGTTCCTTTGATAATAGAGTTTACATAGATGCTATAGGTGTACCAAGAGGAGTCCCTGATGAGTTTAAAGCTCAGGACCAGATTGCTGCAGGGTTTGCCTCTATTGCTATATGGGTACAGCCTAACAAAAATGTGGATTGGATTAATTACATTTATTATAATCAACAAAGGTTTGTTAACTATACTAGAGATGCTCTAAAGGGGGTCTCTGCCCAACTTGATGCAACATCCCTTACTGCTTGGCAAAACCGCATTGCTCTTGATATGTTATTAGCTGAGAAAGGAGGAGTATGTAAAATGTTTGGTTCCTACTGCTGTACTTTTATCCCCAATAACACCGCTCCTGATGGAAGCATTACTAGAGCCCTTCAAGGCCTCCAAATGTTGTCTGAAGAATTGGCTGAAAACTCAGGAGTAGAAAATCCACTAGCTGGTTTTTTTGAAAATTGGTTTGGTAGATGGGGAACTCTGATGAAAACTATGCTGATTTCTATAGTAATGGCTGCTGCAGTATAAACTCTGTGTGGTTGCTGTTGTATCCCCTGCATCCGAGGTTTAATGCAGAAACTTATTGACGCCACCATTACTAGAACCATGTGGAATCAGTATCTTGATAAAGGACCTACTAAGGGCCCCAGGTACCAACCTGTAAAAAAGGTGTAAGGTCACGTGCGTGACCTAAGAGGGGGTTTGAAGGAATTAGCCTTTCAGCATTACCATACCGCCATTTTGTCTCTTAGCCTAAGATTTGCCATTTTAAAGATAAGTATCCATCTTAAGACTTATGTCAGTACTTAAAGATGAATTTGTGTTTTAAGACTGTTTCTTACTTTCGATAAGAGTCTGAGGTTCCTCTTTTCCCTTCAGATGTAACTTCCTTTTTTCCTCTACCTAGCATAAGACTGAAAGTCTGCGGTGGGCTTTTTCCTGTTGCAAGAGTATTAATAAACTATAGCCAGCGCTAAAAGGGAAGTTGTCTACTTTCTATATTGATCAAAAGTTCATGCTTGAGGCATATAATAATAATTAACATAAATGCTAAATGATTGGGCATTACTGACGTATATAATATTCTGATTGGTCAATGCATACCTGTCAATTGATTGGTTCTTATATTTCTATGTATTGTTTTAAGTTTCATATATAAGTTTAAACACGGAAGAATAAATTCAGTTCCTTCTGAGATATCACCTTGTGTCTGTGTGCAATTTCCTGTATCTCAAAGGGAACTCCGGGCCTGTGGACAGACATTGGTCAGGGCCAGGGGACTGACGGGAGTCGGTAGCTACAGGAAGGAACGAGAGGAGCCAATTCCTTTCAGTGAGTGGCCTGGTATTATTATTGCTACTATAAAGGAGTATTAGCAATATTACACTATATACATTTTTTCTCTTGCACTACTGTGGCGCTGGGTGGAAGGATACATCAGGAGTGATTGAAAGGAGAATCTGATCCCTATCTGGTGGAATGGAGTCCTGGAGGCTGTAGAGGGGGTATAGGATCCCTAAAAGTCCTAAAGGCGTGCAAATCACCAGTATCTGGTGAGTGTGGTTTATGTTGGTTACAGCACTAGTGGATGGTGGAAGCACATACTAAAAGGAGAAAGTTTTTTTTGGTTGGAGCACTAAGGAATTTGGGAATAAGGACTTTATATGTTTTTGGACACTTATTTTTATATTTTTATATCTTTTGCACTTTTTATTTGAATTTATAATTTATTATTTTATATGATTTGTGGGTTTTGATTTGCGCTGTTTATGTTGTTTTATATTATTTGGTGTGTTACACTAGTGTACAGCAGCAGTTCATACTTTTTTTGGGGGTCTTCTGTGGTGCTGGAGTTTGCAATTCATAATATATATGGTTTACCCCATCTTCCACATTGCTTTATGGGAGATTCCTGGGGAATGAAGAGTAGCCCAGATCTTGTATCCAGTACAAGAGCATCTTCTTGTAAGATTCTTGTGAAATTTGGTCTGCTCTGAATTCCCCAGGATCTTACTGGAAGGAGCGTGATGTTAACCTTGCCTAGGCTCTGGGGGTGTAAGATGGGAGTAAGGTAAGTGTAAAATCTACGTTTTGTTCTTTAAAATGGTAGCAAACTCTTAAAAAAAAAAGTTTCCCCCTGCAAGGCAAAGGCATAATGTGCTAGTATGAATCGCATACTAGCTCATTATGAAGGACTTATTAAAAAAAAAGCCCTCTAGCGGTGCACTGTCACCGTTGTAGGAGCTTCCATTTTCACCCAGTCTTCCTTCCAGGTTTTTGGGCTTCAGCCACTTGAATGGCTCAGCCATGATGACGTCACACCCATGCACATGCGCCACACAGCTCTGAAGGAATGGCACGGGTATGCCTTTCCTTCAGAGTGCATGCGCCAGTGCACGCTTAGGAGATATTCATTTTACCTACAGGTAAGCTTTATTATATGATTACCTGTAGGTAAAAATAAAGAACGAGAGTATACTACTATTTTAAAGGCACACTTCTAAAGGCCAGATATTTTTACAGGGGACAACTATAAGTGGACTTGTATACTGTATTTGTCACATACCTGGTTGGGGAGCCTGACGTGGAGAGGAGGCGTCCTTTTACTACTCCCACTCGGAGCCCCTGATAGTGGGTACAGAGGGCGCAGAGCCAGGAGTGGCACAAGTGCTGGGTGGGTCTAGAGCTGATGGCAGGCAGGTGAAGACCCAGGAGATCTGGATGCAGGCTAGGTGCGGATGCAGGAACATGGGTGCAGCAGCAGGTAGGTTTGGCGGCAATCAGGATGCAGACCAGGAATGGACACAGGAGCGTGGATACGGCAGCAGGCAGGTATGGCGGCAACCAGGAAGCAGGCCAGGTGCAGGACCGTGGGTGCAGCAGCAGGCAAGTATGACAGCTATCAGGATACAGGCCAGGTGCAGATACAGGTAAGTAGGTGCAGCCGAGTCGGACAAGCCGGGTCAGGATCAAACGAGCAAATCAAGTAAAAGGGAGCAGGCAAGCGGATAGTCAAGGTTAAGCCAGGGTCGGTGCAGACGGAGTTCCTTCTTAGTCAGGTCAGATCAGATACAGGCAACAGAATCAGGTTATGGAGTGCAGAACGTTATAGACCAGAAGGCATTGACTAAACTGTATTGCAGGTTTAAATAGCCCACCTTGCTATGACATGCACGCTACTGCGCATGCGCGCACTCGCACACTCCTGCGCACGCACGCTCCCGCGCACTCGCACCACCACAGCCAGAGGGGATCCGGCGCCGTCGCACGGCTGCACAGAGGAGGGATCCTTGCAGTCCTTTTCCCACTCAGGCCACCAGAACACGCGCTGTACTAGGTCTAAGGTCTTGTGGATCCCGAAATGTCCTGCCAGCGGATGGTCATGATAAAGCCCTAAAATTGCCAGTCGGGTAGTTTCTGGTGCAAAGATTCTGTTCCCTGACCATCGTAACCCTTCTCTAGAGTTATTCCTGGAGGGGATGGAGCCCCAAAAGATGCCTGCTGGATCTGCGAAAAAAGGTCTGGTTGTAAAAGACAAAAGTTGCCTGTTGAGAGCACTGTATCAGGGGTAGGAGGATCCTTCGGGTCATCAAACATCCTAGACAGAGCATCAGGTTTTATATTCTTAGAGTCTGGTCTATAGGTAATGTGGAAGCTGAATCTGGAAAAGAAGAGTGCCCTCCTGGCTTTTCAGGGTTTTAGACGTTTCGAAGTCTTCAGGTACTCCAGATTTTTGTGATCGGTGTAGATCATAATGGGTTGTGCTGCTCCCTCTAAAAGGTACCTCCATTCCTCCAAGGCTGATTTGATGGCCAGTAATTCTCGGTCCCCTACATCGTAGGTTCTCTCTGCCGGGGATAGCTTTCGGGAAAAGAAAGCAACAGGATGAAGCAGAAGTTTCAGACCTTGCCGCTGCGATAGGACGGCCCCAACAGCACTCTCAGAGGCATCTACTTCTACCACAAAGGGTAGTGCTGGATCCGGATGGCTTAATATGGGTGCTGAGGTAAAAAGTTCCTTTAATGCGTCAAAAGCGTTTTGGGCTTCCGGTGTCCAACGGAATCGGATTCCTTGTTTGGTCAGTTGATTGATAGGAGTGATGATGGCTGAGAATCCCTTGATAAACCTCCTGTAAAAGTTGGCGAAGCCTATGAAGCGCTGTACTCCCTTTTTATCATATAGTGTAGGCCATTCCAGGATGGCGGAGACTTTCTGGGGATCCATCTTGAAGCCCTCAGTGGATATAATCAATACTAAGAATTGAATGCTCTGGCGTTCAAACTCACACTTTTCTGGTTTTGCGTACCAGAAAGTTGGAGACGACCAAAGACCTTCTGCACATGACCCTGGTGAAGTTCGATGGATGCATAACTAAGTACTCGTAGTGCCCAAACCTGGTATGGAAGGCTGTTTTCCACTCATCTACTTCTCTGATCCTTACAAGATTGTATGCCTCTCTTAAATCCAGTTTTGTAAATATGGTCGCAGATCTGAGCCTCTGGAATAGTTCTGGGACTAGTGGCAGAGAATATCTGTTCTTCACCGTGATGTTATTTAATTTGCAGTAGTCCACACAAGGATGGAGGGAGTGATCCTTTTTTTCCACGAAGAAGATCCCTGCACCTGCTGGTGAGGTGGAGGGGCGGATGAACCCCTTTTTGAGATTATCTTCAATGTAGTCTTTTAATGCCTCCAACTCACGCTCTGACAGTGGAAAGATCCGACCGAAGGGAATCTCAGCTCCAGGTAAAATTTCGATCGGGCAGTCGTAGGGCCTGTGAGGTGGAAGGCTGTCTGCACCACATTTACTGAAGAGGTCCAGAAAGTTATGGTATGCTGCTGGAACCATTTGGCTTACTTCGGTATCATTTTCCATGCATAACAAGGGCCCGGATTGAGCAGGACCTTGGGGCAAGCAGTGCTCATGGCAGTAGGCGATTGAAAGTCCACTTCACCAGATACCCAGTTTACACTGGGGTTGTGGGCCTGCAACCATGGGATCCCCAAGATGACTGGAAACAGTGGTGATGCAATAACATCCAGGCATAGTAGTTCCTTGTGGCCAGACGGAGATATTACCACAGGAAGTGGGATCGTTTCCTGTGTGACTGCCCCAGACTTAATGTTAGATCCATCGGCCAGATATGCGGTCAGTCTCTGAGTCTTGGCCTTTAAGGGTATCTGGTGTTGCAGAGCGAAGATTGCGTTGATAAAGCAACTGCAGGCCCCAGAATCAATGATAGCGGGTACTGGCAGGGTTCTTCCCGAAAGCTGTAATGAGATGGAAATGGTAAGATGAGCAGGGTTGATATTTGATAGTTTAGCAGGCAGGGTGGTCAGAGACTTATGTAGCTTTGCAGGGCAGTTCCGAAAGTAATGGCCTGGTTCTCCGCAATAGAGGCATAGGTTGCCCTGTCGGCGGCGTTGACGTTCCTCCGGGGTAAGTGAGGTTCGTAGCAACCATATTTTCATGGGTTCAGATTCATCAGTATTGGGTGTAGCAGGACTGGTTGGTGCCATGCTCGCTGGAGGTGGTACCCTGGGTAGCATCCACATGGGGCGAACTTGGCCTGCGGATCTTTCCAACCTTCGTTCCCTAAGTTGGCGATCAATCTAGATAGCCAGGTTAATGAGCTCTTCCATCGTGTTTGGTACCCCGACTCGAGCTAGCTCATCTTTAAGAGGTTCGGCTAGGTCTAAGCGGAACTGGTATCATAGGGCAGCGTCGTTCCATTTGGTATCGGCGCTCCAACGCCGCAATTCTGTTACATAGTCCTCAGCTGCCCTGCGACCCTGCTGAAGAGAGTGTAGTGCGGTTTCTGCCGACGAAGATCACTGGGGATCATCATAGAGCTGCGCCATAGCCTCAAAGAAGCGGTTTAAGGAAGTTTGCTTGGCATCTTCCTTCTCCAGCAGATGGTGGGCCCATGCCTGTGGTTCACCCTGGAGGAGGGAGATCACAAACCCCACCTTGGTTGCCTCTAAAGAGAAGCAAAATAGAGTTCACAGGCGTTGCGGAAGGCCCTGAATTTGTGGCGATGTCCAGAAAATTTTTCAGGTGTAGCAACTCTAGGTTCCGGGGGCAGCATCATCACTGCAGGGCTCACCATGGCTCCTGGAGTGACAGTTGGAGTGGATGTCGCTGCGGTGCCAGCAGAGGGTGTGGGTGCAGATAAAGTCTGAAAACAGTTTTCTAGATGATTATAACCCTCTTGCAGGCCCTTGACGGCTTGTTTCAATGCCGCAATGTGCTGGCAGATCTCTTCCAGAGGAGAGGCCCCTCTCTCAGGCTCTGACATGGCCTTCTGGTACTGTCACGTACATGGTTGGGGAGCCTGATGTGGAGAAGAGGCGTCCTCTTACTACTCTTACTCGGTGCCTCTGATAGCGGGAACAAAGGGCGCAGAGCCAGGAGTGTCACGAGTGCCGGGTGGGTCTAGAGCTGGTGGCAGGCAGGTGAAGACCCAGGAGATCCGGATGCAGGCCAGGTGCAGATGCAGGAATGTGGGTGCAGCAGCAGGTAGGTATGGTGACAATCAAGATGCAGACCGGGAATGGACACAGGAGCATGGATGCAAGAGCAGGCAGCTATGGCAGCAACCAGGAAGCAGGCCAGGTGCAGGACCGTGGGTGCAGCAGCAGGTAAGTATGGCAGCTATAAGGATACAGGCCAGGTGCAGATACAGGTAAGTAGGTGCAGCTGAGTCAGACAAGCCGGGTCAGGATCAAACGAGCAAATCAAGTACAAGGGAGCAGGCAAGCGGATAGTCAGGGATAAGCTGGGGTTGGTGCAGGTGGAGTTCTTTCTTAGTCAGGTCAGATCAGATACAGGAAACAGAATCAGGTTAGTGCAGAACGTTATAGACCAGAAGGCATTGACTAAACTGTATTGCAGGTTTAAATAGCCTGCATTGCGGTGACGTCTATGCTCCTGCACATGCGCGCCCGCACGCTCCCGCACATGCGCACTCACACCGCCGCGGCCAGGGGGGATCCGTCGCACTGCTGCACGTAGGAGGGATCCCTGACAGTATTACTGCAAAGTCTGTTTAAGTGGTTTTAGACATTGAAGATCGCATCCACTGTAACACAAAAGTGTGATCCCAGGTCGGCAGCAGCTTCCTATGTATGCAACTTTACTGTTTTTTTAACTGTTTTTATGCCAATATTTTAATAAATACCACACTATTGGAGATTTGTTTGCTCCTGGAGAGCTTTATTTATCACAGCCCTGTTCCAGCTTAGAGATGCCTGTTGACACATATACTGGGAGATAGCACATACACACGGGTTGTTGTGGAGATATTATATGAGCCCATATGCTGTTGTAATGGCAGCCATCCTTTCTGGTCAGTTTTAATTCACAGGGAGGCGGTGGTGGACCTCATTTTTATATACAGTACTGTATTTCTTTGATCACGTTTGTTATTACACAATTATTTTGGTGGCATTTGTTGTAGTTTAATTTCAAGTATTTTAATAGTGCAGCAATTATTTATATAATAAATTAGGTTTGAGAACAGAGCAAAATAATGTGGGAATTTGCTAGGCTGAATTCTTTGTAACCTTAATGCACTGCCTGGCTTTTGAACTTAGGTCAACTGACTATACAAGGGTGGGTTCCCAGTAGCCGTTTGTCAGTGTGTATTAGAGTAGTCTTGACAGAACTGACAGTTTGTGTAGGGAGAGATAGTTGCTACACAGTGCTAAGTTGTGCTATATTGTACTAAAATACTGTGGTTTGCAGCCCTCCTGGGCTCACAGATAATTTTTTTCTAGAATAATAAAAAAAAAACAACAGATTTGAGGTTTAGTGCTACAGGGTTTTTGAGATTTTTTTCAGGGGAAGAGGGGGGGGGGGGGGCTTTTTTTTTTTTTTTTTAAATGTACACTTGTTACTACTGCCCTTTGTCAGCAACATAAATTGAGCAGTAATGTGTTCAAAAACACAACATATTTATCCTTATTCCCCTATTGCCATAGATGCTATTAAATTTGGGCAATCACCTTTATATATGTGCATTTGTGTGTTCAGCTGTGCATACATTGGTGTGCGTGTATGTGTGTACACATATTTTTTCTGTTCACTGTCGACTTCCCCTTGCTTTCCCCACTCATAGAGAAAGGAAAATGATTCTCCTGTGGTAATGAGACAGTCCATGCATTAGAAATGTCAACAGGGTCTGTGAAGCAATCTATCAGAAGCAAGGAAAAAAGGAAAAATGAGAAAAACACTCCACTAGTGTAAAACCTTCTTTTAGTAGGACACAACATAAAAGAAATTCAATGCACTCACATTTCCCCGATGTGTACATGCCTGTCACGATAGCTTGTAGTCTGTGTCACGACGAACCATCCATCCCCATAGAGCGGTTGCTGTATATTCATCCCCATGCAGACTTAACAGAATGAGCCAAAGTGTGTCCATGAGGGCGGCAAGAAAGACAGCAAGATCCATTGATGGTGGCAGCAGCTGGTGAACTGTCAAATCACTGGCACCTGTGTATCATGGACCAGCACACAGCACAGAGCCACAATACATGCAGGCTGGGGAAAGATGAGCCCAAGCTGACAATGGTTGCAGTGAATACTGCAATGCGTTTCCAAGAGGACTGCAAATATATCTGTAATCCCAAACTACCAACAAAAACCCATATGATCAATCATCAAATAGATAAACCTACCTATCAACTAAATAAAAACTACTTACCCTCATAAAACAGGCTAAAAACAGGTATCCAACCCATAGTGATCATGGGGGCACATAAAGTGGGGCCCACAAGGGAAAAGTCCTTTCAAATGTATCCGCTATAATTGCAATAAAAGAAAAAGAAACCCATTGTGGGACAAGATTCAAACATTACACCAATCGAATATACACTATATTGCCGAAAGTGTTGGGACACCGCTCCAAATCATTGGATTCAGGTGTTCCAATCACCTCTATGGCCACAGGTGTATAAAATCAAGCACATAGGCATGCAGACTGCTTCTAAAAACATTTGTGAAAGAATAGGTCACTCTCTGGAGCTGAGTGAATTCAAGTTTGGTACCGTGAGAGGTTGCCACCTGTGCAATAAGTCCATCCATGAAATTTCCTTGTTACTAAATATTCCATAGTCAACTGTTATTGGTATTGTAACAAAGTGGAAGCAACAGGCAACAACAGCAACTCAGCAACGAAGTGGTAGGCTGCGTAAAATGACAGAACGGGGTCAACGCATGCTGAAGCGCACAGCGCAGAAGTCGCCAACTTGTTAAGTTATAGGTTTAATATAATTCAGAATTGGAAACTGTATAAAAACAAATGTAATGTGTTTGTGTACTGTATATTTTTTATTATGTTTAGGGATACAAAAAATTAAACTTGTGCCAGAATGGTTAAGGTTGTTGAAGTTACAGACATTGCTAAAGAAGTGTTTCATATACAGAAGTGTCAATTTAAAAAAAATCTAAGTAAAGGTGAGGAGAGCTGGAGGATATAACAATCTAGAGTGTGCTGGAGATGAGTGTGGATTGGATGACTGTAGAAAATATGTATAGGAAAAGAGGGCTGAAGGGTAATGCAGTGTGCAGTATGTGCTGAAGTAGACTGTTGGGGGTCGAGAGTGCAAAGTGCTTCAACATCAGTGCTCATAAAGAGGAAAAAATGCCACGATATTGCTGGTCAATGCAGCAGGAGGGGGAAGGATAGCTCAGTACTGGGTAGCAGAAAAGGAAAATATCTTGAAGTTGGTGATTGATGGGAGAACAAAATGCCCCAGTAATGATAGTGAGTGGAGGAAACAAAATGTTGCAGCAGTGATGGGCAGTGACGAGAAGTGCCCCAGCGTCAGTGTCCGATATGAGGAAAGAATTGCTTATTGTTCATTGAGCACTACAAGCCGTCAGCCACAAAGGCTGTCAGTACTTGTAGCTGATTATTCCACAGAACTCTGAATGAATGCTGCGGCCATGTGGCTGAAGTGACAGCGGGTGCAAGGAGAAGATCCCTGTCCTGCTGTCACAAGGAGAGGGTCATGTGGTTGCAGCAGCTGTAACATGTTACATGTTCCACCCTAAAAACAGTTGGAACATGTAACATGTTCCCAAAGGTAAATTTATCTTTTAAGTCCCATCTTTTCATTCAGTTTTTTTTTTAACTTTCTTTATGAGGCTCTTTTTGGTTTTAAACATTTTCAGCTGTGAGCATAGTGTCATCTGTATACTGAAGATGACATAGTTACATAATTAGTACTATTAGTAACGTGTGTGTGTGTGTTTATGTCAATACCAATTTCCATATCCCTGTACTATTGTGTTTGCTTGAGAAGAGGAGATTAAGGGGGATATGATCAACATGTATAAATACATCAGTGGTTTATATAGTGAACTCGGTGTAGAGCTATCCACCCTGAGGTCATCATAGAGGACAAGGGGGCACTCTACATCTGGAGAAAAAGAAATTTAATCTCCAAACACGGAAAGGTTTCTTCAGAGTGAGAACTTTGAAATTGTGGAATAGACTCCCTCAAGAGTTGGTTCTGGCCAGCTCAGTGGATTGCTTTAAAAAAGGCCTGGATTCTTTCTTAGATACACAGAATATAACTGAATACTAACATTTATAGGTAAAGTTGATCCAGGGAATATCTGATTGCCTCTCAGGGATCTTTGCTGCAGGAGCAAATTGAATCATGCTTTGCTGGTTTTTTTTGCCTTCCTCTGGATCAACTGTGGGTATATAATTATAATTTTTTTTTAATGGTTGAACTGGATGGACGTTTGTCTTTTTTCTGCCAGACTAACTATGTATGTAACTATGTAACCACTTTAAAATGTTTTCTTTTAAATTTATCTAAACTCCCCAACTTTTTAGAAACCTCTAACATTTTTTTTAAAGCTTGCCTTCTCTCATTCTATGTTCCGCACACAAGTTTATTAAATATGATGCCATCTTGTCTACCTCCACAGAGAATCTTGAACTGTGTTTACAATTTCTGTCAAAACTCTGGCTTTTTGATCAGTGTGTGGCTTTTTGATCAGGTTCTGTTTAAGAAAAATGAAATGTTTGGGTACACCCATTTTCTTGAGAGTTGTTCATAATTTCACATGGCTGACACAGTTGGAGGCTTTGTTGTAACAAATAGATCACTTATTGACTTTCTTCTTGTACTCTGACTTTTATGGTAATCCAGCAATATCTCTAGTTCTTCTGCCTTTTCCAAATCCAGCTTGAACATCTGATAATTCACTTAATGTAAGACTTTAGTTGGATAATCTTCAGCATAATCTTGCTGGAGTGTAATATCAGGGAAATTGTTAATAATTCGTGCATTCTTTCAGGTCTTCTTTCTTAGGAATATAAACTGTTATCTTCCTATCTGTCAGTCTTTGATTGGTTTCTCAGACTTCTTGGCATAAATTCAGCACTTTGATTCTTGTTCAGTTGCTTGCAATATTTCCAATGCAATGTTATCAATTCCCATGGCTTTCCTATGATCTCAATGTCAATCTGACCTAACTTTCTATGTCTCAGAAAAACATGTCTGGGGATTTCCTATATGTTCCTTCCATTTTTGCCTAGTCTCAGTTCCAATAAAGTAAAATTAAAGGCAAAACTTTTTTTATTTCTTTGGACAGTAAATGAGGGGTATAACCTGTGTCAGTTTCTTTTGTTGCCATCTGTGTTTCATTAGGGAGGTTTCTCTTTACTTCCTGTCCCATAGGCAAAATAGGAAGTGAGAGGAAACCTCTTCAAAGTAAGAAAATCCCTGGTCATCCAGGTCGTCACTAGAACTAGTGTTACCATTGGAAGGTTCCCCCTCCTTCTATTCTGGTGACAACCCACAATTTGGGATTTTCTTTCACTTTCACAGTCAATGATAATGGTAAATAGGACAAATAGAGAGGGTGAATCTCCTTAATGGAAAAACCTGACAGGTGTTGTAGTCCCTTCTCCACTCTTTGTTGCCTTTAGATATACTTTAATAATAATTTCTCCATGGGCATATTTGAGCATACAAATGAAAATACCTATGACAGAACTATGCAGACAGTGCTAGGTCAAGACATTAAGGATGTTCAGTAGAGAACCTGTGCCAGGTGATGAAACTTAGATCTCTGCAAAGAGGTCTGCCAGGATAATTACAGGGCATTACATGGGAGGGTTTTCTTAAACATAGATTGGTGTTAAGTTATCTAGAACCTCCGGGGAGTTTTATAAGGATGTCATTTATACATTTTATTTCAGCCCTTAAACAGTATAATACCAGATACATTACTTGGTCAATTTCTGGATCTTGGTCTTTTTTTTCACAAATATCTTTATTACTGTAGAAATACTTCACCAAGTACAGAGCAAAAACAGCTACAGCATATGCCAGGAAAGTTTCAATCATAAAAAAAGAAACAAGAAAAAACAACCCCAATCTATCGTAAGCACACAATTACAAGATTGTCATTGTGCAACTGGACAAAGTGTTCATCTAATATGCATAAACCCAAATAAATAGAATTCTTAACTCGGTCTTACTTGATTTGGATTAAGGACTCCTTATGAACTGGTCAGGCTGGGCCTTCGTCCAGTGGTGAATTTAGGTTTTGTGCTGCCCTAGGCAACACAAAAATTGTCTGTCCCCACGGACACCATCCAACACCCCTGCCCCCCACCTGGGAGAGCCTTCCACTAACCCCGCCTTCCCCGGCGATAGAGAGAAATACACTCACCTTCACAGCTCCAGACATCCCCAGGAATGAAAGTCAGGCTCTACCTACACCATCAAGCAGCCCGCAGCCTCTCTCAGATCCCACCTGGTTCTCATGGTGTGTATGTCCCTTCTTTCATCCCTTCTTCTGGGGGGAGGTGCTGCCCCCCTGAAAAATCCCGCCCTAGGCAAGTGCCTTGTTTGCCTTGTGGTAAATACACCCCTGCCCTCGCCCCTACCATTATGTTTGGTTTTGGCTATTTAAAAGGTTTTGTCTTGAGTCCATTGCGTTATGCCTTATACACCTGTGATTGTATCTCAATTCATTCCACTAATGCCATCATTAAATTTGCAGAAAACACTATGGTGGTAGGAGGGAGGAGATGAAAGGCTTAGAGAGAGGGGTTCAAAACATGGCTTAGTGATATTCAGAAAATAATCTGACTTTAAATATTGCAGAAATGAAAGTTATTATTGATTTCAGGAAGCATTGGATAGGTTTGGCCCCACTCTACAATACTAAGTAGGATTGTGTGGAAGGGGTTACTTCCTTTAAATTCTTGAGAATTATCTTGGTCCACTAATAATATTGCAGTTAATGAGAAAGCACAGCAGTGACTACAATTCCTGTGAGTGCTAGAAGGAAAACGTGTCTTTTTAACGCTTTTTTATTGAGCGCATACTAACGTACTGGTTTTTGGTGTGCTATGCTTGTTGCTTGGTAGCAGACAAGAGTGTTCTTCTAAAAGGTATTAGTACTGCACAGAACTGGCTTCTTTGACTGATATTTCCAATATCTGTTGGCTCTGTAGTGCAAAGATCATTTTGAAGGATTTCATTATCTATTTGACCTGTTGCCCTCTGGGAAGTGCTACAGGAATATTAAAGTACAGTCTAATAGATTTAGAGTTTCGCTGTCTATCTATAAACGTATTGAATGGTAGTAAAATATGGATGATCTCCCTCCTGTAAATGTTGGTAATCAGTTATATGTAAATACAACATGGTAATCTATTTTAAAAGAAATGGGAGTAAAGTTTAATATAAAAAATGTATATGATTGGTTGTAAAATAGCAAAAAAAAATTATATATATATATATATATATATATATATATATATATATATAGTGACAGTGTGGTGATCTGTGACCCTGGATAGACAACAAGGCAGGTTGAGGGGCTCCAGGGTAAAGGTTTGATATGGAGGAAAGTGGCTTTTCATTTTCCTCCTTTGTTTGTAAGGTCTGTTTTGGGATCTGGAGCCTGGAGATTTCAAAGAGATCTGGGAGGGATGAAATCTCCAATCCTGGGACCAGGTTTTGGGATAGGCCAGGAGACTGATTGCACAGGTGTGTGCAGGCCTTTAGAGAGAGTCAGGACCAGGGTTCTGGGCTCCACCCCGGCAGCTAAGAGTCAGCAGGGCTCCACCCCGGCAGTTAGGAGGACTCCACCCAGGCAGACGGGAGGTCTCTGCCGTGGAGTCAGGTGGGCTACACCTAGGAGAGGTGGAAGCCGGACTAGCTGTGTGCTAGTGCCATACTTTGGGAAGAGTCTGCAGGAGGCAGACTTAAAACTGCGTACAAGCCAGGAGGCTGAATACTGTTCATTTGAATTCGTGTGATGGTGGATACCCCTGCGTGGGAAACCTTTATGTTATTGAACTGACATTTAAATAAAAGTGGGCAAACAGGCCCTTAAAAAATAAGCGAGTTGCCGTGTGCTTTGAAGAAGCTCTACCACTTGAAGCGAGGTCCCACATATGGTGGAGGATGCGGGCAGAATTGGAGATCTCAGCGATTGAAGTAAGTTCATCAGTTATGAACGGTTTGGTGCATAAGTCTGCACTATCTGTGTGTGCAGGTGAGGAGAACCTGCTAAAGAAAAGGACTTTGCCTTAAAGAGACAGTGTTCCATGGTGTTGCTGAACTGTGTAACACACTGCTGTGTGCATGACTGCAAAGATGGGGAGGTCAAAGCAGAAAAAGGAGGCAATGTTTGCTGAAATAAGAGAGAGAGCCCTGTGGCTAGGGAGTTATGTACCGCATGACCCAGCCAAGCCGGGAAATTTAGATGTGGGTGAGTCTGCTGTGGACTGGTGCAAGCGGCACCTGGCAGCATTGAACCAACCTACAGAGGAAAGCAAGCCAACCTTCAGTGCAAGGAGAGATCTGCAGGATGTCCGTACCTGGGAGAGGGGTGTTGTTGCCCCTGGCAACGCTGCTGCAGTTAAACCAGTAGCTGTTGTGAAAAATGTGAATGTGTCACGGCTTGAGAGTTGGTCCAGCAGAGAGAAGCCCATGCTATGTGCAAGGAGAGGAGCTGACCAGAGGCCAGGACCAAGAGTGAAGGCCCATAGCAACACAGAGGAGGCCAGTCGGGCTGTCTGTGTACAGGGGGCTATGTCGTATAAGGATCGTGGCAAGTGGCATCAAGAGGAGCCAATACAGCATGTTAGCCAGCAAAGTTCTGCTTGGAGAGTGCAATCTCCCATGGCGACCGGAGAAAAAATATTGCCTGGAAGGAGGAGCTGCATTGGAGATGTGGCTCAGTATCCCAATAAAGAGAAGTGCAGAAATATACCCTGCGTGGAATGTGGTCAGTGGGGGCATGGGATATTTTCCTGTCCCACACTCTGGAATACCGCTGATATTGAGCAAATGTCGACAACTGCAAGCCCAGATTCTGGTTTTAAAATGTCAACAACCACCTCTGGCAACAGGGAGGAAGTTTCTGTTGGGCCTGCAGGAGGTGTCAGAGAGTCCATGGAGCCTATGAGGGCGTCTGTTACTTCACCTTGGGGCAAAGGAAACGTTGCCAAGGAAAGTGCAGTTGAGGATGTGTTTATGAGACGACGCACTCAAATGAAGATGGCGACACCTACTACTGTGGTGGGTAAGACTGTGTGTGATAAAACCATGGCTGGGACTGTCATGTTGAGGACTGGTTATGAGACTGTCCATTCTGATGTAGGAGTGACCCCAGTTAGTTGGGCCACTGAACATGCTTTTGAAAGTGACTTTTTCCTGTGCAGTGCCTTGTACAGTGGGGAGTTAGGAGTTAAAGTAAAACCTGTGCATGGTTCTCAAAAAGCAAGTGAGGTCACTAATGTGTGCCAGTCACAGGTTGGTAGTAGGCTAGTACAGCCCACAAGAGGTACAAATGTTGATGATGGGAAATGTACTGCTGTTGGGAAAACCCTGAGCTCTTGCAGTGCAAAAGCTGTAATTAAAGATGGGTCATTTCCCCTAGCAACTGGTGGTAAGACAGCACAGGTGTCCTTAGACATCTCCAAGGGTTTCCATGTATTGGAGCCGGAGGTTGCACTGGACAACTGCGATGTCACTCTGGTGGAGCAGAGTGGAACTGCACCTTGTCATAGTAGTGTGTTGGTGCAGTCTAACAATACTGAAAGTGTTCAGGTGAACAGCGGGTTAATGCAGCCTGGGAAAAATGCAAATGTGTGTGTAATTCAGGAAGTATCACCAGAGCAAAATGGTGGATGTGAGATATTGCAACCTGCAGTGGGAAAACAGGTGTTACCCAAGTCAGACGTGATCCAGAGTGATTTGTGCAATGGATCTGCAACTAAGCCCGTCTATTCTTATGTGTCTCCTTGGGAAGATGGTTCAGTGCTGCGGAGCACTGGTGAATTGAGCACATATACAATGGATTGGGATAGTTGGGGTAAAAGGCTAATCTCGTTGTTAGATGAGGCTTTTATGCAAAATAAGGTGGACACTGTTTCTGCTGTGCCAGCAGGAGGATCTATGGAACAGCCTATAGAAAAGGGCGTGCATACAGCAGAGACTTTGTCTGTGACCCACAAAAGTGATGTTGGCATGGAGTGTCAAAATGACGTTGTCACTGGGAATGATCGGGGGCAGCTTGTGGATGCTGAGTCTGAGATGTTGAGAGTGAGCCCAGCACATGGCAGCTCTCTGGTGGAGCACCAGGCTGTGGTTATCTCCAGCTTGGAGGAGGTCCCTTTAAAAATTTCAGCTTCTCAAGTCTCAGCAGGTGAGTCTCTCAGCGTTCCCAGTGCCCTAAATATGGTCAGGAAGGTCTTAGGTCTAGAGTCAAGTGGTTGGGTTGTAACCAAAGTATTAAAGGAGATGCTTGAACTTTGGAATGTACAACCAATGTATACTGGGGTGTCTCCTCCACAGTCAGATGGTCTGGTACTGCGGAGTACCACTAGGTGGAGCACCGAATGGCTGGCTGTACATATCAAACGGAAACAAGAAAGTGGTTTATTTCTGAATTTGTTGATGGTGTTAAAAGTTGTATCAGGGTATGCCGCTGGATTACCTGTAAATGTTATAGATGAGAAATGTTTTGGAGAAATGAAAAATGAGTCAAAGCTTTCACCTCCTAACAGCCAGGTGGGAAGCATTTCTGCTGCTATGGTCCAGGATGGTGCTGGTCAGCTGTCAGTGAAGGGCGTGTTGACTGCACCATTGGACAAACCACATGAGATGGAAGGGCCGAGCATGGACCAGAGAACAGCAGAGATCCTGACCAGGGCTCAAATGGATGTGCATCAAGAAATCAGGGTCATTGGGCCAAAAAGAGATTTATGTAGCAGGTCTGATAAGACACCTGAAATACAGGGACAAATGGTATGTGAAAACTGGCAAAATAGGTCAGAAGAGAGCTCATCTGTTCAGGATTTGGATACAGATCCAAGTGGTGTAGAAAAAGTTAAAATGGTGGGACAGCCACCTGCAGAGTGCATGACACCAGGTGAAGTGGCATTTTGTGAGGTTCACGTGGGTGATGGCTGCCCTATGGTGTGTGTGCCCTCTGCAGACACTGTCCTAACAAATGCTGGAAAAGATATTGAAAGGTGTAATATTGACTGGAATATAACCGTTCATGGTAAACTGAATGCTGTGGTAATGAGTCATGCAGGTTTGATAGCTAAAGGTACAAGAAATCAGGGGGGTGGTCCTGGTACAAATACAGTAGAAATAGTTTCCCTACAGCCTTGGGACAGTAATACTGAGAGAGGTATTAGGAAACCTGAGCACCTGAAGCAAAGGGGCAGAAAGGTCGATAGAAAGGCCAGGGGGACCCAGTTAGGATTTCAAGAGAGAAAGTGTTTATGGAAATGCACCCGGAAAAAGAATAGGGAAAGTCTGAGTAGAGCCCATAGCAGAGTGACAATGGGGCTTGGGGAGAGACACCAAAGGAGTCATTGGGTAGAGTTCCCTTTTAGGAAAGGTATGGTCAGACCAGATTGGACCCCTGTAAGTGAGAGCTGGCACAGAGGTGCCAGAAGGTATAAGTTGTGTGTTCTGCCCCATAGCAGAGTGACAATGGGGCTTGGGGAGAGACACCAAAGGAGTCATTGGGTAGAGTTCCCTTTTAGGAAAGGTATGGTCAGACCAGATTGGACCCCTGTAAGTGAGAGCTGGCACAGAGGTGCCAGAAGGTATAAGTTGTGTGTTCTGCCCCCTACGGGATCAAAACAAAGGGGGGGGATATGTGACAGTGTGGCGATCTGTCACCCTGGATTCTCAACAAGGCAGGTTGAGGGGCTCCAGGGTAAAGGTTTGATATGGAGGAAAGTGGCTTTTCATTTTCCTCCTTTGTTTGTAAGGTCTGTTTTGGGATCTGGAGCCTGGAGATTTCAAAGAGATCTGGGAGGGATGAAAACTCCAATCCTGGGACCAGGTTTTGGGATAGGCCAGGAGACTGATTGCACAGGTGTGTGCAGGCCTTTAGAGAGAGTCAGGACCAGGGTTCTGGGCTCCACCCCGGCAGCTAAGAGTCAGCAGGGCTCCACCCCGGCAGTTAGGAGGACTCCACCCAGGCAGACGGGAGGTCTCTGCCGTGGAGTCAGGTGGGCTACACCTAGGAGAGGTGGAAGCCGGACTAGCTGTGTGCTAGTGCCATACTTTGGGAAGAGTCTGCAGGAGGCAGACTTAAAACTGCGTACAAGCCAGGAGGCTGAATACTGTTCATTTGAATTCGTGTGATGGTGGATACCCCTGCGTGGGAAACCTTTATGTTATTGAACTGACATTTAAATAAAAGTGGGCAAACAGGCCCTTAAAAAATAAGCGAGTTGCCGTGTGCTTTGAAGAAGCTCTACCACTTGAAGCGAGGTCCCACAATATATACACACACACATATATACATATACACACACACATATATATATACACACACACACACACATATATATATACACACACACACACACATATATATATACACACACACACACACACATATACTCAAACACACTATATTGCCAAAAGTATTGGGATGCCTGACTTTACACACACATATGAACTTTAATGGCATCCCAGTCTTAGTCTGTAGGGTTCAATATTGAGTTGGCCCACCCTTTGCAGCAATAACAGCTTCAACCCTTCTGGGATGGCTGTCCACAAGGTTCAGGAGTGTGTCTATGGGAACGGTTGACCATTCTTCCAGAAGCACATTTGTGAGGTCAGGCACTTATGTCGGACGAGAAGGCTTGGCTCACAGTCTCCACTCTAATTCATCCCAAAAGTGTTCTATTGGGTTGAGGTCAGGACTCTATGCAGGCCAGTCAAGTTCCTCTACCCCAAACTAGCTCATCCATGCCTTTATGTACTTTGCTTTGTGCACTAGTGCTCAGTCATGTTGGAATAGGTAAGGGGCATCCCCAAACTCTTCCCACAAAGTTGAGAGGATGAAATTGTCCAAAATGTCTTGGTATGCTAATGCCTTAAGAGTTCCCTTCACTGGATCTAAGTGACCAAGCCCAACCCTGAAAGACAACCCCACACCATAATTCCCCTCCACCAAACTTTACACTTGACACAGTGCAGTTAGGCAAGTACCATTCTGCTGGCAACTGCCAAACCCAGACACTTCCATCGGATTGCCAGACAGAGAAGCATGATTGGTCACTCCAGGGAAAACATCTCCGCTGCTCTAGAGTCCAGTGGAGGTGTGCTAAACCACTGCATCCGACTCTTTGCATTGCACTTGGTGATTAAAGGCTTGGATGCAGCTGCTCGGCCATGGAAATCCATTCCATGAAGCTCTCTACGCACTGTTGTTGTGCAAATCTGAAGGTCACACGAAGTTTGGAGGTCTTTAGCTATTGACTCTGCAGACAGTTGGCAACTTCTGTGCACTGTGCGCTTCAGCATGGGCTGACACACCACTTGGTGGCTGAGTTGCTGTTGTTCCCAGTTGCTTCCAGTATGTTATAATACCACTAACAGTTGAGTGTGGAATATTTAGTAGCAAGGAAATATCACAGATGGATTTATTGCACAGATGGCAACCTATCACAGTATTGAATTCACTGAGCTCCTGAGAGTGACCCATTCTTTCACAAATGTTTGTAGAAGCTGTCTGCATTCCTAGGTGCATGATTTTATACACCTGTGGCCATGGAAGTGATTGGAACACCTGAATCCAATGATTTGGAGGGCTGGTCCAATACTTTTGGCAATATAGTGTATATACAGTATATATACACAAACAAACATGAGGGGAGTTCAAGTCAAACCAGAACCTTTTAATTTTACAGGTATAAAAAAAGAGTGCTAGCATGCCGGTCCTTTATGCAGTAATAAGTGGCAAGTGTGTCCTGTTACTTATAGGGGGCGCACATGTTGCAGGCCAGTCCAGAGACCAATAATCAAGATGGCAGAGAACAATGTTAATGAGTGCATGGAACAGCATGTGGTGATGTAGTTTCTTGTGAAAGAAGGTGTAAAACCCGCAGATATCTACAAAAGACTTCAAGCACAATATGGTGATGAAACGCTCAGCCAGAGTAAGACATTTGAATGGTGTAAACATTTCAAAGATGGCCATACGTCTGTCGGCATGAGGACTCACCACCACCGAAAATTTTTTGAAGAATTGCGTCTGCAGTTAAAGCAAGTGTTTTCTGGGACAAACGGGGCATTATTCATATGAATTTTCTACCCCGTGGTGCCACTATCAACAATGAATATTACTCTTATGTTGTGCATACTGTATGCATCTGTTGAAAAAACAGCTTGGTTTGATCACTAAGGGCATCCTGTTTCTCCAACAAAACACACGAGCTCATACTGCTCACTGCACTACATGCACATAACAGCAACACAGCTGGGAGATAGTACCATATCTCCCTTACAGCCCGGACCTCACTCCAAGTGATTTCCACCTGTTTGGACCCCTAAAAGAGTTCCTCGGAGGTCAGAATTTCAGCACTGATGAAGTGAAGCAGGCTGTCCTAGGATGGTTCAGGCATACTGATAAATCTTTATATGCCAAAGCTTTACAGGCATTAGTTACAGAAACAATTGAGTACTGTCCAGGCATTAGTTAAATGCTGGGATAAGTGTATACATGTAGCAGGGAAGTACTGTATGTAGAACAAAAATTGCAGTTTCCACCTTGAAATTTGTTCTTTTATTATATAAACTCAAAAGTCCCGGTTTGACTTGAACTCCCCTCGTATATATACACTGCTGATAAAAAATTAAAGGAACACTTTGAAAACACATCAGATCTCAATGGGGAAAAATATCATGCTGGATATCAATACTGATATGGACTGGGTAATATGTTAGGAATGTAAGAATGCCCCATCATTTGATGAAAATGATCAACCTACAGAAGAATGAATTCAAATTCAAAGACATTCAAAGACACCCCCAAAAAAAATTATGCAGCCGGCTAGTCCATTTTGCTGAAATTTAATTGCAGCAACTCAAAATGGTACTCAGTAGTTTGCCCCCCACGTGCTTGTATGCATGCATGACAACATCGGGGCATGCTCCTAATGAGATGACAGATGGCGTCCTGGGGTATTTCCTCCCAGATCTGGACCAGGACATCACTGAGCTCCTGGACAGTCTGAGGTGCAACCTGGCGGCATTGGATGGACCGAAACATGATATCCCAGATCCCTACCACCAAAACAGTCATGCTGAACGATGTTACCGGCAGCATAACATTCTACAGGGCTTCTCAAGACCCTTTCATATCTGTCACCCTCATGAAGTCTGTTTCTGATTGTTTGGTACAAGACATTCACACCAGTGGCCTGCTGGCGGTCATTTTGTAGGGCTCTGGCAGTGCTCATCCTGTTCCTCCTTGCACAAAGGAGCAGAGACCAGTCCTGCTGATGGATTAAGGACCTTCTACGGCCCTCTCCAGCTCTCCTAGAATAACTGCCTGGCTCCAGGAAACTCCTCCATGCTCTTGAGACTGTGAAAAACAGTCAGAAAAGATGAGTAGGGAAAAAAATGTCAGTGGCCTCCACCTGTAAAACCATTCCTGTTTTGGGGGTCGTCTCATTGTTGCCAATCTAGTGAACCTGTTGTTAATTTCATTACACAACCCCCTCTGCTGCTTAACTGACCAGATCAATATCCCAGGAGTTTAACTGACTTGATGCTATATTCTGATTAAAAAATGTTACTTTAATTTTTTTGAGCAGTGGAAATGTAGTTACGTTAGTCTGGCTGAAAAAAAACAAAGTCCATCCAGTTCAACCATAAAAAAAAAGTTTTAATCCTACACCTGCAGTTGATCCAGAGGAAGGCAAAAAAAACCCAGCAGAGCATGATCCAATTTGCTCCTGCAGGGGAAAAAATTCCTTCCTGATCCCCAGAGAGGCAATTGGATATTCCCTGGATCAACTTTACCTATACATATTAGTAACCAGTTATATTCTGTGTGTCCAAGAAAGAATCCAGGCCTTCTTTTAAGCAATCCACTGAGCTGGCCAGAACCAACTCTTGAGGGAGTCTATTCCACATTTTCACAGCTCTCACTGTGAAGAAACCTTTCCGTGTTTGGAGATGAAATTTATTTTCCTCCAGATGTAAAGAGTGCCCCCTTGTTCTCTGTGATGACCTCATGGTGAATAGCTCTACACCATGTTCACTATATGAAACACTGATTGTATTTATACATGTTGATCATATCCCCCTTAATCTCCTCTTCTCAAGAGAGAAAAAATTTATTTCCTCAAATCTTTCCTCATAGCTGAGCTCCTAAATGCCTCTTATCTGTTTGGTTGCCCTTCTCTGTACTTTCTCCAGTTCTCAATATTTTGTTTTGTGAATTGGTGCCCAAAACTGAACTGCATATTCCAGATGAGGTATTCTTAATGATTTGTACAGGGGAAAAATGATCTCTCTCTCTCTCTCTCTGGAGTCTATATCTCTTTTAATACAAGAGATGATTTTGCTCGCTTTAGAAACCGCAGCTTAGCATTGCATGCCATTATTAAGCTTGTGATCTACCAGAACTTCCAGTTCCTTCTCCACCATTGATTCCCCCAGTTTTACTCCCCCTAGTATGTATGATGCATGCATATTCTTAGCCCCCAAGTGCATAACTTTACATTTATCAACATTAAACCTCATTTGCCACATAGTTGCCCAATTTAACAGTGCATTGAGGTTGGCTTGTAAATTGGAGACATCCTGTAAGGACGTTATTCCTCTGCACAGCTTGGTGTCATCTGCAAAGACTGAAATTGTATTTTTAATCTCAGACCCTATATAATTTATAAATGTATTAAAAAGTAAGGGTCCCAACACTGAACCTTGGAGTACACCACTAACAACCCTAGACCATTCAGAGTATGAATCATTAACCACCACTCTCTGAATACGATCTTTTAGCCAGTTTTCTATCCATTTACATTCAGATTTTTCCAAGCCTGTAGACTTTATCTTACACATTAGACATGTGTGGGGAACTGTGTCAAACTGTATACCACATCCACCGCCACCCCTCTGTCCAAGGTTTTGTTCACCTTCTCATAAAAAGAAATCAGATTTGTTTGACAACTTCTGTCTTTCATGAATCCATGCTGTCTGTTGCTTAAAATATTTTTTTCCAGCAAGGACTCATATATGTGTTATTTTATTAAACTCTCCAGTATATTCCCAACTATAGAAGTTAAACTAACAGGTCTATAACTACTTGATAAAGATTTTGACCGCTTTTTAAATATAGGCACCACATTGCGCAGCACAGTGGCTAAATGGTTAGCACTTCTGCCTGGCAGACTAGGGTTGTTTGGTTCAAATCCCAGCCACAGCACCTCCTGCCTAGAGTTTGCATGTTCTCCCTGTGCCTGCGTGGGTTTCCTCTGGGTACTCTGGTTTCCTCCCAACCTCCAAAGACATGCTGGTAGGTGAATTGGATCCTGTCTAAATTGGCCCTAGTATGTGTATGTATTAATGTAAGCTAAGGACCTTAGATTGTACACCCCATGAGGGTTAGGGACTGATGTGAATGTATAATATGTATGTAAAGCACTGCGTAAATTGACAGCGCTATATAAGTACCTGAAATAATAAATAATTGGCCTTATGCCAATCCAGTGGTACTATGCCAGTCATTAAAGAGTCCCTAAAAATGAGAAACAATGGCTTTGAAATGACAGAGCTCAATTCTTTAAGGACCCGTGGGTGTATGCCATCCAGTCCAGGTGCTTTATTCTGTCTAAATATTTCTGGATCAAATCAATTGTGAGCCAATGTGGATCATCTGGAGCTGTGTCAATACCATGCCCATTATGGACAAGAGCTCCCCCATGCTCTTGTGTTACACAGAGCTGAAGAAGGTATTTAATAAATTTGCCTTCTCTTTGTCCTCAGTCACCCACTCTAGATTATTTTGTAAAGGGCCTACATGCTCGGACCTGACCTTTTTACTATTAATATATTTGAAGATTTTTTGGGGGTTTGTCCTGCTATCTTTTGTAATCTGTCATTAGTTTTCAATTTTTGTGGCCTTTATTTCCTTTTAGCATATTCTGTTATATTCTTTGTAATGTTTAAACTATGATAGCGTTCCTTCATTTTTATATGTATTAAAAGCTCTTTTCTTATTATCTTTAGCTTTTTTAACTTTGGCCGTAAGCCACATAGGCTTGATTTTTATCCTTGTAAACTTGTTTCCCATGGGAATATATTTTTCAGTGTGTTCACATACAGTCTTTTTGAATATCTCCCATTTCTGTGTTGTGTTCATCGGTGCCAATATTCCCTCCCAGTCTAAGTCTTGGAGAGCAGCTCTCAGCCTTGGAAAATTAGCTCTGTTAAAATTGAGCGTTTGTATTTTTCCCGTATGTGCTTGCTGTTTACAGTTAATAATAAATGAAATCATGTTATAGTCACTGCTACTCAGATGTTCTTTTATATGGACATTTGTAATAAGCTCTGCATGGTTTGAGATTACCAGGTACAGCAGAGCATCATTCCTAGTTGGGGCCTCTATGAATTGTACCATAAAATTGTCCTGTAGTAGGTTTATAAATTTCTCCCTTTAACTGTTCCTGCAGTACCATTACTCCAGTCAATTTCTGGGTAGCTAAAATCCCCCATTATTATCACTATCCCAGCTCTTTCGATCTGTGCAAGGAGTCTCCACCTCCTCATTAACACTGGGGGTCCCATAACAAACTCCAATGATTACCTTTGTAATACACACTCCCATGTGCAGTTCCACCCATAATGCTTCAGCCTCATCACACTCTCTATCAACTAGGCCCTTTTAACACTCGCTCACTTCTCACATAGAGACAAGCACCACCACCTTTCCTTTTTACTGTCTCTTCGAAAGAGAACATAGCCAGTGTACTGTATAATTTTTTATATATATATATATATATATATATATATATATATACATATACATACACACACACATTCTTTATTATTGTGATATAAAGTGATAGTACAGCTAAAAACGATTTCTGGGTCAATAAGTTTTTAGTGAAGGTTTTACAAAAACATTGCAGAACAAACCAAAATTGTATGAAGTGCAACAGTAGGAGTTACAATGCCCCTGTCCGGAACCCGGTTTTCAGAGGAGGAAACACACATGACTACAATAGTCCCTGAGTTTGCAAAAGCGTTTGACACATACACGGCTAATGTGTAAGGTAAAGTCTACAGGCTCAGAAAAATTCATATGTAAATGGATAGAAAACTGGCTAAAAGATCGTATTCAAAGAGTAGTGGTTAATGATTCATACTCTGAATGGTCTAGGGTTGTCAATGGTGTACCACAAGGTTCAGTGTTGGGACCCTTACTTTTTAATATATTTATAAACAATATAGGATCTGGGATTAAAAATACCATTTCAGTCTTTGCAGGTGACACCAAACTGTGCAGTGGAATAGCGTCCTTACAGGAAGTCTTCAACTTGCAAGCCAACCTCAATGCTCTGTTTAATTGAGCAACTATGTGGCAAATGAGGTTTAATGTTGATAAATGTAAGGTTATGCACTTGGAGGCTAAGAATATGAATGCATCATACATACTAGGGGGAGTACAACTGAGGGATACAATGGTGGAGAAGGATCTGGGGGTTCTGGTAGATCACAAGCTTAATAATGGCATGCAATGCCAAGCTGCGGTTTCTAAAGTGAGCAAAATCCTCTCTTGTATTAAAAGAGGTATAGACTTCAGAGAGAGAGATATCTTATCACCCCTGTACAAATCATTAGGAATACCTCATCTGAAATATGCAGTTCAGTTTTGGGCACCAACTCACAAAAAGAACATTGGGGAACTGCAGAAAGTACAGAGAAGGGCAACCAAACTGATAAGAGGCATGGAGGAGCTCAGCTATGAGGAAAGATTAGAGGAACTTAATCTATTCTCTCTTGAGAAGAGGCGATTAAGGGGGGATATGATCAACATGTATAAATACATCAGTGGTTCATACTGTGAACTCGGTGTAGAGCTATTCACCCTAAGGTCATCACAGAGGACAAGGAGCAGTGGAAGGCAAAAACAAAGCAACCCAAAAAAGGTGAAGGGAGGTGACAGGAGGAGGGCACCTTGGAACGCCACACCGGTGTAACATCTTAATACTACAGGAAAATGGAAAGGAAGGAGGGGGTCACAGTTGTATTGCCCTCTGATCTGGTTGGTAGTAATCTACTGTATACATGGAGACCAAAATTTCAGAAATTTGTCACATTTGTCCTCCAGTATAGCCGTCAATTTCTCATTGACCATAAAATCATTTAGGCGGGCCATTATTTCCTGGAAACTAAGTACAGGAGATTTCCAAGAGCGGGCAATAACTTGTTTAGTGGCTATAAAAAGGAAAGTGATTAGTTTAGCTTGTTTTTTTGCGCACTGTCTGAATAGGTTTGTTTAGCAGGGCCTCTACTGTGTCTTTCCTAAGGTTCCAGTGGAGGAGCGAGTTGATCAAGGTGTATACCTGAATCTACAGCCTGCAAACCCTCAGGCAGATACACCATATGTGGGTCATTGTGTCCTCTTTCCAAAGAGTCGGAAACAGAGGTGGGAGTGTCTGGGAACAAAATTTCCCTCTGAGGCCAGGGCTCTTTACTCCAATTTCGGTCCCTTTTTATGGTCCCACAGCAGGTCCATTCCACACGTTCTGCAGTGGGCCCCCTTCCTGCCATCATGGGTAGAGTTGCCACCTTTTCTTCAAGCCAAACCTTAACAAATTAGCAGTATACGGCAATTTTTTTGTAGTATACACTATACATATATTTTTTGAATAAATAACATTTCTAATCATATCGATTTAATCACAAGAGTCATCACTTACATCAGGGTCCACAGAGTTCCCCCTTTACATCTGAATCTGCACAGTTCCCCTTTACATCTGAACTCACAGAGTTCCCTTACACTGTAAGGGGCAACACTGCAGTATCTGATGTATAGGGAGAACACTGGGGACTCTAATTTAAGGGGGAACACTGAGAACTCTGCTGTAAGGAGGGAACTCTGATGTAAGAAGCAACGCTGCAGACTCTGGTGTAAGTGGAACTCTGATATAAGAGGGCTCTGGTAACCAGAGCCCCAACTTACATCAAAATTCCCAGCATTCCTTTTTAATCAGCGTTCCTAAAGCACCCCTTACAGTAGAGACTGCAAAGTTCCCCACCATCAGAGTCTGTAGAGCCCCCCTTAACATCAGATTCCACAGAGTCCCCCACCATTAGAGTCTGCAGGACCCCCTCAAAATCAGATTCCACAGAGCCCCCCTATCAGAGTAAATAGAGCCCCCTACCATCAGAGTCTGCAGCCCCCACCATCAGAATTCTCAGAGTCCCTCATCAAAGTCCACAGAGCCCCCCTACATCAAAGTCTGTAGAGCCCCCACCATCAGAGTCTGCAGAGCCCCCCATTATCAAAGTCCGCAAAGCCCCCCTACATTACAGTCCATAAGGGACTGTGAGATCTCTGTAGACTCTGGAATGTAAAGGAAAACTCTGATTTATGGGGGGGGCTCTGATGTAAGGGGAAATGCCATGGACTCTGGTGTAAAGGTGAACTCTTATGTCAGGGGGTCTCTGCTCCCCAAAGCCCCCCTTACATCAGAGTCCACACAGCACCTCTTACTGTCCATCAGAGTCACTTTTACATTATTGTACTGGGAAGCAGGAGAGGGGAGGGAGGGTGAGACTTCACTCACAGGATTGATGGATCAGCTGTCGGCATCAGTACTCTTCCTGCTGATGGGCTTCAAAATTCCCTGGCTCTGTTTCTCCTTCTCCTGCCCTCTCCCACTGTGTCTGCTCCATCCACTTCCCACCCACACTCCCTGGTAGTGTCTCAGAAAAGGAGATGTGTAGGCGGGGGCAGATACAGGAGGAGAGGGCAGGAAAAGGAGGAACAGAGCCAGGTCTCTCTTTCCTCACCAGTCCATGCGGGGGAGGGAGAAGGGGGGAACTGTCAGCGCTGGCTCTGGGCTGCCTGTGAGAGAGAGAGAAACACTCACCTCGGAGCCCTGCAGCCAGCAACACCACAACACTGAGGAGACACAATCTGGGCTCTTGCCCCCCCCCCCCCCCACAGTGGCAGAACTTCAGGGCCTGGTCACAAGTGCAACTTTTGCTACCCTGGCAGTTCTGCCACTGCTGCTCTATAATAATGGAAGAGATGAGGAACCCCCAGACCCCCTCTATACTTATGTCTATATAGGGTGGACCTGTTGATTCTAGGTCTGATGTTATGCTAAATAAAAGAGAGAGCCTTATTTTGTAGGACCCACAAGACTGTGGATGGCACTGAAATAGGCAGGACTCAAGAGTAATATAACAGTTTTGGCAGGAAAGACATTTTGAGAGCATTCAAATGTCCTAGCCAGGAAATTTGGAATTGAGACCAAGAGCAAAGAAGAGGGAGTAAAGATATGAGAAGGGGATAGTTTGCCTGATATAGCTAGTTATATGAGGGTGTTAAAATGACAGCCAGATAGGGAAGCCTCATGGTCCATGTAAAAGAAAAAGAGGACTCCAATACAGACAAAGTGGTGGTGGTTTAGGAAACATTCATGGGCTGGGATTTGGCTTGGTTGATCTTAAGGCCAGAAAAGAAGTCATTGAAGACCCGGAGTAAGCAGGGAAGTGATGTCATTGGGGACATAATGGTAAAGAGAATGTTGTCAGAGTGATAATTTCCCTTGGATTGTCTCTCTCTCTACCACCTTAATATCTACACAAGCGCAAATTGCTGTTACCAAGGGATCAAGAGCCAGAATAAATAGGAGTGGCGATAAGCGGCATCCTTGTCTGGTCCGCAGTGAATCGGGAACCCAGAGGACCGAAAGCCAGACTGAGGAGAAGGGAGTTGAGTATAACACTGTGAGCTAAAAAAAATGCTCTTGGAATGCCCACTTCCGCAAAAAACATAGAAAATGTAGGACCAGGAAATAGTTGAAAGCTTTTTCTATATCACTAAAAAGAAGTATGAGCTCTTGATGGTGTGTTTGTGCAGTGTGCATTAAATTCAGGACGTTCCTTATAATGTCACCAACCTGGCATTTTGGGACAAAGCCAGTTTGATCACAAAGAGCCAGGTTGCCCAGGCTGGAGTTTAATCTATGTGCTAGGATCTTTGTGAGAATTTGACATTGATATTTAAAAGAGATATCAGCCTGTAGCTTGCCCACGTATGTGGATCCTTGTTTGGTTTGGGAAGCATGGCCAGTTTTGTCCAGAGCATGGAAGAGGGGAAGCACAAAAAGGTCCAGGTCTCATTGAACACAGCTGCCAAGGAAGAACAAAGCAGGTTAGTGATTTTTTATAAAATATGGCAGAAAAACCATGTGGGCCTTGTCTCCTTCCAATTTTCAAAGTTTTTATTGCAGCTTCAACTTCCTCTGAGGTAATCGGGGCTTTCATTCTAGACATCAATGAGTTTGAGATACACGGGAGCTGAGCTCAATTCCAGCAAAGAAAGCCTCGGCCGCGGTGGTGTCAAAGGGAGTGGGACTTGAATATAGTTTTGCTAGCCGTTCTCTGAATTCCTCCACAATTTTCAGGGTGTTACTAGTGCCCACGCTGGTGTGAGTGTGCAAGCGATAGGGAGGATGTACTGGGTTGTCAGCATTTTCTTTTCCAGGGCGGAGGACAGCCTTAAAGGATAAGTTCACCTTTTGGATAAAAATGTGTATTTATTACTTTTGTCCAAAGGAGTCTGGAAGGCATTGCACCAGCGATCGCTGATGCCATGTAGGTCTTTTGCAGACCTGTCAGAATATCTGCTTGCCGTACAGGATGTATGGTCAAGCAGATATACTGAAAGGAAGCTTCAATGCACTACCATGGCGCTCCACAGTGCTGTGGTAGTTAATTGAAAACTATAAGCCGACAGCCGGTAAGGCTGTCGGGACTTGTAGGCACTCATTCACAGAACTGTTTTCAAATCTGACAGATAGTACGGGGAAACTTCTCCCTGTACTGTCAGAGGTTACATGTTCCACCCTAAAAATGCGTGGAACATGTAACATGTTCCAAAGGTGAACTTATCCTTTAAAGGCCTCCCAGAGAGTGGACGCCAGAGGAAAGCCTTAAAGGCCTCTCAGAGAGTAGACGCCGAATCGACCGATCCAACATTAAGGGAAAATTACTCCTTGGCCTTGTCTTGGATTTGTGTAAGGACCTCTGAGGATGATAGTAATGAGTCATTTAGCATCCAAGAGGAGCAGGAGGGTTTAAAAATCAAGGAGGAGCAAGTGATACAGACCAGGTTGTGATTGGTCCACGGAAATGACAGTACATCAACATGCGCCTTGTTGGGCAAAAAAGATTGTGGAACAAAGATATGGTCGATTCTAGTGTGTACATTATGCAGATGAGAGTACAACTTGAAGTCCCTAGATATAGGGTGCACTTCACGCCAGGCATCAACAAAGAAATGTTGGGTAAGTAGTGTAGCAAAACGCTGAGCATCGGTTGTAGGTGGGTGTGCTGACTTAACCAATTTCGGATTCAGAATTAAATTGAAGTCACCACAGAGGAAGACTGAGCCCCCGCTATTATTATTATTATACAGTATTTATATAGCGCCAAAGGGTATGCTCAGCGCTGTACAGTAGCAAGGGGGACATAACATGAGACAAGACAGTAACAATACAGTACACGAGGGGCTCTTTCGAGCTTACAGTCTAGGAGGGAGGGGAAGGTGGCACAGGAGGAGATGGCTGTGGGGGATGGAGTGGTGGGTGGGGTGGAGGAGGTTAGTTGTTAGGTGAGGTTGGGTGTTAGGTGAGGTTGGGGTAGGCTTCCCTGAAGAGGAGGGTTTTCAGGGTGCGCCTGAAGGTGAGGAGGGTAGGTGACATTCTGATGGATTGGGGTAGGGAGTTCCAGAGGATGGGGGAAGTCCTAGAGAAGTCCTGCAATCGGGCGTGGGAGGAGGAGACCAGGGAGCTAGAGAGCAGGAGGTCCTGTGAGGAGCGGAGGGCACGGGTAGGGTAGTATCTGGGTATCAGGTTAGTTATGTAGTTCGGGGTGGCATTGTGAATGGCCTTGTAGGTCAGGGTTAGCAGCTTGAACTTGATGCGTTGGGCAATCGGGAGCCAATGAAGGGATTGGCAGAGGGGGGAGGCAGATGTGGAGCGCTTGGTGAGTTGGATGAGTCTGGCCGCTGAGTTTAGGATCGACTGGAGTGGGGATAGCATTCGTTTGGGTAGGCCAGTGAGAAGGGAGTTGCAATAGTCCAGGCGTGAGATGATGAGGGAGTGTACGAGTTGTTTGGTGGTGTCTGGGGTGAGGAATGTGCGTATCTTGGAGATGTTGCGGAGGTGGAGCCTGCAAGATCTAGATAGCAGTTGGATGTGGGGTAGGAAGGAGAGGTGGGAGTCCAGGGTTACACCCAGGTCTTTGGCGTGTGGGGTGGGAGAGATGGTGGCGTTGTTAGTAGTAATGGAGAGGATGGGGGGGAAGGGAGTTCAGTTTGGCAAGGAGGAGAGGGTGGTCAACAGTGTCGAAGGCCGCGGAGAGGTCAAGGAGCAGGAGGATAGAATAGTGGCCATTGGCTTTGGCAGTTAGCAGGTCATTGGTGATTTTAAGTAGGGCGGTTTCGGTGGAGTGCAGGGGGCGGAAGCCAGACTGTAGGGGGTCAAGGAGGTTGTTATCAGTGAGGTGGGCGCTTAGACGATTGTAGACCAGGCGCTCAAGGAGCTTGGAAGTGAAGGGCAACAAGGAGATGGGTCTAAGGTTAAGGTTAGTGGGGTCAAGGGAGGGTTTTTTGAGTATGGGGGTGATGTGTGCGTGCTTTAGAGGGGAGGGGAAGGTGCCTGTGGAGATGGAGAGATTGAAGATGTGGGTGAGGGAGTGGATGATGGAGGGGGGGGGTGACTGGAGGAGCTGTGAGGGGATAGGGTCCAGGGGGCAGGAGGTGAGGCGGGCTTCAGTGAAGACCTTAGAGACCTCCTCAGAGGTAGTTGGGCTGAAGGAGTGGAGTGTTGGGGAGGTGATGGTGTGCGGGGCATTGGGTATAGTGGGGGGTAGTGCAGCTATGAGGTCGGGGGAGGGGAGGGTTGAGGGGTTGGAGGAGGGCGGGAGGCTGGGTGGAGAGGTGGATTGTGAGTTGACAATGTCCTTACGGATTGCGTCAATCTTGTTCTGGAAGTGAGTGGCAATCTCGATGTGCCAACGACGACAGCAGATGAGAGAAGAACCGAGATTGGGAGCTGTTTAGTGCATAATAACTAAGGATAGTAACTTGAGAGTTGAGGCCCTGTACATTCAGAATAAGTAAATTAAGAGCCATACTGGAGGGACCAAGTATGAGCTATAGCAAGTAGATAGTAGCTTTTCCAAGGGCTGGGAATGGATGGGGGAAGGGAGACAGGAGGAAGGAGGAGGCAAGAAGGGGAAGGAGGAGAAAGGAGAGAGGAAAAAAGGGGGGGGGAGCATGCTTGGAAAGCACCAACAGAATCCAGAGAGACAGACTGCATCTCAAGGGATCACGGAGGGAGCATGAATCAGCTCCGGGAAGATGGGGTGCGGACGACCGCCAAAAAGAGATCTAATGTAGACAGAGCTATGCAGGAAAAAAGGTTGAAGGACTGAGGTCCAAAACAAGGCAAAGTAACGATCTAGGCAGAGGCCCCCATTGGGAGCAGTAGGCCTGGGTTTAAAGAAAAGAGAGAAGGTCTTGACATATCCGACATTCAGGAAAAAAAAAATTGCATTGCAGTGTCATAAAAGGTGTAAAACATTTTCAGTGACCATAAACTTAAGCAAACAATAGTTAGATTTAGAGTAAATCGTGCACCCCCAAGTCACCTCCCCAGTTGGGAGAGGGTGCTGTAGGGCTTGTTCCCCCACAGACATGCTGTAGTGTTTCATGAGGTACAGGGAAGGAAAGGACTATCCTACCCCCGTGAACCCAGAGCCTACAACAGTGGAAGAGGGTCCAAGGCGTGCTAATGTTTCAGGGTGAGGAGGCAGCGGGGGCACAGAGCTGCATGTCAGTCAAAGGGAAGACCTCCCATCCCCATCCCCCAATTTCTCCAACTGATAAAACAACAAATTGCAGTCAGAACAGGCAAAATCAGAAGGGAGAGGTCAAATTAGAGTGTAGGTTAAATAAGTCCTATCCGTATGTGGTTAAATCTCATGCACCAGCTCACCAGATGTACCCAGCCCAGGTATGATAAGAGTTTCAATTGACAATGGTAGCACACGTGCTCCCACTGTAAGCAATAAGATCAATAAAGTGGAGTGTAAAATAAAAAAAGAATAAGAAGAGACCATATTGCAAAAAACAGTGACTGGCGTAAGTTTGGTGCAGGCAGTAATTGCTGCCAGGCGGGCACATTCTGGCGAGCTGTCATAGGCACTAAGTTATTAGTCACAGGAAAAAACAGAGGGATGAGGGCAAACCCAGGCCCCGGTTCGGAGCCACATACCCTGGGAAGGGTAAAACCAGCTCTAACTGGGATATAAGTTGTAACATAATGGAGTGCAATATAGTTCAACTGTAAAGTTGTGTATAAACCTAAGGCCTAAACTTGGCAAAGATCAACTGTCCACGCAAGGTGCGGTCACATTCCAGTTCAGTGGTGAGGAGCCGAGCATCAGCTTGTGAAAAAAGGTGAGCATGACAAAAGACCACCAAAATGGAGAAAAAAGAATAGAGTAGATATGCGGTACTCATCCTACTTCCACTGGTTGGAAACGCTGGCTCTGTAGGCATTGGAGTACTTGAGAGGAGTGATCAGACGGGTGTGGATCAAGTGATTTTAGAGTGGAGCTGGTGGTGGAGTTTCGCTCAGATGCTTATGTAGACTTGGAGCCAATAGACGGGCGTTAGAGACCCAAACCATGGAAGTGTTTTTTTTGTAGATTCAGGGGATGTGGTTTGCTGCTTGCCATTGTATGTGAAGTTCAGTTTGAAGGGAAAACCTCTATAATAATGTTCAATTCTTGCAAGATTTGGAGATATGGATGCAGGGGTTGATGTTTGAATACAGTGCTTTGCGCTGTGTTAGCAAAGAGCTAACTCATGGCCTGGGAATTGTGAAGCAGTTAGTCTCTGGTATGGAAGAAGTGACATTTGACAATAATGTCCCTAGGGGGTCCATCTGTGAGTTTACGTGTCAGGGCATGTTGTGTTCTATCCATCTCAAGCTGCTCCAGCAGAATCTCTGGACACAGTTCTTTAAACATGGCTGTAACTGTGCTTTGGAGGCCAGTGATGGTTTCAGGGAGACCCCTAATTCTCAGATTGCTACGCTGAGACCAGTTTTCCAGGTCTTCCTGTTTATCTTTGAGGACAGCAAATTCAGCCAGTAATTCATAAATTATTTTGTCATGGTTCTCCAATACTGTAGTGGCATCATCCATGCGACCCCCTCAGGGTAGCAGCACGCTACCCCAGCTCCCTAATCTCCTGCTTCAGTTCAGTTGAAAGTTTGTTGGAAGCTGCTGTGATTTCCTCTGTGATAATCTCTCTGAGTTTGGTGAGAAGGGTCTCATCCTGTGTGCCCTCTTCACACAAAGCAGATGGGAAATGGTGGAGGAACTCTGGAGAGGAAACAAAAATAAAATGGTGTTGTGCTAATACCAATAGTACTAAGGACACAATATATCGAAGAGTGGGGAGACAGAAAAAAATAACCTCAAAACAGAGGTGATAAGTATAAAGGCCTGAATCCAGACCTAATTAGGTGCAATATGAACTGTGGCAAAGACAACGTGAGTAATAATCAGCAAGTAAACATAAATAATACATACAAATGTGAAGGCCTGAACACAGAACTCACGTTGTCTTTGCCACAGTTCATATGGCACCTAATTAGGTCTGGATTCAGGCCTTTATACTTATCACCTCTGTTTTGAGGTTATTTTTTTCTGTCTCCCCACTCTTCGAATTATTGTGTCCTTAGTACTATTGATATTAGCGCAACACCATTTTATTTTTGTTTCCTTGTGCTAGTGGTGTCTAGGTCTAGGTGTTTGCAGCTTTTTTTAATAGTCCTATCTATACCTATAGCAGCGCAGAAAGTTTTTTTCTATTATTCTCTGGAGAGGAAGGTTCAGTATCTGTACGAATATGGTGCCTACCTTTGGTGGCAGGAGCCAGCACCATCTTGGAGCTGGGTTTACCTGAGGAGGTCTGGTCAGGGCCGTGCTCTGGCTTCATTTTGACTGGCGAGCCCATGTTGTGTGGAGGCAGCAGGTGCTGTGCTCTCCACTGAGGGTAGAACAAGGTCTGTGAGGCTAGCAGTGGCGAGGCGGTGGCCGGAGATTCTTGTGGGCTGAGCGAAGCAGTTTTACAACGTGACTATCTTGTCTTGTAGCATGCATGCGCCCCCTGAAAAATGTTTTCTATTTCCCTCCACCCCCTCCCTCTTTCCCTTTGTAAAGAGGAAGAGAGGGGAGAATAGATACAGCACGGTGCATAGCTACATCTCTTCTCCCCTCTTCTTCTTCACACAGCACTCAAGCAGTAGCAGGAGCCACTGGCTCCTGCTGATGTCAGTCAAATGCAGTGAGGAGGAAGTGAGGGTGGGGCTAAGTCCTGCTGTGTAAGTCTATGGAGCGTGGCTTCATAGACACACAGCACAGGAGCGTGTAAACACTGTGTTCCTTAACAGCAAACTGCTTGCTATGGGGACACATGAAGAAGAGGAGGAGCAGAGATCTCTGTTGGGGGACCAGAGAAAAGGAGGATCGTGACCGCTCTGTGCAATACCACTACACAGAGCAGGTGAGTATCACGTTTATTACTTTAAATTAAAATAATTTTACTTTGGTAACACTATAAGGCATAGCTTAGGGGTATCTATTCATTATATGTTTGTACAATGATAAATAAAAAATTTTTTTCCTATTCTATTATATGCCAATTTTAACAAATGTCTTTTTTATGGCAAAATCAATTTACCAAAGTCACTCCATTGATAGACTTAGAAATACAAAGCTTCATGTGAATGATTGAATAGTACTCAGCTTGTCTTGATTATGTTTTAGGAACAGGATGGGAAGTCCCTGCACTGCTGCCAGAACACAGTGCTGTATACTGTAGGTAGCTGGTACTACATACAGTTTATAGGCAAAATGTTTTAGTAATAATACTTTGCTTGGGTCACCCTGGCCCTAACAAAATATTTAAAGTGAATTGAAACTTGGAGTTAGGCTTTAAATTAAAGGAAATGTATAGGTAAAGATTCATTGTAGGATCAAGAAGTATTGTGTGTAGGGAATAGTGAAGAAAGTGATGTTGTTGTTGCTACATTTTCCTATTGACTCCGGTGCTTATACATTTTGCTTTTGTCGGAATTTCCCCCAAAATGTACTGGAGTCAATAGGAAAGTGAATTTTCATTAAATTATTCATGAAGGCTGCTATGTTCAGCAAGAGCCCATAAGGTAAGCCACTTTATAAGTCATACTTCTTTTCCAATGACATGCTTATAAAAATTTTAAATAAGTACATATACATGCTTGTGTTGAGGTGGTTATACCGAGACCACGGTTGAGGCTACAACCATGATCTCAGAATTGATCCAAGTTTGGGCAATTCTCTTCAATGTAAAAGTAATCCTAGCAGCTATACAGCTGCTAGGATTACTTTTACCCCCTCCCACCTCCCGAGCGGGGAGCTTTCTCTGGACAGTGAGAGGAACTGATGCTGTTACTCACACTGTGCGACATCAGAAACTGGAAGTGGTGAGGATTTCATCACTTCGGTTTTGATTTGTTTGTTTACAAACCGTATCAACTTGTGGAGCAGCAGATTAAACCAATCTTGGTTGATCTGCTGCTTGGACCCCAGATCTCTCCATAAAGAGGACCTGTCGCGTCCTATGCTATCTCATACCTTGTGATAGCAATAAAAGTGATAAAAAAAATAATCACAGAGTCACAGTGTAAAAAAAAGTTTATATAAAATAAATAATAACTCCAAAACTCTAGATAAATAGTAACTCTAAACTGGTAACCTGTAAAGACTTTTAAATCATTACCTATGAGAAATTTAACTTACCATAGTCTGTCGCCATTCCACGGGTGTGCACAATTCTAAAGTGTGATGCGTTTGGCATCTATATACTCGGCGTGCCATCTTTTACATTTTACAAAAAATGGCTATTATATTGTGTTTGTGTGCATTAAAATTCATTAAAGTGCATTTTGTTTCCCAAAAAAATTTTGGGAAACACTGCTGTGCAAATACCGTGTGGCATAAAAAATTGCAACACCCACTATTTTGTTCTCTAGGGCCTCTGCTTTAAAAAATATAATGTTTGAGGGTTCAAAGTAATTTTCTAGCAAAAAATATGCCGATTTTTACATGCATGACAGAAATGTCAGAATTTGCCCAGTAGGCTAGTGGTTAAAGTAGTACTATAGGCAAAACTTTATTTTTAATTTTGGATAGATTAAGGGAGGGTTATAACTCCTGTCAGATTTGTTTTTGTCATCTGTGTACATAACGAAAACAGAAGGTATGATGAAATCCCTGCAATTTAAGGGCATCCCTTGGGCCCCCTTGAACCCCCCCCCCCCCCAGTCACCAGAGTTAGTGTCCTCATTGGAAGATTTCCCCTCTAATAGGTGTTCTAATCCATCTCCACTCTATCCAAAACTAGAAATAAAATTTGCCTTTATTTATACTTTAAGCCTAATGCAGCCACAATCAAATAACAGATATGACTTTTCATGTTACATATTTATTTATGAATTAAAGTTTTGCTCAGCATAAAGAGCTTTACTCTGCCTGTAGGTCGGTAACCAGCACACACGTGGGTTCCTTCCATGTATTAACAGTTAAAGAATATGCAGATCTTTTAATATAGTAAGCCAGAGCCACATTGATAGCCACTTTGTTGTCTGTTATCTGTAAAAGATAATGATAAAAAATATTAACCTACTTGCATATAAAATCAAGCTCTTCCGTGTCATCCAAGTCTTCATTTACATTCGTGTGATGGGTATTCTGAGCCATACTGTCTCCCAGGCTGATAAGACAGTTAGCAAAGCCTTTGTAAATAGTGTCACAGTTCTTGCTTGTTGCATTTACAGGAATATGATAAACTTTAAGGAACAGAGAAAGAAAAACAAAGTAACAGTTTGGTGAGTATTTCTTACATAGTACATTAAGAATTTCAGACAGCAATCAATATCTGAATTCTATCATAAATAAGATACAATTAAAGTCTAACTCAAGGTAAACCTTTTTTTTTTGTTTTATAAAGCAGGGAAGGCTTAGAACCATTTGTTGGGTTCTAAAATTATTCTTTGTCCCTCCTAAAGAGATTTTTTTTTATAATGTTTTATACAGTCAGGTCCATAAACATTGGGACATCGACACAATTCTAACATTTTTGGCTCTATACACCACCGCAATGGATTTGAAATGAAACAAACAAGATGTGCTTTAACTGCAGACTGTCAGTTTTAATGTGAGGGTATTTACATCCAAATCAGGTGAACGGTGTAGGAATTACAACAGTTTGCATATGTACCTCCCACTTGTTAAGGGACCAACAGTAATGGGACAGAATAATAATCTTAAATCAAACTTTCACTTTTTAATACTAGGTTGCAAATCCTTTGTAGTCAATTACAGCCTGAAGTCTGGAATGCATAGACATCACCAGATGCTGGGTTTCATCCCTGGTGATGCTCTGCCAGGCCTCTACTGCAACTGCCTTCAGTTCATGCTTGTTCTTGGGGCATTTTCCCTTCAGTTTTGTCTTCAGCAAGTGAAATGCATGCTCAATTGGATTCAGGTCAGGTGATCGACTTGGCCATTGCATAACATTCCACTTCTTTCCCTTAAAAAACTCTTTGGTTGCTTTTGCAGTATGCTTTTGGTCATTGTCCATCTGCACTGTGAAGCGGCGTCCAATGAGCTCTGAAGCATTTGGCTGAATATGAGCAGATAATATTGCCCAAAACACTTCAGAATTCATCCTGCTGCTTTTGTCAGCAGTCACATCATCAATAAATACAAGAGAACCAGTTCCATTGGCAGCCATACATGCCCACACCATTACACTACCACCACCATGCTTCACTGATGAGATGGTATGCTTAGGATCATGAGCAGTTCCTTTCCTTCTCCATACTCTTCTCTTCCCATCACTCTGGTACAAGTTGATCTTGGTCTCATCTGTCCATAGGATGTTGTTCCAGAACTGTGAAGGCTTTTTTAGATGTCGTTTGGCAAACTCTAATCTGGCCTTCCTGTTTTTGAGGCTCACCAATGGTTTCCATTTTGTGGTGAACCCTCTGTATTCACTCTGGTGAAATCTTCTCTTGGTTGTTGACTTTGACACACATACTGTACACCTACCTCCTGGAGAGTGTTCTTGATCTAGCAAACTGTTGTGAAGGGTGTTTTCTTCACCAGGGAAAGAATTCTTTGGTCATTCACTACAGTTGTTTTCAGTGGTCTTCCGGGTCTTTTGGTGTTGCTGAGCTCACCGATGCGTTCCTTCTTTTTAAGAATGTTCCAAACAGTTGTTTTGGCCACACCTAATGTTTTTGCTATCTCTCTGATGGGTTTGTTTTGTTTTTTCAGCCTAATGATGGCTTGCTTCACTGATAGTAACAGCTCTTTGGATCTCATCTTGAGAGTTGACAGCAACAGATTCCAAATGCAAATAGCACACTTGAAATGAACTCTGGACCTTTTATCTGCTCATTGTAATTGGGATAATGAGGGAATAACACACACCTGGCCATGGAACAGCTGAGAAGCCAATTGTCCCATTACTTTTGGTCCCTCAGTGGGAGGCACATATGCAAACTGTTGTAATTCCTACACCATTCACCTGATTTGGATGTAAATACCCTCAAATTAAAGGTGACAGTCTGCAGTTAAAGCACATCTTGTTCGTTTCATTTCAAATCCATTGTGGTGGTGTATAGAGCCAAAAATGTTAGATGTCGATGTCCCAATATTTATGGACCTGACTGTATGCTGACTGTGTCATGTTGAAGTTATTTCCCTTAGATATGACACTGAGTTCTAGGGGGACAGGAACAAAATAGGAATTTCATTGGGCATTTAGAACAATTGAGTACTTTCTGTGGTACTTTTTTATTTGCACTAACATCCACATTTTCAGGAAAAGCTTTTGGGGTGAACCTTTTCTTCAAGGTCCAAGCAACACTAATACACAAAGTTTCAGAAGTAAGACCATTTCCGAGAAAAAAAGGAAAAAATTGCACAAACAAACATATGCAGCAGTAGTAATTAACTGGTTGCTGACCAGCCACAGTGTATATACTGCGGCAGGGAGGCACCGCTGTGATAAATCACGTTTTAAAACGTCACTTAGCAAAACAGGTAGGGGGTGCGCACGAGGCGCGCGCCCGCCCTGTCCGCGCCACCGATCACGGCTGCGGGTGTCAATCACCGGGTCCCGGCCGGTCATTAACTGCAGGGTCTCGGCGATTACCGGCAATCACTGACAGGGAGCACGGCTGCAGTGTTTACAATGCAGCTTTGCTCCCTGTCAGTTCCCAGCACAGAGAGCAGAGTTTATCTCTGGGGATCAGTGTGTTCCTGTGAAGTACACACCCCCCGCCCACTAGTAAAACACTCCCCTCACAAAGTTAACCCTTTGATTGAATAAAAATGTTAACCCCTTCCTCCCCAGTGCCATTAGTACTGTGTCAGTGTTTTTTTTTTCACTGATCACTGTATTGGTGTCACTGGGGATGTCAGTGACCCCAAGTCAGTCCCCCCCCAGTGTCAAAATGTCCGCCGCAGCCCTGTAGTCCCGCCATAAGTCACTGATCACTGTCATAAATCGCTGATCACCGCCATAAGTCACTGATTGCTGCCATTATTATTATAAAAAAAAAATCCCAGTATCTTTCCCCCATTTGTAGACTCTACAACTTTCACGTAAACCAATTCATTTATTATTATTATTATTATTATTATTATTACTACGAGTTTATATAGCGCCAAAGGGTTTGCTCAGCGCTGTACAATTTACACGTATTGGTGTTTTTTTTAGCAAAGACATGTCGCAGAATACATTTTGGCTGAAATATATGACAATATTTGATTTTTAAATTTTTTTACTGGACATGTTTATAGCAAAAAGTCCAAAATATTGTTTTTTTCTCAAAATTGTCAGCCTTTTTTTTATAGCGCAAAAAATAAAAAACGCACAGGCGATCAAATACTGCCGAAAGAAAGCTCAATTTGTGAGAAAAAAAGAACGTAAATTTAATTTGGGTGCAGTGTTGCATGACCGCTCAATTGTCAGTTGAATTAGTGCAGCGCCGAGTAGCAAAAAGAGGCCTGGTCAGGAAGGGGGGTAAATCCTCAGGAAGGCAAGTGGTTAAAGTTGGGTAGCTGGTGAGATAAGGCAAGGAGAAGGCTATAGACTGGAAGGGGGAGTATCAGTCACAGAGGTGAGGATAGTCATAAAATGGTTGGATAATGATTTTGAAATTGGAGGTCTACATTTAGTCCAATTATAATTGTCAGTTAAAGTAACGCAACGCCGTAACACAAACCGCTTCTGTAACCGCTTCCTGACTGCCCTATAGCAGAAATACTGCTACAGGGCGGCACAGGGGCAAAAAATCACATATATGTATATATACATGATTTGTGCTCCAGTGGTTTTCACGCCCCTCCCAGATGGCATCAGATTGCCCCTCAGTACATCAGTCATCACATTTAACCCCTTGATTGCCAGGAACACGCTCATGCACAATAAACCTCCATTGCTAGTATAGTGTCTGAATGGATCAATATCTTTGATCAGATCAGCACTATACCAGCGTTCACATTAGTATAGCGTCCCCAAAAATGCAGCGTTAGCGGGATCAGCACCGGCACCTGCCAGCACCTGCAGTTAGCCCCTACGCTAACCCCCCCTTCTCCCCCAGCAAGTGCAGTGTCAGTGGGTCACTGTCACTTGATACATTGCACACAAAACCGCAGTGTTCGCAGAATCAGGCCTGATCTCTGTTAGCACTTGTCGGTAAATATTGAGGACTCTGATATGCAGCAGAGTGCCAGTAGTAGTGCCGCCCTACCTTTTGGTGAACTGGCGAGCACCAGCGGTCTAGTACATCTTGGTCTTTCACATCTCTTAGATTGTAAGCTCCCAGGATCAGGGCCCTCCTAACCCTCTTGTATTGAACTGTATTGTTGCTGCATTGTCTCCCGTTCTACTGTAAAGCGCTGAGCAAACTGTTGGCGCTATATAAATCCCTTGATTGCCAGGAGCACGCTCATGCACAATAAACCTCCATTGCTAGTATAGTGTCTGAACGGATCAGTATCTTTGATCAGATCAGCACTATACCAGCATTCACATTAGCATAGCGTCCCCAAAAATGCAGCGTTAGCCGGATCAGCACCAGCACCTGCCAGCACCTGCATTTAGCCCCTACGCTAACCCCCCCTTCTCCCCCAGCAAGTGCAGTGTCAGTAGGTCACTGTTGTCACGACCCGCGGTCGCCACCCACCAACAGGGCGACAATCGCACGACCGTGACTAACAGTAATACGCCACGCCCACGGCGTCAGACCCCAGACCTTCTCACCAAACTCGTGACCGAAGGACCAGCCGATCTAAAACCGTGGTGTGACGCGCGTAACAAGGCCCCACCCAGCTGCACCCAGCACAGCGATTGCCCAGCTAATGGTCTACAATCTGTGCCTGCAGCCTAAATGCGCTTGTTACTGGGTCGGGTTAATTACGCAACTAACCCTCTACTGCCACCACCACTTTTGTCGGAGACTGGGAAACTCCCGTTATAAAATATACACTATAATGATTGAAATATTGATCTATATAGCACGGCCTGCAGACCTGCTATACAGAGATATAACAAACAGTAGCGTCTCTTCAAAGGCAGGGATTCGTGAATTGCAAGTAAGCGCTTAGAAACAGTTTAACACTTTCAGAAAGAAAGATTTATTACTAAAAGCGTCAGACAGATGCAAATAAATATTTACAAAGAGATGTCACAAAAATATATATATATGTATATAAAGACACAGCAAAGAGATAATTAGGAAGAAGATTACAGGGTTAAGGTACTTGCCCATATGCCTTGGTTTGCAGTCCAAGTTGAGAGCGGGTGATTTCTTGAGTCTCCTTTTGTTACGATGTTGCTGGGAGATCTGTGTGTGTGTGTCTCACTTGTCTCTCTTACAAGTCCCTCCAAAAAGGGGAGGGGGGGCTTACATGTTTTGGGAGTGGTCATTGGGAAACTAAACTAACTACAACTCATCCCCCATGATATGAAGCATACAGTTCACCTGAGGAATGTGCAATTATCTTATCTTGAGTAAGATGGGGAGGCAGTACACTTTACAGCCTTTATCGACTGCTGGACGCAGGATGTCTCTGGTTGACCCCCACACCATCTGCCAGAAGATACTTTGCCTCTCAGGAAGGGAGGATGGTAGGAATGAGGCTGAGGAATGCCTCAAATAAACAGACAGAACACGAAAAAGAGAGTGTAAAGGAGGACTCCGCTCCAACAAGGATGAGCAAGTTTGCCACACCTCCCCCTTAAGTGGGCGCCAAGGAGGGAGCCCCAAGTTCCCTCCTGACGCAACCGACCTCTGCTGGCTCGACCTGCCGTGATAACCCATCCGCGTTGCCATGGGTGCTGCCCTTCTTATGCTGTATGGTGAAATCGTATTGCTGGAGAGTTAGGCTCCACCGGAGTAGTTTGCCATTCTCTCCAGCCACACGATTTAGCCAGCTCAGGGGATTGTGATCAGTGATCACGGTGAAGTGCCGCCCATACAGGTACATTTGTAGTTTCTGGAGCGCCCACACGATCGCCAGGCACTCTTTCTCGATCGTGGCATATGCTACCTCCCTCGGGAGCAGCTTCCGGCTCAGGTAGAGGATGGGATGTTCCTCTCCTGAACCATCAACCTGGCTCAGGACGGCACCCAATCCATATGCAGAGGCATCCGTCTGCACTAGGAAACGACGGGTGAAGTCTGGAGCCTGTAGCACAGGGGCGCTGGCCAGCGCCTCCTTCAAGGTCTGGAAGGCCTTCTCACACTCGGGTGTCCACGACACCGCCTTGGGCAGTTTCTTCTTGGTCAGGTCAGTCAAGGGTTTCGCCAGGCTACTATAGTTACCTACAAACTTCCGATAGTAGCCAGCTGTCCCCAGGAATGACATGACCTGCTTCTTGGTTTGTGGGGTAGGCCAGGCCAGGATGGCCTCCATCTTCCCTGTTTCAGGCCTCAGGGTGCCTCCTCCTACCTGGTGTCCCAAATACTGGACATCTGTCATGCCTATCTGACACTTGCTGGGTTTGACTGTCAGATTGGCGGCTGTCAGTCTGTCCAGAACTTGTGACAGATGCACCAGATGTTCTTCCCAGGTGGGACTGAACACGGCGATGTCATCCAGGTAGGCTACTGCGCACTGTTCCAGCCCCTCCAACAGGTCGTTCATGACCCTCTGGAAGGTGGCTGGGGCATTCTTCATCCCAAAGGGCATGACCGTGAATTCGAACAAGCCGAATGGGGTGATGAAGGCCGACTTTTCCCGGGCCTCGGCCCTAGAGGAATTTGCCAGTACCCCCTGCTCAGATCCATGATCGTGAGATAGCGGGCCGCCGCCAGCCTATCCAACAATTCATCGATCCGGGGCATGGGGTAGGCGTCTGCAGCGGTGATGGCGTTCAGCTTCCGATAGTCCACACAGAACCTGGTCGTCCGGTCCTTTTGGGGACCAGGACTACAGGGGACGCCCAGGCGCTGTGAGACTTCTGAATCACCCCCAACTGCAGCATTTCCTCCACCTCCCTTTTCATATCTGCCAGCACCTCTAACGAGACGCGATAGGCAGATTGTCTAATAGGAGGATGGGCCCCTGTGTCTACTTTGTGGGTAGCCAGATGGGTTCTCCCAGGCTTCCCAGTAAACCTACCCCCATGTACTGCCAGCACTCTCTCCAGCCCAAGTACCTGGGTGGGGGTAAGGAGGGGGTTGATCGGGAGGGCTGTTTCCCCTTCCCTAGTGTCTGCGATTAGGTCCAGGAGGGGGTCAGCCTCGTCGGTCTCCTGTTGGCTGCAGACTGGCATGACATAGGCCGTATGTTCGTGGTGGGCCTTGATCATATTAACATGGAAGGCCTTCTGCCGTCTGCTTCCTTCGCCTAACCTGACCAGATAGGTCACATCGTTCAGGCGCTGGGTGATGGGGTACGGGCCTTCCCAGGCAGCCTGCAGTTTGTTCTGCCACAAGGGTAGCAGAACATTCACCTGCTGCCCAACGTTGTATGTCCGCTCCCTGGCATTACGGTCATACCAACGTTTCTGCCTGGTCTGGGCCATGTTGTCTCGTACCAACCCCACCAGCATCTCCATTTAATCCCGGAACCTGAGCACGTAATCCTCCGGGTCCTCAATCTTGCCCTCCCAGGTCTCCCGGATTAGGTCCAGAGGCCCTCTCACCCTCCGCCCGTACAGAAGTTCAAAGGGTGAAAACCCGGTGGACTCCTGAGGCACCTCTCTGTAAGCGAATAACAGATGAGGCAAATATCGTTCCCAGTCCTTGCCCTGGGACTCCACAAAGGTGCGCAACATTTCTTTCAATCTGCCATTGAAACGTTCGCACAAGCCATTCGTTTGTGGATGGTAAGGACTGGCCATGATATGCGTCATCTGTATCTTCTGACAGAGAGCTTGCATTAGGTCGGACACAAACTGGGGCCCTTGATCACTAATAAGCTCGGCCGGAAATCCCACTCTGGTGAAGATTCCCAGCAGAGCATCCGCAACCTTGTCCGACCATAGGGAGGAGAGAGCCACAGCTTCCGGATACCGGGTGGCATAGTCGACCACTGTCAAGATATAACGTTTGCCTGAGCTGCTAGGGATGGCTAGAGGCCCCACGATGTCCACTGCCACCCTCTTAAAAGGCTCGTCAATCACAGGCAAAGTGTCAAGGATGCGGGTATGACCAGAGGTGTGTGTACTGACACAGGGAAACGCAGGCTTCAGATATGGTATAAATAAGACAATTTATTAAGACTAACAATACAAATATAAACGCAGTGCACCAAACCCCAAGCTAACACAAATACATAGAACAAGGTGAAACAAACCCAAACCTAAACTGATATAGATACACAGGTACATACACATATAGAGCACAACGTAGTCAGGCAGGCCGGGTCGATAACTATCGGGCAGGTAGGTACAGGAGAAGCAGGCGGAGAGTAGTCAGGTCACAAGCCGGGTACAGCAACTAATGGACAGGTAGGTACAGGGGGTCAGGCAGAGAATGGTCAGGGTAACAAGCCAGGGATCAAACAGGAGAAGTCAGCAGAGGTCAGGATCAGGCAGGGTCGGCAACAAGTCAGGCAGAAACAGGAACAGGACTGCAGGTTACAAGATACAGGGGCCCATGGAAAAACACACACCAAGGCACAGACTGCAGGTCTGGCCATCCCTTAAATACACCACCTGCAATCAGCCCCAGGTGATGGCTAATTGCCGAAGTGAACCTCTGGTTGTTGAGAGCACCCGCTGGCCAGCCCTGGTACTGCAGCCCACAAGGCAGGTGAGTCCCACCACTATTGGCAATTCCATTCCTGACACAAAGGTTGTAATGGGGCCCTGTGCACCTCTCCTGCCTTGCCAACTCGCTGACAGGTACCACAGGACCGACAGTAATCCGCTATGTCCGCTAACATAGTGGGCCAAAAGAATTTATGGATCAATCGGGCTCGCGTCTTAATGATTCCCAGGTGCCCGGCCAGAGGAATCTCATGAGCCACCTTCAGTAGCTGTCCCCGACAGGGATGAGGCACGGCAAGCTGTCGTCTTCCAATGTCAGCCCCCCTTCCCTCAGTGGGCAGCCCCTCCCTATATAGTCTGCCTTGCTCCCAGTAGACCTTTTGTTTAGCATTCTCAACAGGGGGGCCATTAGCCAGATTCCTGAGCTGCTCCAGGGTCTGGTCTGTCAGTAGGGCAGCCTCAAATGTGGAACTACAGGTCCCAGCCAGCGGTCCTGTAGCAAACAATGACAGCTGCTGAGACTTCCTGGAGGCAGAGTCCACTGGGTCAGAACAAGGGGAGGGGTCAGGGACGTCCTCCGGCTGTTCTGAGACCAGAGTCTGTGCCTCAGCTACCCTGGCCGCACTGCGGGTGACCACTAAGGTGAGGGATGCCTCATTAGTATCATCAGAACCATCAACATTACTGACCTTATTAATGACATTACTAATGATATTACCGACATTGACATCAACATTACAGGCATTTGCAACATCATTGTCCTCATAATTATCAACAGTTACTTGTCTACTGTCCATTTCACCTGAGTTCGTTACCCCCCCCAACAAGGGGATTTCTACTCCCTCTCCAGCTAATGGAAAATCTTGCCACCCTGCTCCCTTCCCAGCCCCCTCCCTCTGTCCATCCACAGGCTGCCCAGACATTAGATCAATATCTGCACACTGTACCTTGGTGGGTCCCGAGACTTCCAGGGGGGCATCCGGAGAGTCCTTAGCAGGGGCATAATAGGAGATAAGGGTGCCCAGATCGGCCCCCAATAGGACAGCTGTGGGAATTTTATCAGAGACTCCTGCCTGCCTCATCCTCCTCCCTGCACCCCAGTCGATGAACACATATGCCTGGGGTATGCGGGAACGGGTTCCCCCCACTCCGGTGAGGGTCAGGAACTTCTCGGGGATGATGTGTGTGTCCTCTATCACCTCGGGTCGGACTAAGGTGACTTCAGCTCCAGTGTCACGGAAGCCTGTTATGGTCCGGTTGCCGACGATGACCGGCTGTAGGTTGATGTTGGGTCCCTGAGGTTTCCCACTGACCAGCAGCACGGAGGAAGAGTTGCGGGCTGGTTGGCCCGATGATGTCATCTTCTTCTGCTCAGGACACTGGGTCCTGAGATGTCCGGCTTTCCCACAGGCGAAACATCTGCGGGTGTCAGGCAGGAATGCCTTGGCTCCAAGCGCTGCAGGGTTGGGCGGAGGTGAAGCTTGACTCACCGAAGTAGGAGAGGTTGCTAGGGACGATTTCCCCCCTTTCCAGCTGTTTGGAGGAGCCTTGCGAGGTTCAGGCACTCGCGTGTGGACGAAGGTATCTGCCAGGTCTGCTGCAGCTGTAGTAGATGCTGGCTCCCTCTCCAAGACGAACTGTCTGACGTCTGCTGGACAAATGTGCAGGAGTTGATCTCGGATCATGAGATCCTCCAAAGATTCATAAGAATCAATTAGTCCACTGTCGGAATGTGGTGCGTAAGCGACTTGCCACATCCGTGTAAGAGTCCCCAGGTCCTTTCTGCATGGACCTGAACTGCTTGCGGTACACTTCCGGGGTCATCTGGTACTTCCGGATAATGGCATCTTTTAAAAGTTCATAGTCATCATCTTGCCCCTCTGGCAATTCAACAAATGCGTCCAGGGCCTTGCCTCGTAGCCCTGGTGTCAGGTACCGAACCCATTGAGCTTGGGGCACATGGTACTGACGGCGCGTTTTTCAAAGGACAGTAAGTATGTGTCAATGTCACTGTCCTTTTCCATCACTGGAAACTTGGCTGCGCCCACGGAAAGAGTGCCGTTCCTGTGATCTAGGGACCTGAGGTTCTGACCCGGTCGCTGCTGGAGCCTTGCCATCTCCAACTCGTGTTGACGATCAGCTTCCCTCTGCACCGCCTCTCTCTCAGCCGCTCTTTCAGCTTGGCGCTCTGCAGTTTCTCTGTCAGCCTGGCGTTCCATAAACCGCAGGTATGCCTCCAGATCTGTCTCCATGAGGCGTTTCAAGGCCTCCTGCATCTGAGAAGAGTCTCTGCCGGTTCCAGGCACCACGGTGTTATCGCGCTCAGGCGGTGGTGTGACGTTAACCTTTGGTGATCCTCCAGTGTCAGTCTCTGTATGCCCATCCTGTGAGGCCGTCTCTGAGCCACTGGCAATGTGGGTAACGGGAACCCCTCCATGTTCAAGTTCCCCCGAGTTCTGATTTGCTCGGATATCATACTCCACTAGATCACTAATCAAATCTTCACGGGTTTTGCGACCGACGTCCAATCCTCGTGAGGCACATTCAACTTTCAAATCACCTTTGCTCATTTTCTCGTAATCTGCTTCACCAGGCATAATTGCAAGCAAAGATAGAAGAGAAAAGTAATAAAAGAAGGAGCTGTTGCTATGTGTCTCTCTATACACACATATATATATATAAAGTAAAATATGCACCACTTGTTTCTAAGGACTGTTTCCACAAAGGTTACAATCCTTCAGTGCAGAGCCAACTTTTAACACTGCACTGAAGCTCTTACTGCAGTTATCCCACGTACGCTGCCAACAATATGTCATTACCCGCGGTCGCCACCCACCAACAGGGCGACAATCGCACGACCGCAACAGTAATACGTCACGCCCACGGCGTCAGACCCCAGACCTTCTCACCAAACTCATGACCGAAGGACCAGCCGATCTAAAACCGCGGTGTGACGCGCGTAACAAGGCCCCACCCAGCTGCACCCAGCACAGCGATTGCCCAGCTAATGGTCTACAATCTGTGCCTGCAGCCTAAATGCGCTTGTTACTGGGTCGGGTTAATTACGCAACTAACCCTCTACTGCCACCACCGCTTTTGTCGGAGACTGGGAAACTCCCGTTATAAAATATACACTATAATGATTGAAATATTGATCTATATAGCACGGCCCGCGGACCTGCTATACAGAGATATAACAAACAGTAGCGTCTCTTCAAAGGCAGGGATTCGTGAATTGCAAGTAAGCGCTTAGAAACAGTTTAACACTTTCAGAAAGAAAGATTTATTACTAAAAGCGTCAGACAGATGCAAATAAATATTTACAAAGAGATGTCACAAAAATACATATATATATGTATATAAAGACACAGCAAAGAGATAATTAGGAAGAAGATTACAGGGTTAAGTTACTTGCCCATATGCCTTGGTTTGCAGTCCAACTTGAGAGCGGGTGATTTCTTGAGTCTCCTTTTGTTACGATGTTGCTGGGAGATCTGTGTGTGTGTGTCAGGGCTCCCAGGTATGACCAGAGGTGTGTGACTGATGCAGGGAAACGCAGACTTCAGATATGTGATAAACAATACAATTTATTAACACTAACCATACAAACATAAACGCAGTGCAATACTAAACATAATACAGTGCAAACAAACCAAACCAAACCACCCACAGATAACAGTACATACAAGCAAGCGTCGTCAGGCAGGCCGGGTCAATATCAATTGGGCAGGTAGGTACAGGGGGAGCAAGCAGAGAATGGTCGGGGTCACAGGCCAGGTTCAGCAGGTAGCAAGCAGCGTAGTACAGAGGGTCAGGCAGAGGGATGGTCAGGGTCACAAGCCAGAGATCAAAACAGGTAACAAGCAGCGTAGTACAGAGGGTCAGGCAGAGGGACAGAAACAGGATGCAGGACAGATACAGGGCCCAGGACAAACACAACACCAAGGCAGAGTCTGTGGGTCTGGCCATCCCTTAAATACCCCAGCATCATCAGTTCCAGGTGTTAGCTGGCTGAAAGGTTGAGTCTCTGATTGCTGGGAGCACCCGCTGGCCAGCCCTGGTACTGCAGATCAAAAGGCAGGGGAGTCCCACCATTGCTGGCCAGTCCATTCCTAACAGTACCCCCCCCCAAGGAGCGGCCTCAGGACGCTCCAAACAGTCCTAGCTGGGCAAAATGTTCCACCGCCCGGGTCTGGTAACTGGCGGGATATCAAAGACTGGCACACCGGGCAGGACTCCGGGCAGAGGCACATCGGATTACCAGGCGAAGCAGCAGGCAACGGGCCACCAGGCGGAGCAGCAGGCACCGGGCCCCCGGGCGGAGCAGCAGGCACCGGGCCCCCGGGCGGGGCGACCGGCGTCGGGCCCCCAGGTGGGGCGACCGGCGTCGGGCCCCCAGGCGGGGAGGCGGGCGCCGGGCCCCCAGGAGGGGCGACAGGCATCGTGCCCCCAGGCGGGGCGACAGGCATCGTGCCCCCAGGCGGAGCGGAGGGCGCCGGACCCCCAGGCGGAGCGACAGGCGCCGGACCCCCAGGCGGAGCGGCGGGCGCCGGACCCCCAGGCAGAGCGACAGGCGCCGGACCCCCAGATGGAGCGACAGGTCTCGGGCCCTCAGGCGGAGCGGCGGGCGCCGGACCCCCAGGCGGAGCGACAGGTCTCGGGCCCTCAGGCGGAGCGGCGGGCGCCGGACCCCCAGGCGGAACGACAGGTCTCAGGCCTCCAGGCGGGGCGGCGGGCACCGAGTCACCAGGCACAACCGTGGGCTCCGAGTCAACTGGGATGACCGCTGGCACTGGGTCAGACATTGGATCGTCTGGCTGGACAGCGGGCATCGGGTCACCAGGCATCAGGTCATTTGGCTCGACAGCGGGCACCGCGTCATCTGGCAAGGCAGTGGGCTCCGAGTCAACTGGTATGACCGCGGGCACTGGGTCAGACATTGGATCGTCTGGCTGGACAGCGGGCACTGGGTCACCAGGCATCAGGTCATTTGGCTCGACAGCGGGCACCGCGTCATCTGGCAAGGCAGTGGGCTCCGAGTCAACAGGCACGACAGTGAGCACCGGGTCATCAGGTACCGGATTGTCTGGCTCGACAGCGGGCATCGGGTCACCAGGTATGACAGCGGGCACTGGGTCACCAGGCATCAGGTCATTTGGCTCGACAGCGGGCACCGGATCAGGTACCGGATCATCTGGATCAACAGCGGGCATCGAGTCAACTGGCCTAATAGGATCGTCAGGCTGGATCAGTTCATCATGCTGGGTAGAGGCATCAGGCTGAATGCCGGCGTCCGGCTGAGTAGAGGCTTCAGGCCGAGTAGAGGCTTCAGGCCGAGTAGAGGCTTCAGGCCGAGTAGAGGCATCAGGCCGAGTAGAGGCATCAGGCCGAGTAGAGGCTTCAGGCCGAGTAGAGGCATCAGGCCGAGTAGAGGCATCAGGCCGAGTAGAGGCATCAGGCCGAGTAGAGGCTTCAGGCCGAGTAGAGGCATCAGGCTGCATACAGGCATCAGGCTGAAGAGAGGCATCAGGCTGCGTACCGGCATCAGGCTGAAGAGAGGCATCAGGCTGAGTAGAGGCATCAGGCTGAGTAGAGGCATCAGGCTGAGTAGAGGCATCAGGCTGAGTAGAGGCTTCAGGCTGAGTAGAGGCATCAGGCCGAGTAGAGGCATCAGGCCGAGTAGAGGCATCAGGCCGAGTAGAGGCTTCAGGCCGAGTAGAGGCTTCAGGCTGAACCACGGAAGGCAGGCTCACCGGTTTGGATACTGGCAGGATGGTATTGGTTGGAAAGAATTTTTCGCTTTTTTCTGGTTTTAACTACTGGAGCACTGCAAGTAAACGCAGGTCTGCAAACGAATGGAGCAGCTGGAGACAGAGAAGAACTGGAGGATGGAACAGGAGAGGGAGCGGTTGCTACAGAGGGCTCTTTTACAGGGTTAAAGGCAGGATAGGTGCAGCGAGTGGGAACAGGGTACTGACATGCGGTAGATAGCAGGGCAGGAGGAGCTGTTGGGAATGCAGGAATAGAGTTTTGAGGAAATAGATTAGAAGCAGGACTGGGTCTTTGTAAGCTGACTGAGGCTGGGTGCAACAAATCTGTCCATGTCTGCAGTAGGGGTTGAACAAAGCTGAGCTTACACAAAGCCTGTCTGGTCAATGACTGCACTGCGTTTATACAATCTCTTAGTGTCTGTGGTGAACATGTGGAATAACGCTCCAGAAAGTAACCCACATCATCCTCTAATAACCACACCAGGGACTCTACCTGGTCTGCACTAAATGGTGGCAAAAATTCATCCCTGCATTCGGGGGAACCAGATGAAACCAACTCAGCACAAACCTCAATCAAAGGCTGCACCTCAGAGAACTCTGTGCCCTGATCTACTAGAACATGAGCGAGCCGTATACATTCTAGCAGTTCATCCCGGGGATACTCCTTCAGAGTTTGATAAGCATACTCCCTGTCATCAAACACTAGCAGATATAAATATTCAACCTCATCAAGATCCATCCTTCCCATCAACAAGCCAAGATGGCTTCCCTGTGCAGCCACTTCTGGTCAGGATTGGCCTTGGTGTAATGTCAGGGCTCCCAGGTATGACCAGAGGTGTGTGACTGATGCAGGGAAACGCAGACTTCAGATATGTGATAAACAATACAATTTATTAACACTAACCATACAAACATAAACGCAGTGCAATACTAAACATAATACAGTGCAAACAAACCAAACCAAACCACCCACAGATAACAGTACATACAAGCAAGCGTCGTCAGGCAGGCCGGGTCAATATCAATTGGGCAGGTAGGTACAGGGGGAGCAAGCAGAGAATGGTCGGGGTCACAGGCCAGGTTCAGCAGGTAGCAAGCAGCGTAGTACAGAGGGTCAGGCAGAGGGATGGTCAGGGTCACAAGCCAGAGATCAAAACAGGTAACAAGCAGCGTAGTACAGAGGGTCAGGCAGAGGGACAGAAACAGGATGCAGGATGCAGGACAGATACAGGGCCCAGGACAAACACAACACCAAGGCAGAGTCTGTGGGTCTGGCCATCCCTTAAATACCCCAGCATCATCAGTTCCAGGTGTTAGCTGGCTGAAAGGTTGAGTCTCTGATTGCTGGGAGCACCCGCTGGCCAGCCCTGGTACTGCAGATCAAAAGGCAGGGGAGTCCCACCATTGCTGGCCAGTCCATTCCTAACAGTGTGTGTGTCTCACTTGTCTCTCTTACAAGTCCCTCCAAAAAGGGGAGGGGGGGCTTACATGTTTTGGGAGTGGTCATTGGGAAACTAAACTAACTACAACTCATCCCCCATGATATGAAGCATACAGTTCACCTGAGGAATGTGCAATTATCTTATCTTGAGTAAGATGGGGAGGAAGTACACTTTACAGCCTTTATCGACTGCTGGACGCAGGATGTCTCTGGTTGACCCCCACACCATCTGCCAGAAGATACTTTGCCTCTCAGGAAGGGAGGATGGTAGGAATGAGGCTGAGGAATGCCTCAAATAAACAGACAGAACACGAAAAAGAGAGTGTAAAGGAGGACTCCGCTCCAACAAGGATGAGCAAGTTTGCCACAACTGTCGCTTGATACATTGCACACAAAACTGCAGTGTGATCGCAGAATCAGACCTGATCTCTGGTTGCACTTGTCGGTAAATATTGAGGACTCTCATATGCAGCAGAGCGCCAGTACTAGTGCCGCGCTACCAAATTAAGGCCCTTATCTCTTGTGTCAATCAATTCAGGAAAGAAAAACTTTTCAACTAAGAATGATAATTCAATTTGACACAAGAGATAAGGGCCTTAATTTGGACATGGGATTCCTCAATCATTATCCGACATTTTTATGACTCTCTCTGTGATTGTTGTTCTCCCCCCCCCAGTCTTTGCTTTTGCTCTGCTGTATCTTATCTCTAGTAAAGGGTCTCTAGTTTAACCCTAGGCTTGTGTTTCTTTCTGCTTTTTTTTTCTCTCATCTCCAACTTCTAACATTCTACTTAAACATTGTAATAGTACTGCTGGGACCTTGAAGAAGGAGACATACCCCGAAAGCTTGGCCTCAAAATTGTTCGTTAGTGCAAATAAAAAAAGTATCACAGACAGTACTCAATTTTTTATATTTCAAAACCTTGTGAGAAAAAATGAGATCTGCAAAATACTCACCATGCCTCTTTTTAAATTCCTTGGGGTGTCTACTTTCCAGAAAAGGGTAATGTGGGGGGGTTTGGTACTATTCTGGCATGTCTGGGCCTTCGAAACTGTGATAGGTATTGAGGAAGTGAAATGAGGAAGTTACGCACCACCAGGCTTTCAAAGTGGTCATTGGATTTAAGACTCCTGTATTTGGCTAGGCTCCCAAAAAGTCTCACACATTTGGTATCCCCATACTCGGTAGAAGTAGCAGAATGTATTTTGGGGTGTAATTCCACATATACCCATGGCTTCTGCGAGAAATAAATAATTTAAATGACAACTTTGTGTAAAAAAAAAAATGTTTTTGTAATTTTCCAGAAACTTGTGGAAAAAAATAAATCTTCCATGGACTCAATATGCCTCTCAGCAGATAGCTTAGGGTGTCTACTTTCCAAAAAGGGGTTATTTGAGGGTTTTTGTACTATCCTGGTATTTTAGCACCTCAAGAAATGTGATGAGCAGTCAGAAAGTAAAAGCTGTGTAAATTCCATTATCTATACCATGTGTCCTCAAACTACAGCCCGCGGGCCACATGCGGCCCGCCGAGGCCATTTATCTGGCCCGCTGGCAGGGGCGGGACAGGAAGGGACACTAAGTACAGGGGCGGGCAGGGGGCTGCTGTACCTTACCTGGCTCTGGTCCCAGTCCCACGACGATCCAGTTCAGGAAGCGCTGCTCCTTCATTCCCTCCGGCCACTCCCTCACTCCTGCCGCTTGGCTCCGCCTCCTCACCGGTGATTGGGCGCCAGAACTGTAGCTCAGGAAAGGCACACAGGCGGCCAATCACCTGCGAGGAGGCAGAGCCGAGCGGCCCCGCGAACATCGAGTGAGAGAGAGACTGGAGTGAAGAAGGACAGCTGACAGGTAAGTGTGCCGTGCTGATGGTGCTGCTGCAACCAGGTATGCTGGCTGCAGTAGCACCTAGGCTGGAGCAGGGGTCAGCAAGTTACATGTCACTGGTGTCAGTGGGAGGAATAGTGCCCCATCATTGGTGTCACTGATACTAATGATGGGGCATTATTCCTCCCACTGACACCAATGATGGGGCACTATTCCTCCACTGACACCAATGATGGGACACTATTCCTCCCCCCACTGACATCAATGATGGGGCACTATTCCACCCCCCCACTGACACCAACAATGGGGCACTATTCCACCCCCACTGACACCAACGATGGGGCACTATTCCACCCCCCACTAACATCAATGATGGGGCACTATTCAACCCCCCACTGACACCAACGATGGAATACTATTCCTTCCTCCACTGACACCAATGTTGGGACACTATCCCCCCCACTGACACTAATGATGGGGCACTATTCCCCTCCACTGACACAATGACGTAATATTCTTCCCACTGACTCCAATGATGGGGCATGTTTCTTCCCACTGACACCAATGATGGGGCACTATTCCTCCCACTGACACTAATGATGGGGCATGATTCTTCCCACTAGCACCAATGATGGGGCACTACATAGCGCCAAAAATAAAAAGTGCACAGATGATCAAATACCACCAAAAGAAAGCTCTATTTGTTTGAAAAAAGGACAAATTTCATTTATGTACTGTATTGCATGACCGCGCAATTGACAGTTAAACTAGCGCAGTGCTGTATAGTAAAAAATGGCGTAAATTGAAAAAAGAATGTAAATTGTGAAAAAAGAATGTAAATTTCGTTTGGGTGCAGCATTGCATGACCTCACTATTATCAGTTGAATTAGTGCAGCGCTAAGTAGCAAAAAGAGGCCTGGTCAGGAAGGGGGGTAAATCCTCAGGAGCTCAAGTGGTTAAAGTTGGGTAGTTGGTGAGATAAGGCAAGGAGAAGGCTATAGACTGGGAGGGGAGTATCAGTCACAGAGGTGAGGATGGTCATAAAATGGTTGGATAATGATTTAGAAATTGGAGGTCTACATTTAGTCCAATTATCTTTTGTGCCAAATAAAATTTTTATTCTTAGTTTAGAAGTTTTCCTTTCCTGAGTAGTGTTGAGATTCCCTTTAAGAACCAAAACACTGATGTCTTCCATGGTTTGGGAAATGATGCCCCACACCATGTGCAGAAATCAACTTCCTTATGTTCCATAATGGCGTGTCTGTGTAAATTAATTCTTCTTTACAATCTCTGTCCCGTTTCACCAACATAAGATTCTTTGTTGCATTTTTGCAATTGGACTATTTAAAATAAAATATCAGAGATGACAAGCTGCACACACTAATATACAGAAACCCACTGACAGATGCAGCTATCAGGGGGAATAGCTAAAGGGGTCGCATGGGTCAAAAATTGCAACCCAGCCACATGCTGCAGTGGAAAAGCAGCGGGGGCAGTGGCATACAGAGGAATCCATTTCTTAATGTTCTTCTTGCAGCCACTGAATGCCTGCGGGAGGGAGATAAGGAGAATTAAGCATTCAGTGGCTGCAGGAAGAACATAAAGATATGAATTCCTCTGTATGCAGCTGCCTCTATTGCTCCTCCTATCCAGCTTCCTTCTGCTGCCCCCTTCCCCTGTGCATCTTTCCGCCCCCTCTGTCACCAGCACCTGCAGGGCTCTAAAGTGAGAGTTTCTCACAGCCCAGAGCCAGTGCTGACAGTCCCCCCCTCCCTCTTTCCCACAGATGGGAGAGGAGAAGAGAGGAAGAGCTGGTTCTGCCCCTCCTCCTTCCACCCCTCTCTTAGTCCTGTGTCTGCCCCACCCACACTTCCCGGCAATCTTGTGCCTCAGAGAAGGAGATGTGTGGGTGGGAAGTTTGAAACCCAGAAGCCAGAAGAGGAAAGGTGCATCCTGCCCATCCATCCACTGTGGGTAAAGTCTCCCCCTCCCTTCTCTATCCGTCCTCCCGGTGAGTACTGTAATGTAAGGGGAGCTCTGTGGACTTTCTTTCTTGTTAATCAGTTTCAGCTGCTACAGTGTTAATGAAATTAACATCAGGTGCACTAGATGGACAACAATGAGATGACCCCCAAAACAGGAATGGTTTTGTAGGTGGAGGCCACTGACATTTTTCCCTACTCATCTTTTCTGACTGTTTTTCACTAGTTTTGCATTTAGCTAGAGTCAGTGCCACTACTGGTAGCATGAGGCAATACCTGGACCCTACAGAGGTTGCACAGGCAGTCCAACTCCTCCAGGATGGCACATCAATACGTTCCATTGCAAGAATGTTTGCTGTGTCTCCCAGCACAGTCTCAAGAGCATGGAGAAGATTCCAGGAGACAGGAAGTTACTCTAGGAGAGCTGGACAGGGCCGTTGAAGGTCCTTAACCCATCAGCAGGACTGCTCTCTGCTCCTTTGTGCAAGGAGGAACAGGATGAGCACTGCCAGAGCCCTACAACATGACCTCCAGCAGGCCATTAGTGTGAATGTCTCTGGCCAAACAATCAGAAACAGACTTCAGGAGGGTGTCCTCTAGTGGGCCCTTGTCAGGGAGCAAGGATCCAGACACACAAGGAGGTGCAATTAAAGGTAGGTTTATTATACAAAAACAAGACAGAGTCTATGCAAGTCCAACAGCAATAGTAGATGACTTGGTAGAATAGTAGCCAGGAAGGATGGTCGCGAGAGCCGGGGTCAGAAGCCAGGAAGGATGATTGCCAGAGCCGGCGTCAGAAGCCAGGAAGGATGATCGCCAGATCCGGGGTCAGAAGCCAGGAAGGATGGGCGCCAGAGCTGGGGTCAGAAGCCAGGAAGGAGTCTTGCCAAAGCCGAGTTGGTATCCAGGAGAGCAATGAGAAACTAAACAGGAGCTTGCTGCTGTGCAACAGACAGGACACGAATGCAATGGACAGCTACAACCAGCAGACTTATATGTGATAAGCCGCCACCTCCTGGGGGAGGAGCCGCAGAGGGCTGAAAACATAAAGGATCCCACAATGCTTTGCAGACACCTAAGATGGATGCCAGCACATGGAGAAGCACAAGCCCTGAGGAAAGGTAGGACCTTGACAGTACCTCCTCCTCAAGGACCCCTCCCCCTCGGCGGCTCAACATAAGGCTTCTGGGGAAAGCGGGCGTGAAAAGCGCGGAGGAGGGCAGGAGCATGAACATCCGCGGAAGGATCCCAGGAACGCTCTTCGGGACCATAACCACGTCAATGGACCAGGAACTGCACCCGACCATGGACCAACCGAGAGTCCAGGATGCGGCTCACCTCATACTCCTCATGACCGTCAACCCAGATAGGACGAGGTCGAGGCGGAGAGGCAGTAAAGCGATTACAGACCAGAGGCTTCAACAGGGATATGTGGAAGACACTGGAGATACACATTCCCAGGAGGAAGAGCAAGGGCATAGGCAACCGGGTTCACCCTGCGGAGGATGCAAAAAGGACCAACAAAACGGGGAGACAGTTTTGGTGCGGGCACCCGAAGATGAGGTTACGAGTGGACAACCACACCCGATCTCCGACCTGGTATGAAGGAGCGGGCAACCATCTACGATCAGCCTGGAGCTTCTGGCACTGAGCTGAGTCCTTCAAGGATCTCTGGATCTGCCCCCACGAGGAACGCAGGGCAGCAAGATGTTTATCCACAGCCGGAATGTCCTGTGGCGAGAACAACTCAGGCAATACAGCGGGTTGGAACCCATAGTTGGCCATGAAGGGAGACAACCCAGGAGGAGGAGTTGACAGCCAAGTTCCTCGCAAACTTTGCCCATGGCAGGAGATCAGCCCAATTGTCTTGATGGTCTGAGATATAGCAGCAAAGGAATTGTTCCAGGGCCTGGTTGGAACGCTCCGCAGCCCCATTAGACTGCGGGTGGTAGGCCGAAGAGAAGGAGAGCTTGATACCCATCTGGGAGCAGAAGGCGCGCCAGAACCTGGACACAAACTGGCTCCCACGGTCCGAGACAATCAACTTAAGTAACCCATGCAAGCGAAAGATCTCCCTGGCGAAAACCGTAGCCAGTTCTTGCGCAGTCGGCAATTTCTTGAACGGAACACAATGACACATCTTGGAAAAACGATCAATGACCATAACAATGACCATATGGCCTCGAGACGCAGGGAGGTCTACAATAAAATCTATGCCCAGGTGTGACCAGGGACGCTCCCCATTGGGAATGGGTTGCAGAAGGCCCAATGGAAGATGCCGAGGAAATTTATTCTGGGCACAGACAGAACATGCCGCTACATATGAGGCGATGTTGGAACAGAGAGATGGCCACCAGAATAAACGAGAAATGACCCAGGACAACTGGTTCCTCCCTGGATGACCGGCAGTCTTGGAATTATGGTAGGTACGCAGCAAGCAGGTGCGCAATCTCTCAGGTACGAACCATCTACCAGCCGGTCTCTCAGAGGGAGCATCAGTTTGATCCGCCAAAATCTGCTCCCCAAGGGGAGAAGTCAGGCTGGTACGAATGGCAGCCAGGATCTGATCCGGAGGTATGACCGAGGTCGGCTCAGAGTCCTCCCTGGACAGCTCAGAGTATTGCCGCGACAAGGCATCAGCTCTGACATTCTTGGAGCCAGGCAAATAGGAGACCACATAATTAAAACGCGACAAGAACAGAGCCCATCTGGCCTGACGGGGCGTCAACCTCTTAGCTTCCGAGAGATACGTCAGGTTCTTGTGGTCAGTGAGAATGAGGACCGGAACCGCCGAACCCTCGAGCAAGTGCCTCCATTCCTTGAGAGCCTGAATAATGGCCAACAACTCCCTGTCTCCAATCTGGTAGTTGCATTCTGCGGAAAGCTTCCTGGAGTAGAACCCACAGGGAAGTAGGGGCCCATTGGGCGACCAATGCTGAGACAGGAGGGCGCCTACTCCCGTCTCAGATGCATCAACCTTGAGGACAAAAGGCAACCGAGGATTGGGATGAGACAGTATCGGAGCCAAAGCGAAGGCGGATTTCAGAGCTTCAAAAGAGATGGCCTCGGATGACCACTCGTGGGGATTACTGCCCTTCTTGGTCAGATCTGAGAGAGGCTTGGCCAGTGTGGAGAAGTTCCTGATAAACTTCCGATAATAGTTGGCGAATCCCAAAAAGAGCTGAATGGACCGAAGACCACTGGGACGAGGCCACTGCAGAACCGCCGAAACCTTCTGAGGGTCCATGGAAAATCCCACAGCGGAAATGATGTAGCCCAAAAAGGCAACCTGGGATCGGTGAAATTCACACTTCTCGAGCTTATAGAAAAGCTTGTTCTCACGTAATCGTTGCAGCACTTGCTTAACATCCTGGATATGAGACTCCATGAACACAGAGTAAACCAGGATGTTGTCCAAGTAAACCACCACGCACTGCTGCCAGAAGTCACGAAAGACATCATTAATGAACTCCTGAAAGACCGCGAGCACGTTACACAACCCGAAGGGCATAACCAGGGATTCATAGTGGCCGGTTCTGGTGTTGAACGCGGTCTTCCACTCGTCGCCCTCCTTGATCCGTATGAGGTTGTACGCAGCCTTAAGGTCGAGTTTAGTAAAGACCGTTGCTCCCTTGAGGCGGTCGAACAACTTGATAATCAACGGAATTGGGTAAGCATGCTTAATTGTGATTTGATTGAGACCCCTGAAATCAATGCAAGGCCTCAATTCAGTGCCCTTCTTTTTCACAAAGAAAAAGCCAGCTCCTGCTGGAGAAGTAGACTTGTGAATGTGCCCCCGGGAAAGCTCATCCGCAACGTACTCCTCCATGGCCTGATTCTCCGCAACCGAAAGAGGATATACCCTGCCACTTGGAGGAGTGGCACCGGGTTGTAAGGTTATGGCACAATCGTATGGACGATGAGGAGGCAGAGCACCGGCGCGCACCTTGTCAAACACGTCCAGGTACTCCCCATAGTCAGTAGGCAACACAAAGTCTGAGGAGGCACACAACACCTTAACAGGTCCACGGATGCAACCGGCCCCACACTGTGGAGACCACAAGAGAATCTCGGCCGACCGCCAGTCAAAGGTCGGATTGTGCTTCTGAAGTCAGGGATATCCCAAAACCACGGAGTAGTGCGGGGAAGAAAATACCTGGAAACAGGCCAACTCCCTGTGAACAGCCCCAATAGCTACTTCAACCGGCAGGGTCTCGTGGGTAACCTGCGGCAGTTGCAGGGGCCTGCCATCTATCGCCTCGAGACCAATGGAGTAACTCGAGCCTGCAGAGGAATGGAGTACTAGGCAGCAAGCTAACTGTCCATAAACAACCCGCCAGCACCAGAGTCTACCAATGCCTGGGCCGTCACCGAGCCTTCCGCCCAAGAAAGGACAACGGTGATTAGCGGTTTATCTTTGCGGGAAACCGGGTACGAGGAAACTCCACTCAAGATCTACCCCCGACAGGATCTCAGGTACAAGCGTTTCCCGGACGGACCGGACAGGACTGCCGAAAATGCCCACCGAGACCACAGTACAGGCAGCGACACTCCTGATGCCGAGAGGCCCGCTCCCCCTCGGAAAGGTGAGCAAACCCCAGCTGCATGGGCTCACCACCCGACAAGCCATCCCCAGGAGGCGTGGGAGGAGAGGGAGGAACGGGTGGGACAGAAAACGTAGGCGCCAATCGGTTAGGAGGCCTCCGCAGACGCTCCTTAAGTGAAGGCCTCTCCCTGAGCCTGGTGTCACTCAGGATTAGGAAGGAAATGAGTGCTTCAAGCTCCACAGGCAGTTCTTTGGCTGCAATCTCGTCCTTCAACGCATCTGAGAGGCCATGAGAGAAAGCAGCCACCAGAGCCTCATTGTTCCAACCCACCTCTGCCGCCATGGTACGAAATTCTATGGCGTACTTGGCAACGGTTCGTGAACCCTGATGCATGGACACGAGCAGCTTAGCAGCAGAGGCGGAGCGAGCAGGCACATCAAATACCGTACAGAAGGAGGCAACAAAACCTGCAAACTCGTGAATCACAGTGTTATCGTTCTCCCATAAGGGATTTGCCCAGGCCAAGGCCTTGTCCAAGAGCAGCGAGATTAGGAAGCCCACCTTTGACCTCTCCGTAGGAAAAGCTTGGGGTATCAATTCAAAATATATGCCCACTTGGTTAAGGAAACCCCGACACTGACTCGGCTCACCCCCAAAGTGCTGTGGAAGGGGGGCTGAACCAGTCATACCTCTGGGCACCGCAGGTGCGGCAGCAGATGCGGAGGTAGGCGCAACATCCGGAGCAACAGCGGGAGCGACCACAGGAGTGACAACCAGCCTAATAGCACCAGGAGTAAGGTGCGCTGTGTGTGCAAGCAGCGTTTGCAATGCCTGAGAGAACTGATCCAACAAGAGATCCTGCTGATCAAGTCTGGCAACCAACATAGGGAGTGAGGGCATACCTGCACCGTCAGGATTCATGGCATTCGTGTAGTGTCAGGGAATGAGGAGCCAGACACACAAGGAGGTGCAATTAAAGGTAGGTTTATTATACAAAAACAAGACAGAGTCTATGCAAGTCCAACAGCAACAGCGGATGACTTGGTAGAACAGTAGCCAGGAAGGATGGTCGCCAGAGCCAGGGTCAGAAGCCAGGAAGGATGGTCACCAGAGCTGGGGTCAGAAGCCAGGAAGGAGTCTTGACAAAGCCGAGTCGGTATCCAGGAGAGCAACGAGAAACTAAACAGGAGCTTGCTGCTGTGCAATAGACAGGACATGAATGCAATGGACAGCTACAACCAGCAGACTTATATGTGGTAAGCCGCCACCTCCTGGGGGAGGAGCCGCAGAGGGCTGAAAACATAAAGGATCCCACAATGCTTTGCAGACACCTAAGATGGATGCCAGCACATGGAGCAGCACAAGCCCTGAGGAAAGGTAGGACCTTGACAGCCCTGTGCACACTGCCCTTCCTACCATGAAGCTCGGCATTTGCTATTGAACACAAGAATTGGCAGGTCCGCCACTGGTGCCCTGTGCTTTTCACAGATGAGAGCAGGTCCACCCTGAGCACATGTGACAGACGTGAAAGGGTCTGGAGAACCCATGGAGAATGTTATGCTGCCTGAAACATCGCTCAGCATGACCGTTTTGGTGGTGGGTCAATGATGGTCTGGGGAGGCATATCCCTAGAGAGACACACAGACCTCTACAGGCTAGACAATGGCACCCTGACTGCCATTAGGTATTGGGATCATAACTGTCCAGGGATCCAGCTCTGTCATCCCTCTGGGCGGTTCTTTGACGATCTTTGGGTCCCCAGCACCTTCTTGTCACTTCACAGCTGGCTCCCAACTGCATATACGCAAGATCTGCTGCACTTTCTGATTAGACCTGCAGCCTTCTGGGATGTGTGACATATTCCAGTAGGTTGTGAACAAGTATTACCTTTGCGACCCAAGCGGAAGTGGGTATAGGTACTTGTCAAAACTAGGTACTTGCTCAGTGTGCTGGGTTTTGTTGGAACTGTGCTGGGTTTTGTTTTGTTGGAACTGTTAACACAGTTCACCTTTGCATATACTCTTGTATTCCAGCTGTTTGTTAACCAATTGGTGATTGACTCCTTTAGTCAATGGCAATTAGCAAGCACATGTCATTAAAGTCAATTAGCAAGCACAGGTCATTAAAAGCTCCAATATAGGATAATAAATTAAAAATAATAATACTAAAAAAAGACCTCTATAATATTAAAGCTGCAGTACGTTGACACCACTACAACTCTGTTGCAGACCCATATCCTCAATGTCACATGTATGAAATCAGGTACATAATACCTCTTTATAAAGGAGTTGGGAGGATTGAAAACAGGCAGACAAGCCACAGTTTTACTGTTCCCTCCACCATCCTAAAGCCTACAATACAGCTGGAAGAGGTTGTTCACATGACGTGGCCGCAATGCCTTGCATCACAGCTGTGGCAAATTTAATGCAACATGTCCAGTCGCAACTGCAAGCCAAATGCTTTGCTGGTGATTGTGGAGCATTAGCCCCATATAAAATTGCTTTACGTAAAAGGAAAAAAGGGCATCAAGGGGCAGCACTATCACCTCCTGAAAGCCTGACAGTGGCTGTTTAGTTGCACTCTGAAAAGCTTTCAGCAGTGGATGAGTGAATGAGATTGTGTAAACTTAGCCTAAGACAGATTCTCTTCAACAAGGTTGTCAACCTAATTTTTCATTTTCTACAGACAGAAGGCAAAACAATCTAGGACACCCAACATTTTTACACACATCTCAAATGTTATTTTGCACACATACAGTAAATAATGCAACAACTGTAAGCCTTGTGTAGCCATCTTTTACACATAGTGACACATGTGCATGACTCCTGCACAAGGTTTGTATTTCTTTGATTCAAGTTGTTTATTTCTGTTGATGGGACAAAAATACATATGTACAAGGGTGCACTGCTACTGCTGCTTGTCCCCTGCCTCCACTAGCAGGGGATTACTTGTAAAGATTTATATTTATCCCATCAACAAGTATAATAACTTGAATAATGAACAAATTGTTATAGATTCTGTATATAACCCTACAGAACAGACAGTGCACAGTCCACGTGTGTTTATCTGCTGCTTTTCTGCAAACAGGAAATAGGAACTTTATTATAGAGAAAAGACATAGTGTTTAACCATAGATGCACCTTCAAACTTATAAACACTGCCATCTACTGGTTGAAGAATATCTCTACTGAATGCTGATAGTTGTTGCACAGAATACATGAACACCGTATTCCAACACAAATGAACCTTGCAAAGTAGTCCGCACAAATCAACTCAACTGGCCTTGCCTTGATGTAATTGTAAAATCATTCTTAACTGACCCACTCTCTTATTTACTTTTTGGTACCAAACAATAATAGGGCATTTTGGAATCTCCAAATATTAAACAGTATATTTGCATAAACATGAAGAACATGAGCTGTTAAATTAAATTATGTTTTTTTATCTTTTCTGTTTCCTGCATGGATTATTAATGTAATGATTCTGTCATCTGTTCTATTTACCCTTTGTGCATTAAAACCTTATACAAAAGTGTTTTATAAACCTTGATATCAGACACTCTGTGAGGTTGATTTACTATAGGCATCATGTAGAGTAAATATATTAAACAGTGTCATATAAAGTCCATAAACACAAACACAGTAGCATGCAGTGTTCCATGACAGTTCAAAATAGAAACTCTCCCAGTGTTATTTCATTCTTCACACTGTGCTTCATTTATCTATGCCATCAGTGATGCACCCCACAGGACAAATACTAACCAGATTTCTTTGACCCTTTTAAATGAATCATATGTGATTTTTAATCTCTACAGATAGTCAGGGACCACAACATCATTCACTTTCTCCAAGCTATGAGCCACCTTAATCCAATAAGCAGGTACTAGGAGCTCCATTCATTAATTTCCCATTATAAAGAAATGAGAGGAGACAGAACGATCCCATAGCATATAACCTTTATTAAAAACACTCATCAAATATTGCTGCTGTTGATGTCCTATTAACAAAACGCATTGGGCAGGACCAGGTACGTCTGACACACAGTACCCGCTCGTACCAGGCTGGTTGAGAAGGTAGAGCCAGTAAACAACACAAACAATTGATGGTTTTGCTGGGATCAGGAACTTTTTATTGTAAGTGTGATTCCATATTTTTTAGAATTTTTAATGGCAACAACGCAAGCTGAGACAGTACTTGCCTTGGGTACCTTTTAAGAATTCCACCCACAATATCTAAAATACAGTTGTACCCAATATAATAGAAAAAGAAAAAAATATTTTCAAGAGAATTCTTTTGTGTCTGCCTGCCAAGCTGTGTCAAACTCAAGTGCCCCCTCCCAACAGATGCCACAATTTAAAATATGCAATAAATCATCAAAAATGTCTGCTGAGACAGAGCATGGCTGCATGAGGAGCGCCTATGTGGAGCTCCCGGGCTGCAATTGTCAATTTACGGTGCATATCCAACGACCACAATTTGCACCCTTTTTACCATTCCCAAAAGCAAAATTGGGTCAGGAATGTAGGAGAGATGCTTCAGAAACTAACATCCAGAGATATAATATGTGCATTAGAGGACTCCCCTAGGCCACTAACTGCACATCTGAGCAGGGGCGGACTGACAACTTATGGGGCCCCTGGGACAATAGGAGATCATGGGGCCCCCTGTGTCCCTGCCTACTCAAGCCGCACCCAAATAAAGCCCCACCTATATATTACACTGCCCGCAATACATGCGTTTGTCACAGAATTTCTCTACAGTATGTTCAAAATAAATGTTTATTATACAAAATAAAGAAAAAAAAAACTTACATTAAAGAGAGCGCAACAATGGTACATTTAAAAATGAAGGTTTTAATGAATTTTTCCTATTCCTTCCACTGACACCAATGATAGGGCACTATTCCTCCCACTGACACCAATGATGTGGCACTATTGTTCCCACTGACACCAATGATAGGACATTATTCCTTTCACTGACATGAATGATAAGGCACTATTCATCCCACTGATACCAATGATAGGGCATTATTCCTCCCACTGATACCAACGATGGGGCGCTATTCCTCCCATTAACACCAAAGGTGGGATGCTATTCCTCCCCCTTATACTAAAGATGCATGGTTTACTCCCACTGATGCCAGGACAATTTCTGATCCCAAGACCACAGTCCGGCCCCCAAAACCTGAAGGACAGTAAACTGGCCCTTTGATCTAAATTTGGGGTCTCCAAACTTTCTAAACAAAGAATATTCATGTGTTAGAATGGCACAGTCCAGACCGAAATCCAATGGAGAATCTGTGGCCAGACCTGAAAATTGCTGTTCCCAGATGCTCTCCATCCAATAACAGAGCTTGAGTGATTCTGCAAAGAAGAATGAGCAGAAATGTCCCTCTGTAGATGTGCAAAGCTGGGAGAGACGTCCCAAAAAGACTTGCAGATGGAATTGCAGCCAAAGGGGGTCCTACAAAATACTGACTCCAGGGGGCCGAATACAAATGCCACCACACTTTTCACAGATTTATTGGTCACAAATGGTGGAACCATTTCTCATTTTCCTTCCACTTCACAATTACAGTATGTGCCACTTTGTGTTGGTCTATCACATCCAATCCCAATAAATACATTGTAACATAACAACATGGGGGACATTTCGGGGGGGGGATACATTGTAACATGACAACATGGGGGACATTTCAGGGGGGGGAATACATTGTAACATGACAACATGAGGGACATTTCAGGAGGGAATACATTGTAACATGACAACATGGGGGACATTTCAGGGGGGGAATACATTGTAACATGACAACATGGGGGACATTTTACTCGTGAGGAAGACTTTTTCAAGCCACTGTATATATCACTGATATCACTGATATCTGTACACTGAGTGGTATTCCTTATATATAACACTGATATCTGTACACTGGGTGCCACTCAGTGTACAGATATCACTGTTTTATATAGGGAATATAGAATAGAAGACTACTATTAACCCCTTGCCTACAGAGCACTTATACCCCCTTCCTGCCCAGGCCAATTTTCAGCTTTCAGCGCTGTCACACTTTGAATGACAATTGCGCAGTCATGCAACACTGAAATTTTTATCATCTTTTTGAGACAGATAGAGCTTTTTTTGGTGGTATTTAATCCCCTCAGGGTTTTTATTTTTTGCTAAACTAACCAAAAAACAAATGAAAATTTTGAAAAAAAAGTTTTTTTCTTAGTTTCTATTATAAAATTTTGTAAATGAGTAATTTTTCTCCTTTAATGATGTGCGCTAATGAGGCTGCAGTGATGGGCACTGATAAGGCGGCACTGATGGGCATTGATAGGCGGCACTGATGGGCACTGATGAGGACACACTGGTAGGTGGCACTGATGGGCATTGACAGACATCACTGATGGGCACTGAAAGGCAGTACTCATATATGGCACTGATAAGTGGCACTGACTGGTACTGTTAGGTAGTACTGACTGCCCAAATGAGGTATGGGCAAATAGCTATCAGAGTCTGCAGGAGCCTGGGATTCTAAGGAGGGTAGTAGGGCACATCGGTGGACTATGCTGTGGAAGTATGGCAGGTGATGGATGGTGTTTAGGGAAACCGGTACTGAGCAGCACTTCTAAAGAGTGGAGACAAACTATGTGCAGAAGAAGGTGAAACAGGAAGGCGCTTCTAAGTGCAGTATTCCAGGTCAACTGTAATAAAAAGCGGTTAAAAACACTTACAATGTAGTAGTACAAAACAGACTCCAATGTAACCCTTCAGTTGCAGGGCTTTGTCCTCTGAGCGATGGAGCCCCTGTGTCAGCCAGCAGCTGCAGGGGGAGCTTAGGGAGAGGTGTTAAAGATGGCCGCCACTCTGTTCGGACCAATGGAGCACACGCTGGAACGCTGGTCTTGAAGAAGGAGCTATGCTCATGCTCCGAAACGCGTCACCACTCTATGCTCACGTCACTTCCGGTCCGTGGTCAGCGTGCATTCCAGCGTCTGCTCCAGCAGTCCAAACCGAGCGGCAGCAATCTTTAACATCTCTCCTCAAGCTCCCCCTGCAGCTGCTGGCTGGCACAGCGGCTCCATCGCTCAGAGGACAGAGCCCTGCTACTGACGGATTACATTAGAGCCTGTTTTGTATTACTATATTGTAAGTGTTTTTAACTGCTTTTTATTAAAGTTGACCTGGAATACTGCACTTAGAAGCGCCTTCCTGTTTCACCTTCTGAGATTCTAAGGAAACTGCAGAGCATTGCACCCGTGATGAGTGATCAGCATTTTTTTTTAACCTGCAAAAGGGCTGCCTTTTTCATTAAAGTGGTTTTAAAGGTAAATTTTTTTTACTCTAATGTATTCTCTGCATTAACATAAAAAACCTTTTTCATGCAGCTCCCCCCACAGCCCTCCCTAAATACTCACCTGAAACTGATCTCGTTCCAGCGCTGTGCACATCTGCAACAGCTCCTCTGGAGGAGTGCCAGCGGGGGGACCAAAAAGAGGAGGATCTGGGCTGCTTTGTGCAAAACCATTGCACAGAGGAGATTAGTATAACATGTTTGATTTTTTTATGAAATAAAAAAGGAAGCTTTAGTATAATTTTAAGGGTAACCAGAAAGACTCTTGCTAAACCATGCTTGAAATTCTCTCACATTTCAAGAAGGGAATGTTGATCCTGGGAGGGAACTTTAATCTTAGGGTTGATCCATTCTCTAACACTACATCTTATTTAAACATTGGCGGCCCCAAGTCCCTTTAAGTCTTCAGTATAGTCCTCTACAGGAAGAAATTTGGCTCCACCTGTTTTCACTATGGTGGGGGGGGGGGCCATCTCCGCTGGATTACAGATCTTTGAACTCACTCTATTTCCAATACATGTGTTCATGATATGGTTTTGTTTGGGTCCTCCTTGTGAGGACAGAGGATGCTCAGTACAGTCCAGATCATTACTGAGATTTTTTAGCTTTTGCCTTGTGCAAGCCAACACTGCAGCCTTGACCATCAAGCAAGCCCATTTCTAAAGATTAGAATTTCTTATCCAATTGATGGATTCTCTTTCTTCCGATTTCTGCCTTTCCATCTCAAGGCACAATATTTTGTGAGGTCCAAAAACTCAGAAAAGCCTCTATTCGCATAGTGGCCTCTGCCATCAAGGAGCCTTTTGGACCTTCTTTGACAATGGAGGATCTGCTCCTGCATGTCTATTTATGAGGCACCAGAATTTTTATGCGCTTCTTGATACACTGTCTTGGTTTTTGGCCTTTTCCAGCATTGATCTGCGTCTTGCTTTGAGTGGCATTGAATGTCAGGTTGCAGTTTTTTTCAGCGTCTACTGGATGTGCACTGCTTGATTCATAACTTCATTCTGGAGTTTGATATGTAGCTCCTCTATTGCATTCTTCCATGCTGCTATGAAACTTGGGCCTGGTTCTCTCAGCTTTCCAAAGGCCTTCTTTTCTAGACATTCAGGTCTTCCCTCTGGTGACTTTCCCAAAAGGTAACCTTTTGGTGTCTATCACTTCTGCACAATTATGTCAGCTCTAGTCGGTGTTATGTTGGCAGCTTCTTCATCTACTATTTTGCGTTGGCTTAGACTAGCTGTTTTTCAGTTTTTTGCTATTAGGGATCAGGCTAGCCCCTTTTTCCTGTTTTGGCACACTCAGCTAGGGCGAATAGTATGTCTTGAGCTTTCAGCATCCGGAATCGGTGTCTCGCTTGATTTGCAGGCAGCAGTTTCTGTCCTCTTCCTGGGGATTTTCTGTTGGGTTGTTTGTTCTGTGTTCTTACCCCTGAATGGCCACTGGTGTGGAACTTCCCTATGTTTAAGATTATTGCTGGCTTGTGTCCTTGTTTTTTTCCTGCTCAAACACAGTAAGCTTTACATTGCCACCCACTCAGACTAGGTAGTATCACATTATCAGACCATGCCCTATACTGTTGGCTCTATTTTCACCCTATATTTTCACCCAATATGGTAGGTAACTAGGCATAGCATAACATTGATTTACACTGGTAATAACACAATTTAGTATAAAAAGTTTTTAACAGTAATGACTTGGCATAAGATGACATTTGGACCCTGATTTACTAAGAATAACGTCTAACAGCAGTCGCTGAACATTCAGCCTCACCCAATTAAATCAATCAAGACCTTTAAGTGTTCAACGGAAAAAAGTCTATGGGTAGACTGAATTCTCTTTGTAAATCTAAGAGTAGACGCGATTGTAAGAGCAATGCTGGATATGGTGCCTAAGTGGCGCACAAGCATGGGCTTTGTCCTGTTCGTGTTTATTGGTATGCTGGATTAGAAAAATTCGCAGGTGTGCTTGTTTTAATGGCTCTTTATATTTCATATGTGTGCACTGCTATTATTGTTGCCTCTATTAATTTTCTTGCCTTTTTTTTCTCCAAAAATGATCTCCCAACTAATGCACTTCCTAATGAATGTTACAAAGTCATACATACTATTTTGGAATGTAAAACATTTTCAAATTTATATCCAAAATAATTTTAATGTCTATTTCTAATTTCCCAATGTAATTATATATCTTCATTCTTTTTAATCATGTTACTATTGTACATTCCAGCTCAAACTCTGTCTGTTATAGTGGCTTAGTGGTTAGCACTCATGGCTTACAGCACTTGAGTCATGGGTTCTAATCTCACTCATAGCTAACACCTGTCTGGAGTTTGCATGCTTTCTCTATTTGGGTGTGTTTTCTGCCAACACTCCCAAGACATGCTGTTAGGTTAATTGGGCCTAGTATGTACAGTCATGGCCGAAATTGTTGGCACCCTTGATATTTTTCCTGAAAATCAAGTATTTCACACAAAAAAGGTATTGCATTAACACATGTTTTGCTATACACATGTTTATTCCCTTTGTATGTATTGGAACAAATATAAAACAGAGGCAGAAAAGCAAATATGACATAATGTCACACAAAACCCCAAAAATGGGCTGGACAAAAGTATTGGCACCCTTAACTTAATATTTGGTTGCACACCCTTTGGAAAACATAACTGAAATCAGTCGCTTCCTATAACCATCAATAAGCTTCTGACACCTCTCACCCGGAATTTTGGACCACTCTTCCTTTGCAAACAGCTCCAGGTCTCTCTTATTGGAAGGACACCTTTTCCCAACAGCAATTTTAAGATCTCTCCACAGGTGTTCAATGGGATTTAGATCTGGGCTCATTGCTGGCCACTTCAGAACTCTCCAGCGCTTCTTTGCCATCCATTTCTGAGTGCTTTTTGACGTATGTTTGGGGTCATTGTCCTGCTGGAAGACCCAGGATCTTGGACGCAAACCCAGCTTTCTGACACTGGGCCCTACAGTGCGACCCAAAATCCTTTGGTAATCCTCAGATTTCATGATGCCTTGCACACAGTCAAGGCACCCAGTGCCAGAGGCAGCAAAACAACCCCAAAACATCATTGAACCTCCACCATATTTTACCGTAGGTACTGTGTTTTGTTCTTTGTAGGCCTCATTCCGTTTTCGGTAAACAGTAGAATGATGTGCTTTACCGAAAAGCTCTATCTTGGTCTCATCTGTCCACAAGACGTTTTCCCAGAAGGCTTTTGGCTTACTCAAGTACATTTTGGCAAACTGTAGTCTTGCTTTTTTATGTCTCTGTGTCAGCAGTGGGGTCCTCCTGGGTCTCCTGCCATAGCGTTTCATTTCATTTAAATGTCGACGGATAGTTCGCGCTGACACTGATGCTCCCTGAGCCTGCAGGACAGCTTGAATGTCTTTGGAACATGTTTGGGGCTGCTTATCCACCATCCGGACTATTCTGCGTTGCAATCTTTCATCAATTTTCCTCATCCGTCCACGACCAGGGAGATTAGCTACAGTGCCATGGGTTGCAAACTTCTTGATAATGTTGCGCACTGTGGACAAAGGCAAATCTAGTTCTCTGGAGATGGACTTGTAACCTTGAGATTGTTGATATTTTGCCACAATTTTGGTTCTCAGGTCCTCAGACAGTTCTCGTCTCCTCTTTCTGTTGTCCATGCTTAGTGTGGCACAGACAGACACACAATGCAAAGGTTAAGTGAACGTCTCTCCTTTTTATCTGCTTTCAGGTGTGATTTCTATATTGCCCACACCTGTTACTTGCCCCAGGTGAGTTTACAGGAGCATCACATGCTTGTAACATTCTTATTTATCCGCAGTTGTGAAAGGGTGCCAATACTTTTGTCCAGCCCATTTTTGGAGGTTTGTGTGACATTATGTCGAATTTGCTTTCTTTCCTCCCTTTTTTTGTTTTGTCCCAATACACACAAAGGGAATAAACATGTGTATAGCAAAACATGTGTTAATGCAATACGTTTCGTGAGAAATACATGATTTCCTGGAGAAATATCAAGGGTGCCAACAATTTCGGCCATGACTGTATATGAATTTGTGCCTTTAGATTGTAAGCTCCTTAAAGTTACAGACTATTGTGAAGTCCCAAAATATGGAGGTCAATGTTCGGGGCTCTGTCAGTGCCAGGAATATTGATCAATTAAGATTTTGGCTACTGACTAGAAAGCGGAGAGAGAGTAAAAGAGCTGACTAGTGTATGCTTGTGTCTGTGCCACTTGTATAGTTAGGAAGAACAATAACTTCTTCTATGGAATACCTTGAACCTCTGCTATGTACCTCAATGCATCTAGGAATTGGACACGTTTTCTATTGAAAATACAATTATTAGTAATGTTTCCCCTGAAGCAAGCATGAATTAACCCCTTAGTATTATAAAGCACTCTGAATTCTCATTTGCCAGAATGTACAAAATTATGTATAGGCCAGTTCTGTGTGCCCAGATAGGACCTCCCAGTGGCTATTCTATGGACAAGGTACACTTTTATTTATCCCTGATCTATGTTGAGCTGCATTAGTAAATAGGTTGTTATGGCCAGAAATATTTGGACCCAAACCACATGTTCCTTCATAGCAAACCTCAATTACTTACTGTATGGGCCTGGCCCATTCTAAATGAATGCTTTGTTCCTCCTATTTCAGACTTTAGCTACATGTGGAGGAAATTGCACTGAGTTTTCATCAGATTGCATACTATCTGGCCATCTTAAGTCTAGGAAATAGAATCAAGAGGATATGACACTTTTTTTAGGAACCAACATAGTCTTTATTCGACACAAAAAAAAGGCAAATACATGGCCTGATGTGAACACATGCCTGCAAGCTCTCAATCGGTTGTAAAACCAAAACCAGGCTCCGCTCTTTGCCAGTACACAGCTCAACCACATCTGGAAAAAAAAAAGGCAAATACATGGCCTCCATGTATCCGCTGGGGACTCCAATATCCGCTGCAAGTTCGTTCAGGAACGAGAAGCAATTATGCACCCCCAAAAGCAGCATAGAGGAAAGCGATGGACAAGTTGCTGTGCTGCTTCCAAACTGCCTCTGGCATGCCAGGGTGTTTATGCAGGCCCTTGATGTCAGTTCTTGCCTGGTGCTACAAAATATCCACTGTCCACAAATGAAGGCAAGTGGAGGACATGAAGGTGGCTTTCTCCCAGCTTGAACCGCAAGCAGGACCACTCCTGAAAAATGAGAGCTAAGAATCATTGACATTTCATCATGACAATCACTTTTCAGTGCAGGCTAGCTAGAGTGTCTTTTTCATTGTTTACCATTTCAGGAGTTTAACCACAAGCCTACAGGGCACTTATACCCCCTTCCTGCCCAGGCCAATTTGCAGCTTTCAGCGCTGTTGCACTTTAAATGGCAATTGCGCGGTCATGCAACACTGTACCCATATGAAATTTTTATCATTTTTTTGTGACAGATAGAGCTTTATTTTAGTGGTATTTAATCAACTCTTGGTTTTTTTATTTTTTCTTAAACAAAAAACCACTGAAAAGTTTGAAAAAAAACCTTAGTTTTTCTTATAAGTGATTTTTCTCCTTCACTGATGTGCGCTAATGAGGCTGTAGTGATGGGCACTGATAGGCTGCACTGATGGACACTGATAGGCGGCACTGATGGGCACTGATGAGGAGGCACTGGTAGGTGGCACTGATGGGCATTGGCGGGCATTGGCAGGCATCACTGATGGGCACTGAAAGGCAGCACTGATAGGCGGCACTGATAGGCAGCACTGACTGGCACTGATAGGTGGCACTGACTGGCACTGATATGCAGCACTGATTGGCAGCACTGATAGGTGGCACTGACTGGCGCTGATGGGTGACACTGAAAGGCAGCTCAGATGGGCACTGATGTGGCATTGCTGTGCACTGGTAGGCACTGATGTGTGGTACTGATGGGCACTGGCACGTGGCACTGATGAGCACTGACAGCTGGCAATGATGGACACTGACAGGTGGCACTGCTGGGGCTACACTGATCATCAGGGCACACTGATCATCAGTGCTTTGATGATCAGTGTACATGTCCCCTCTGTGGAATGCCGATTACTGGCTCTCCTCTCCTCCCGAGCTGTCAGTGTGACAGCTCAAGAGGAGAGCAATGCCGATAACCAGCATTTCCCTGTTTACATGTGATCAGCTGTGATTGGACACAGCTGATCACATGACCGAGCCGACATCTTGGGCTCTTTCTGTGGATCGGTGATCTGCTGTGTCCGAGGGACACAGCGCACCGCCGATCGCTGCACTGCGCGCTCTGGGAGCCACGCATGCGCGGTTAGAATGGGAGGATGTCATATGACGTCCTCCCAGAACGAGAGAACCACCTTGCGTTCGTCATATTATTATATGGCGGGTGGGAGGTGGTTAAGTAAACATTTTTGGAGCAATTACAGTGTTTGGAAAGGCACAAGGTCCCCCCTGCCCCAGGCACACTGATGCTTACTTGAGCCCAGGGGCGGACTGACCATTGGGCATTGCCCGAGGGCCCAGGATCAGTAGGGAGCCCGGTGAGAGGCTCACTGGGCACACTTTACTAAGCGGTATCTTAGTATAGGATACCGCATAGTATTTTTTTTTTTTTAAAGTTTGAATTCACAAAAAACGCTACTAAAAGGTTCCCCACTGACAGCTGAATGTAAAAGAAAGAATTGGCAGCAATTAAAAAATTAATAAAAAAAAAGCCCTTCGAGTCTGGTATGGATTTTGAGGGGAACCCCCAAGTCAAAATGCAAAAAAATGGTGTGGGGGTCCCCCACAAAATCCATACCAGACCCTTATTATTTATCATCTGAGTATGCAGCCTGGCAGGTCAGGAAAGGGGGGGACGAGTGCCCCCCCTTCTGAACCATACCAGGCCACATGCCCTCAACATGGGGGGTGCTTTGTGGCATGGGGGCCCCCCGAAAGCACCTTGTACTCACGTCGTTGGGGACAAGGGGCTCTTTCCCACAACCTGTGGTTGTGGGGGTCTGCGGGAGGGGGCTTATCGGAATCTGGAAGCCGCTTTAGCAAAGGGGCCCCCAGAACCCACCCTTCCATGTGAATGAGTATGGGGTACATGGTACCGCTACCCAGTCACAAAAAGAAGGGTAGTGTGAAAAAAAGTGAAGTAGATCCATTAATCACGATTAGAGATGAGCGAAGAAATGAAAAATTCGATTCGGCTGATTCGGCGAATTCCAGTGTGAAATTCGATTCGATGCGAATTTCTCCGCTACGAAGATGACTTATTTAAAGGGTTTCTAGGCTTCAGAGAGCCTTTAAATTAGTGCAGAACACTGTACCTTTAATTTAAATGCCCTTGGAGATGAGGAAGGAGAAGGAGAAGGAGAAGGATGAGACGAAGGAGAAGGAGAAGGATGAGAAGAAGGAGAAGGAGAAGGATGAGAAGAAGGAGAAGGATGAGAAGAAGGAGAAGGATGAGAAGAAGGAGAAGGAGAAGGAGAAGGATGAGAAGAAGGAGAAGGAGAAGGATGAGAAGAAGGAGAAGGAGAAGGATGAGAAGAAGGAGAAGGATGAGAAGGAGAAGGATGAGAAGAAGAAGGATGAGAAGAAGGAGAAGGATGAGAAGAAGGAGAAGGAGAAGGATGAGAAGAAGGAGAAGGAGAAGGATGAGAAGAAAGAGAAGGATGAGAAGAAGAAGGATGAGAAGAAGGAGAAGGATGAGAAGAAGAAGGATGAGAAGAAGGAAAAGGATGAGAAGAAGAAGGATGAGAAGAAGGAGAAGGATGAGAAGAAGGAGAATGATGAGAAGAAGGAGAAGGATGATAAGAAGGAGAAGGAAGAGAAGAAGGAGAAGGAGAAGGATGAGAAGAAGGAGAAGGATGAGAAGAAGGAGAAGGATGAGAAGAAGGAGAAGGAGAAGGATGAGAAGAAGGAGAAGGATGAGAAGAAGAAGGATGAGAAGAAGGATGAGAAGAAGGAGGAGAAGGATGAGAAGAAGAAGGATGAGAAGAAGGAGAAGGATGAGAAGAAGGAGAATGATGAGAAGAAGGAGAAGGATGAGAAGAAGGAGAAGGATGAGAAGAAGGAGAAGGATGAGAAGAAGGAGAAGGATGAGAAGAAGGAGAAGGAGAAGGATGAGAAGAAAAAGGATGAGAAGAAGGAGAAGGAGAAGGATGAGAAGAAGGAGAAGGATGAGAAGGAGAAGGAGAAGGATGAGAAGAAGGAGAAGGAGAAGGATGAGAAGAAGGAGAAGGATGAGAAGAAGGAGAAGGATGAGAAGAAGGAGAAGGAGAAGCAGAAGAAGAAGGATGAGAAGAAGGAGAAGGAGAAGGATGAGAAGAAGGAGAAGGAGAAGGATGAGAAGAAGGAGAAGGATGAGAAGAAGGATGAGCAGAAGGAGAAGGATGAGAAGAAGGAGAAGGATGAGAAGAAGGAGAAGGATGAGAAGAAGGATGAGAAGAAGGATGAGAAGAAGGAGAAGGATGAGAAGAAGGACAGTTCTGTGACAGTTTCTGTCTATTTCTGACAGTTCTGGGACATTCACTCCATACAGCGGTTTCAACCGCTGTATGGAGGGAATGTCATAGAACTGTCAGAAATAGACTATTAATGACAGTTCTGGGACTGTCCTTCCATGCAGCGGTTGAAACATTGTATGTATTTGTTTCCATAAATGGATCCATTTATGGAAACAAATACATACAATGTTTCAACCGCTGCATGGAAGGACAGTCCCAGAACTGTCATTAATAGTCTATTTCTGACAGTTCCATGACATTCCCTCCATACAGCGGTTAAAACAGCTGTATGGAGTGAATGTCCCAGAACTGTCATAAATAGTCTATTTCTGACAGATCTGGGACATTCACTCCATACAGCTGTTTTAACCGCTGTATGGAGGGAATGTCATGGAACTGTCAGAAATAGACTATTAATGACAGTTGTGGGACTGTCCTTCCATACAGCGGTTGAAACATTGTATGTATTTGTTTCCATAAATGGATCCATTTATGGAAACAAATACATACAATGTTTCAACCGCTGCATGGAAGGACAGTCCCAGAACTGTCATTAATAGTCTATTTCTGACAGTTCCATGACATTCCCTCCATACAGCGGTTAAAACAGCTGTATGGAGTGAATGTCCCAGAACTGTCATAAATAGTCTATTTCTGACAGATCTGGGACATTCACTCCATACAGCTGTTTTAACCGCTGTATGGAGGGAATGTCATGGAACTGTCAGAAATAGACTATTAATGACAGTTGTGGGACTGTCCTTCCATACAGCGGTTGAAACATTGTATGTATTTGTTTCCATAAATGGATCCATTTATGGAAACAAATACATACAATGTTTCAACCGCTGCATTGAAGGACAGTCCCAGAACTGTCATTAATAGTCTATTTCTGACAGTTCCATGACATTCCCTCCATACAGCGGTTAAAACAGCTGTATGGAGTGAATGTCCCAGAACTGTCATAAATAGTCTATTTCTGACAGATCTGGGACATTCACTCCATACAGCTGTTTTAACCGCTGTATGGAGGGAATGTCATGGAACTGTCAGAAATAGACTATTAATGACAGTTGTGGGACTGTCCTTCCATACAGCGGTTGAAACATTGTATGTATTTGTTTCCATAAATGGATCCATTTATGGAAACAAATACATACAATGTTTCAACCGCTGCATTGAAGGACAGTCCCAGAACTGTCATTAATAGTCTATTTCTGACAGTTCCATGACATTCCCTCCATACAGCGGTTAAAACAGCTGTATGGAGTGAATGTCCCAGAACTGTCATAAATAGTCTATTTCTGACAGATCTGGGACATTCACTCCATACAGCTGTTTTAACCGCTGTATGGAGGGAATGTCATGGAACTGTCAGAAATAGACTATTAATGACAGTTCTGGGACTGTCCTTCCATGCAGCGGTTGAAACATTGTATGTATTTGTTTCCATAAATGGATCCATTTATGGAAACAAATACATACAATGTTTCAACCGCTGTATGGAAGGACAGTCCCACAACTGTCATTAATAGTCTATTTCTGACAGTTCCATGACATTCCCTCCATACAGCGGTTAAAACAGCTGTATGCAGTGAATGTCCCAGAACTGTCATAAATAGTCTATTTCTGACAGATCTGGGACATTCACTCCATACAGCTGTTTTAACCGCTGTATGGAGGGAATGTCATGGAACTGTCAGAAATAGACTATTAATGACAGTTCTGGGACTGTCCTTCCATGCAGCGGTTGAAACATTGTATGTATTTGTTTCCATAAATGGATCCATTTATGGAAACAAATACATACAATGTTTCAACCGCTGTATGGAAGGACAGTCCCACAACTGTCATTAATAGTCTATTTCTGACAGTTCCATGACATTCCCTCCATACAGCGGTTAAAACAGCTGTATGCAGTGAATGTCCCAGAACTGTCATAAATAGTCTATTTCTGACAGATCTGGGACATTCACTCCATACAGCTGTTTTAACCGCTGTATGGAGGGAATGTCATGGAACTGTCAGAAATAGACTATTAATGACAGTTGTGGGACTGTCCTTCCATGCAGCGGTTGAAACATTGTATGTATTTGTTTCCATAAATGGATCCATTTATGGAAACAAATACATACAATGTTTCAACCGCTGTATGGAAGGACAGTCCCACAACTGTCATTAATAGTCTATTTCTGACAGTTCCATGACATTCCCTCCATACAGCGGTTAAAACAGCTGTATGCAGTGAATGTCCCAGAACTGTCATAAATAGTCTATTTTTGACAGATCTGGGACATTCACTCCATACAGCTGTTTTAACCGCTGTATGGAGGGAATGTCATGGAACTGTCAGAAATAGACTATTAATGACAGTTCTGGGACTGTCCTTCCATACAGCGGTTGAAACATTGTATGTATTTGTTTCCATAAATGGATCCATTTATGGAAACAAATACATACAATGTTTCAACCGCTGTATGGAAGGACAGTCCCACAACTGTCATTAATAGTCTATTTCTGACAGTTCCATGACATTCCCTCCATACAGCGGTTAAAACAGCTGTATGCAGTGAATGTCCCAGAACTGTCATAAATAGTCTATTTTTGACAGATCTGGGACATTCACTCCATACAGCTGTTTTAACCGCTGTATGGAGGGAATGTCATGGAACTGTCAGAAATAGACTATTAATGACAGTTCTGGGACTGTCCTTCCATACAGCGGTTGAAACATTGTATGTATTTGTTTCCATAAATGGATCCATTTATGGAAACAAATACATACAATGTTTCAACCGCTGTATGGAAGGACAGTCCCACAACTGTCATTAATAGTCTATTTCTGACAGTTCCATGACATTCCCTCCATACAGCGGTTAAAACAGCTGTATGCAGTGAATGTCCCAGAACTGTCATAAATAGTCTATTTCTGACAGTTCTGGGACATTCACTCCATACAGCGGTTTCCGGCAAAAAGTGTATGTGCAGAGTTCCTCTATTCTGCAGATACACTTAGAGGAGCTCTGCAGATACACTTAGAGGAGCTCTGCACATACACTTTTTTCCGGTTTGGAATTATTCTTATTTTCATCCTACTTCTTCTTCTTCTTCTTCATCCTCATCCTCATCCTCTTCTTCTTCTGAGGATGAGGATGAGGATGAAGAAGAAGAAGAAGAAGAAGAAGTAGGATGAAAATAAGATTAATTCCAAGCCGGCAAAAAGTGTATGTGCAGAGCTCCTCTAAGTGTATCTGCAGAGCTCCTCTAAGTGTATCTGCAGAATAGAGGAACTCTGCACATACACTTTTTGCCGGCTTAGAATTATTCTTCTTTTCATCCTACTTCTTCTTCTTCTTTTTCTTCATCCTCATCCTCAGAAGATGAGGATGAGGAAGAAGAAGAAGAAGAAGAAGAAGAAGAAGAAGAAGAAGAAGAAGAAGAAGAAGAAGAAGTATAATGAAAAGAAGAATAATTCCATGCCGGCAAAAAGTGTATGTGCAGAGTTCCTCTATTTCTGACAGTTCTCTCACAGCTTCTTCACATGTACAGCGGTTGAAATATCTGTATCCTAAATGGAAACTAATAGATACAAATTGTATCTATTAGTTTCCATTTAGGATACAGATGTTTCAACCGCTGTACATGTGAAGAAGCTGTGAGAGAACTGTCAGAAATAGAGGAACTCTGCACATACACTTTTTGCCGGCTTGGAATTATTCTTCTTTTCATCCTACTTCTTCTTCTTCTTCTTCTTCTTCTTCTTCTTCTTCTTCTTCTTCTTCATCCTCATCCTCATCCTCTTCTTCTGAGGATGAAGAAGAAGAAGAAGTAGGATGAAAAGAAGAATAATTCCAAGCCGGCAAAAAGTGTATGTGCAGAGTTCCTCTATTTCTGACAGTTCTCTCACAACTTCTTCACATGTACAGTGGTTGAAACATCTGTATCCTAAATGTAAACTAATAGATACAATGTTTCAACCGCTAAACATGTGTTCCTTCTGTCAGAGAACTGTCAGAAATAGCGGAGCTCACTGCAGGGACACTTTTGCCGGCTGATCGGGAAATGTTCGATTCGCGCACCCGAAGTAGGCAAAATTTCGGTTTCGACACGAATCGAATATTTCCTGAAATTCGACTCGAATTCCGGTTCGCCTAGTTCGATTCGCTCATCTCTAATCACGATGCCCGCTGCCACCCAAAAAAAAAAGGCTTCACTACCGACGCTGGCTCCTGGCCGTTTGACTGTCCCGTTGGCTTGACAGTTTTTAAATATGTAAGGGGTGGGGCCACCCAGTGACATCAAGTGTAAGATCTGTCAAGCCAGTGGAACAGTCAGACGGCTGGGAGCCAGCGTCAGGAGCGGAGCCTTTTCTTTTCTATCTTTTCATTTTTAGGTAGTGGCGGCAGGCATCGTGATTGATGTTGGATCTACTTCGGGGGACATTCTTTTATTTTCCTTCTTTTACTAAAGGACTTGTCAAAGACTGTCTCCTGTCTTTTTCCATGCTACAATTTTTTTGTGAATGAGTAGCGGTACCATATACCCCATACTCATTCACATGGGGGGGCTAGGATCTGGGGGTCCCCTTGCTAAAGGGCGCTTCCAGATTCTGATAAACCCCCTCCCGCAGACCCCCACAACCACAGACAAGGGTTTTGGAGAAGAGGCCCTTATCCCAATCAACATGGGGACAAGGTGCTTTGGGGGGGACCCCGCCAAAGCACCCTCCCATGTTGAGGGCATGTGGCCTGGTATGGTTCCGGAGGGGGGCCCTCACTTGTCCCCCCCTTTCCTGACCTGCCTGGCTGCATACTTGGATAAGGGTCTGGTATGGATCTTGGGGGGGGGACCCCCACTCTTTTTTTTTTTAATTTGGGCATGGGGGTTCCCCTCAAAACCCATGCCAGACCCGAAGGGCTTGGTATGAATGGAAGGGGAACCCAATAACATATTTTGTTCTATTTTTAAAAATTATTTTCAATGCCCTTTCTATGCAGCCGAGCTGCAATATGTAGGTAGGGTGTTGTGTGGGTGTGGCTTGAGTGTAGGTGAAGACACGGGGGGCCCCATTATCTCTTATTGCTCGGGGGCCCCATAAATTGTCAGTCCACCCCTGCTTGAGCTCCATCCTGATTCCCTGATGGGCTTGAAAAGCTCTGGTATCAGTGGCTCATGAGTGAGTCTTCTTGCTTGTTCTTCAAGGTGCTTGTTCTGAGGGCACTAGACAGGAGAGAGAGGCAAAGGAATTCTGGTGGGGGAGCAATGAAATGAAGGATCTGGCCTGCTCTGTGGCAAACTACTGCACAGAGCAGGTAAGTCTTACATGTTTATTATTTTGATGTGGAAGTGGAAAACCCAAATACTCCTGCGCTTAGGGATGGACTCTATGTCATAGGGATCACACAACAAATGTCTTGGAATATGCATGCCTTGCTGCCCTCAAAGAACTGGGGAGTCCAAAAGTACTAATAGAGAAAAACAAAACAGAGGGCGCACTGGCCTTGTGCATTACCTTTAAAAATATGTTTATTAAATTTAAAATAAGGCATTCTAATCACAAAAGTACATGAATATAAGCACATCATATGAAACCGCTCTCTCCGATTCGCACTGCGTTTCTGAATGGTGATGAGAATGATGGACATCCAAAATGGCTGATGCGTTTTGAGGACTAGCCTCTTCCTCAGAGCCTAACTACCTAGATGTCTGTCCCTCTCTTATATATGCTTAACAATGAATAAACACTTGTTAACCAGGGGCCGTCCCATGCAGGTACCCGCTCCCACTCCCGTTGTGATCGCCTAAGGCGATCGGAAGCAGAAGTTGTCCTCCCCCCTCCCTCCCTTTCAGGGACACGTGACAGGTCCCAGAAGACTACGGGACCATTCACAAAAGTGCAGCACTACTTGCGTATGTGCAGTAGGCACCTGGCTGGGAAGCCACAAGCTGTCCCAGCCAGGTGCCCACACTGAGGATGCCTACGCCAGGGAGAAAAGATGCCTGGTGAAAACAGCCGTGGTGAGGACCTCGTTAGATCATGGGACAGGTAAGTGTCTGTATTTTAAAAGTCAGCAGCTACAGTTTTTGTAGCTGCTGATGGTTTTTTTTGGGAAACTCAACTGGAACTCAGCTTTAACTTAGAGGACAAACTTACATAATGTCTAATGTCTAATCTTTGCTCTCTGATTTCTATATGCTATGTCATAAAGTCTGTTACTTTCTTTGTCAATAAATAAGACCTGGATTTGTGGAATCTTGTGTTGATTATTCTTGTTAATATTGTAGTCTGTTACTAACATTAATATTGTCCTAGCTCAGATATACTAGCTAATTCTAGGGACCGACAAGATAGTACTTTTTTTAAGATAACTATTGGCCAAGACCAAAACAAGGCCCCAACTGATTTAAAGTACAAAAAAATTAATATCTACCTATGTTAGAATACATACATGTAAAGTAGCGGGTGATCAGGTCAGTTTGAGTGGCCACCCCATCCTCGGTATTCTGCCTTCTGGGGACCCGCAGCTGACGGACCTCTGGCTCCCTCTCCTCAGTCATCTCTCAGGAATCATTCCTCGCCAGGCAGATGTTGTGTAGGAGGAAACAGGCAAGGATGTTCCTGGAAGACTTCTGAGGAGAGTATAGTAACTCACCCCCAGGTCTGGCCAAACACACAAAATGGGATTTTAGGAGCCCGATAGTAGTCAGCTGTGTGCCACAGCTCGATTATGAGTCTGTTCGGCCAGGCTCAGATTGGAGCCATCAGCCACGTCAGCTGTGGACAGCCGGCATCCCCTGTGAAAAAAGAAAAATGTGGTCAAGTAATTGCACTAGTATGTTTATATGAGTGTCTATTTGTGGCACTAAACCAGGCCAGATGCAACACAATTTTCATCTCTGACACCAGGATTGCCAGACATGGAAATTGACTTATTCATGTATCCCCTAACTCAGTGGTAACAAGGGAATAACATCTTAATTACTATTATGCACTGCTGGAGTGGAGGGTGCCAAGCCTTGACAGCTTGTTGTACACCATGCTTGTAGCTGGCTATAGTCAGCCTCTACAGTTAGGGTGGAAAAAGCAGACAGGCTGAGGGCACAGAAGCGGATTGCTCTATCATCCTGTTGCTAACCAGGGTACACATACAATGCTTCATAAGCTTTGGCTTCCAGCTGTGTCCAACAATTAAACCTCCCACATCTCTTTCCCTGCTAAACCAGTCGCAGGGAAGATCATTGTAATCTATTTTCTCTCTCCTCTTATGCAGCGGAGAACTGAGGGAATGTGATCACGTATCGAAGTTCAAACTGTACATTATTTCTAAGGTTGGTTTCTACCTAGACACAATCAATTTCCTTTGCCTTTCTATATTTTACACTGACCAGCTTTTGTACAATGTGAATGTCAAAGCACTGTAGGGCATTAAGTCAGTGTTGTAATAAACAGACTTTACTTATCTCTTTTCCCCTTTATCTGCTGATGTGGTGCATTTATGCATCCTCTTGTATTTGTTTTAAGGCCTAGAGTCCACATCTATGTGGCCTTATGGCAACGTTTTGCTGAGCTGAGAGAGTGCTCCCAGCACAGTCCTCAGTGGGGCAGGGAAAGGGCTGGATGTATGCATGCAAAGGTTAGCTTTATGATCATGTTATTGCTGTGACAGCCAAGCACAGTGGGCACGTAACCGCGGGGCCTGGCCCTATGTCAACTTTGGTACATGCATGCAAAATTATAGTTTATGTGTAGCCACAAACACAATACTGACATTTGGAACTCTCAAACTTCTTGTATGCACCCAACTGCTGAAGCATGAAGGAATCATGATGACACAACCCTGGAAAACCCCTTCTGAAGACTCATGATACGCTGTCTGGAATCACAGACAACTTGGATGTTCAGGGAATGGTACAGCTTACGGTTCCAATAGTCCACATCATCTCTCCTGGGGGCTCTGATGGCCACATGTGTGCCATCTATGGCCCCCAGGATTTGTGGTATTTGTCCACACTGGTAAAAAGACACCTTCACATTATTCCACTCGTCTTCATTTTGTGACCAGTGAATAAATTGGGGCACCAGGTCAAGAATGGCATCTAGGACCTGCATAAACACCCTGGACACAGTTGATTGACTTATCCCAACAATAAGTCCAGAGGTGGGTTGGAAGCTGCCCCAACCCAAAATATACAGGGTTGTCAGCAACTTGACCATCCAAGGTATAGCATGACTGTGCCCTGTGGTGGGCACAATTTTTTCCTCTATGAACTCAGAGGTGCACAATTGCAGCTCGTCCTAAACAAAACCTGCAACGGATATCAGAGTCCCGCATATTTTCCAAATATACACGTTCTGCAAAAGGCTGTGGCTGGTGTAAGCAGGCAAAAAGGACTAGGAGCAGCAGCAGCTTGGTGATATGCCGCATCTTCCTGTTCAGCCACCTCACAAAATGCTTGAATAAACACTGTAAGCACAGTGTACAATACTTCATTATCATCCACCATCTTCACCCGCGGGGGCTGAGAGCGCACTCGCGCATATATATATATACACAAATTCCAAATTATTATGCAAATTATATTTTTCTCATTTACCTACATAATTGATGTAAATAACAGTCAGCATAATTCTCATGTTATCAACTATTAAGAGTTGAATTCAAATTTTAGTGATTAAACCTCCTAATGATAACAGTATTTTTTTTAAACATAAAAAACTTACAATTCACTGTTCCAAATTATTACGCACAGTAAGTTTCAAAACACTTTATAGGTTGTAAAGACTGAAAATTGTCATTTGTTGTGTTTGCAGCATATTTACTGAAATCAAAAGCTATTTCAATCAAATTTTTAACAACATTTTAACTTTTTAAACTTTTTAACAGGTCACGTTACATTTTAACATAGGACCCCTTATTTGATTGCAGCTTCACAAGTCTTGTATCCATTGAACTTGTGAGTTTTTGGACAGTTTCTGCTTGAATTTGTTTGCAAGATGTCAGAATAGCCTCCCAGAGCTGCTGTTTGGATGTAAATTGCCTCCCACCCTCATAGATCTTTTGCTTGAGGATGCTCCAAAGGTTCTCAATAGGATTGAGGTCAGGGGAGGATGGAGACCACACCATGACATTCTCTCATTTTATCCCCATAACAGCCATTGATGCAGAGGTATTCTTTGCAGCAAGAGATGGTGCATTGTCATGCATGAAGATGATTTTATTATGGAAAGCATAGTTCTTCCTTCTGTACCAGGGAAGAAAGTGGTCAGTCATAAACTCCACATACTTTGCAGAGGTCATCTTTACACTTTCGGGGACCCTAAAGGGGCCGACCAGCTCTGTTCCCATGATTCCGGCCCAAAACATGACTCCACCACTGCCTTGCTGACGTCGCAGCTTTGTTGGAACAGGGTGGCCATCCACCAACCATCCACTACTCCATCTATCTGGACCATCGAGGGTTGCACAGCACTCATCAGTGAACAGGACTGTTTGAAAATTAGTCTTCATGTATTTTTCTGCCCAATGCAGCTGTTTCTGCTTGTGAGCATTGGTTAGTGGTGGCCGAATAGAAGGTTTATGCACAGGTGGAAGACTCTGGAGGGCTCTGCACCGTGATGTCCGTGGGACTCCAGAGGCACCAGAAGCTTCAAATATCTGTTTGCTGCTATGTAATGGTATTTTAGCAGCTGCTCTCTTGATCCGATGCATGGATCTGGCAGAAATCTTCCTCAATGTTCCTTTATCTGCACAAACCTGTCTGTACTCTGAATCAGCCTCAAATCTCTTAATAGTGCGATGATCACGCTTAAGTTTTCGTGAAATATCTAATGTTTTCATACCTCGTCCAAGGCATTGAACTATTTCACTCTTTTCGGCAGCAGAGAGATCTTTTTTCTTCCCCATATTGCTTGAAAATGGTGCTCTGCTTAATAATGTGGAACACCCTCCTTTATTAGTTTTTCCTTAAATTGGACTCACCGGCCAATCTAATTATTACAGGTGTCCGAGATTGTTTTCAGTGATCAAAAGAGCCATCCATGAGTTAAACTGAAAAACAAAATATTTAATCTTTGTGACACTTAAATAGAATTTGCATAATAATTTGGAACGCGGTGTACATACAGTATATATATACACCCGCCTAGCAATCGCGCACGTACGGACACCAGTGGCGAATTTACTATAAATAGGATGCACATGGCAATCCATCGTTCTCTCAGAGCACCTATGTGGACTTCACTAGAGGTAAGCTTACAATGTTGTTAGAGAATACATGGCTCACATTCTTAGCTACAAGCAAGAAATAATATGTCATACAACACTATTACCTGTAGACAAATTTATCCTTCTCTACTTAATTGGCCCATTCTGTTTCTTGTATGTGTGTTTTTAATTTTGCTTTTTCAGCTGCCTACAGCATCTGTAGTGTGCCAGTAGACCAAAAACCATTTACTATGTTCTAATGTGTTGTTTGTCTGGCCAAACATAGTATTTTTTCCTCTAGACCTGTTAATGTTCCACAATCATTCATAGTAAATATTAGTATGGTGCTGGCATATTACACCAGGGATCCGCAAATTTATAAAACAGGGGCCAGACTAGACCTTCACACTGTTAGGGGCCAGACTAGAGTTTGAAATACATAAGAACAAATTCTTATGCACACCGCACATATCTTATTTTGAATGGCCCAAAACTGGAACGCACTGGACTCTAAGACTCCATTCACATCTGAGCATAGCATTTTTGGCTCGATTTTCCACAGCGTTTTTAGCCGCTTTAAGCTTTGCCGTTTTTTTTTAATTGCCAACAGAGAAAAATGGTCTGCTGAGTCCCTAACAACCTATGAGTAATCAGCTGTCAGCGGAGTTCCCCACTGACAGCTGAATGTAAAAAAAAAAAAAAAAAAAATCCATCAACTACAAATACAAAAAATTATGTGGGGTCCCCCCTCCATCCATGCCAAGCCTTTTGGGTCTGGTTGTGATTTTGAAGTGAACCCCCAAGCCAAATTAAAGAAAAAAAAAAAAAAGACAAGCAAGCACCCCCCCTCCTGAACCATACCAGGACACATGCCCTCAACATGGAGGGGTGCTTTGGGGCAGGGGATATCCCCCCAAAGCACCTTGTCCCCATGTTGATGGGGACAAGGGCCTCTTCCCCACAACCCTGTGCTGTGGTTGTGGGGGTCTGCGGGCAAGGGGCTTATCGGAATCTGGAACACACTGTACTCTCTAACGCACTGTACCTGGTGTGCTCTCCTCCTCCTCTCCTGTTGCTCCATAGAAATCAGCCTGAAGTCACGTAGTGATTCCTCACCAGGCTGCCACTTGCTGGCTCCTCCCCACCAAGGAGCCTGCGAGCAACTTAGCTATCTCCCGGAGCAGTTGTTGGTAATCTTTTTTGAAAGGCCTTGGGAAATAACTTTTGCAGACAGGATCCAGCATGAAGATCATATTTTTTATTATTATTATTATTATTATTATACAGTATTTATATAGCGCCAGAAAGGTTTGCTCAGCGCTGTACATTATAGTGGGGGACAGAACATGAGACAATACAGTAACAATACAATACACAAGGGGTTTGAGGGCCCTGCTCTTTCGAGCTTACAATCTAGGAGGGAGGGGATAGTGGTACAGGAGGAAGTGGCTGTGGGGGATGGAGTGGTAGGAGGAGTGGAGGAGATCGGCTGTTAGGTGAGGGTAGGGTAGGCTTCCCTGAAGAGATGGGTTTTCAGGGTGCGCCTAAAGGTGAGGAGGGTAGGTGACAGTCTGATGGATTGGGGAAGTGAGTTCCAGAGGACGGGGGAAGTCCTGGAGAAGTCCTGCAGTCGGGCGTGGGAGGTGGATACCAGGGAGCTAGAAAGTAGGAGGTCTTGTGAGGAGTGAAGATTACGGGTTGGGTGGTATTTGGGTATCAGGTCGGTGAGGTAGTTTGGGGCAGCGTTGTGAATGGCTTTGTATGTAGTTTGAATTTAATGCGTTGGGCAATCGGGAGCCAGTGGAGGGAATGACAGATGGGGGTGGCAGAAGAGGAGCGGTTGATAAGGTGGATGAGTCTGGCCGCTGAGTTCAGGATAGACTGAAGCGGGGATAGTCTGTGATGAGGTAGGCCAGTGAGAAGGGAGTTGCAGTAATCCAAACGTGAAACAATGAGGGAGTGAATGAGTTGTTTAGTAGTGTCTGGGGTTAGGAACGTATGTATTTTGGAGATGTTGCGGAGGTGGAGCCTGCATGAGTTTGCCAACGATTGGACATGGGGTTGGAAGGACATTTTTGAGTCTAGAGTGACACCTAGGACTTTGGCTTGCGGGGTGGGACTGATCGTAGCGTTGTTGGTCGTGATGGAGAGGGGGGGGGGTGCAGGCTGGGGGAAAGATTAGGAGCTCGGTTTTGGAAAGGTTCAGTTTAAAAAAAATGGAGCGACATCCAGTCTGATATGTCATTCAGCAGGTGGGTGATACGGGTGGAGACTGAAGGGGTGAGGTGAGGGGTGGAGAGGTAAACTTGCGTGTCATCGGCGTACAGGTGATAGTTGAAGCCGTGGGAGTGTATCAGTTTGCCGAGAGAGGAGGTGTAGATGGAGAAGAGAAGGGGCCCAAGGACAGAGCCTTGGGGGACCCCAACAGAGAGGGGGAGAGAGGGGGAGGTGGTAGCATTATAGGTAATGGTGAAGGAGCGTTGGGATAGGTAGGAGGAGAGCCAGGAGAGAGCGGAGTCTCTGATGCCAAGGGAGTGTAGTTTATTAAGGAGGAGGGGGTGGTCAACTGTGTCGAAGGCTGCGGAGAGGTCAAGGAGTAAAAGGACTGAGTAGTGGCCATTAGCTTTGGCGGTTAGCAGGTCATTAGTGATTTTGAGTAGGGCGGTTTCGGTGGAGTGTAGGGGACGGAAGCCAGACTGTAGTGGATCGAGGAGGTTGTTGTCAGTGAGGTGGGCACTTAGGCGATTGTAGACTAAGTGCTCAAGGAGCTTGGAAGTAAATGGCAGCAGGGAGATGGGTCTAAGGTTGTTCAGGTCGGTGGGGTCCAGGGAGGGTTTTTTGAGTATGGGGGTGATGTGCGCGTGCTTTAGGGGGGAGGGGAATGTGCCAATAGAGAGGGAGAGATTGAAGATGTGGGTGAGGGAGCGTAGGAGGGCGGTAGCGAGGTCAGAGGAGGGGAGAGTTGGTGGGGTTATGGTGGGAGGGAGGCTAGGTGGGGAGGTAGGTTGAGCATTGGCGATGTCCTTACGGATTGCATCAATCTTATTTTGGAAGTGATTGGCAATCTCATTACCTATTTAGAGGATCCCAGTATTACACCATAACATATTTACATGATGGTGCATGCATGTGCTAGGCAGGCACAGTACATTACCTATGGCAGGACAGCATACGTGTGTATATATATATATGTTAAAAAATATTTGTTGGGGACTTTTAAAGTAATCTCCATGATTTGTCAAACACCATAAGCGTTTGCTGCGCTTTACCAAATGAAGATATATACACACACACAACATCCACACTGTATTTACATGAGCATGTACAACTGCCAGAAGTTTCCAACCCTTTGGCACATCGGATGCTGGGAGGCAGGCCATGTCGTGTGCCCACTGTGATTGGCTGTCACAGCAGTCACATGATCAGAAACCGCCAATTTGCACAAAATGCTTGGGAGCTTTGGCTGAGGCCCTGGGAAATGTGCCTGGAGCACACAGAAAAAGTGCTCTTGGCACATATGCATATATTATACACGTATGCAGGGGCGGACTGACCATTTAGGCACTCGGGCACTGCCCGAGGTCAGTAGGGGGCCCCATGAGATGCCCCTGGTACCTTTCATAGGCTTTTTTGGGTGTGGTTTTAGTGTGGGCGAAGACACAGGGGCCCCATGAGTTGTCAGTCCACCCCTGCACACATGTATGCGAAGTCTAAACATGAAGGCCCAGGTGCTGGGATGCTTAAGATCTGTGACCGATAAATACCAGAGAGCTAATGTGCAGATAAACCGGAAGTAACTTGTGTATGCACATGTGCGCTAAGTGAAGTACAGCTAGCCCTCGCAAATCTACACACTGGCCTGTAAAAAAACAAAACAAAACATAGCATCCACCTATCACATCACCCCTACATGCTATGAACATCAGAGCAATGGCCACACTTACTTTGCAAATGAGCAGCAGCTCCTCTGTGGAGAACAGAGATCTCCCCATATCTTTTTCTTGCAAATCTGTCCTTCCAGCTCTCACTACCACTTCCGGGGGCACGTGAACGTCCTTCCGCAAACATGATGTATTTCTGGTCTGGCGGTCGCTCTAGCGCTTTGTTGTACACCATAGCAGTTTTCCCTGTATGCGCAATTGCCGATATGACATTGGCAAATATATATTCTTTTGTGGCACAGAGCCAAAGGCAAAACACATTTAAGGCCTAAATTATTACTGTTAGGAAGATCGTTTCAAAATAATGCCTAGCTGCATGTCGAACACTACTTATCCATCAGCTGCATTCATTGGTACATAACATTCAGTCTGGTGGTGCAATAGGGTGCTTCTGGTTGGGTATTTTGCAAATACTTGCATAGGTGCAATCTAAATATTTGTGCATACTATTATATAGGTCAAAAAAAGTTGTGTGGGTGTGGATACATTCAATTAGAACATGCAATCAACGAAAAATTCAAACACAAAGATTTATTGATGCAATACATAGTCAACATTTATTTTGACAGCAGCAACAAGTACATGCAATTTCTTGCAGAAAAGAAACCAGTAGGATTTATGTTGCTAAAACAGAACAGCCCTGCTCATAAGAGCTTACAATCTAAAAGATCACACCTTATAATGAACAGTGCTTTAACAGGGTACAGCAGCAAACAAACAGGTAATATGAATCGGGCAACATTTTCCGGGCAATAAACTTAGCACACACCATCAGTTGGTTAGATGCAGGATTTTCTATACACAAAACAGTCCTGAGATCAAAATATCTACAAAAAACAGCATAATAAAGTGCAAACATCACAACCTACACCTCCCCAAGTCCCACACACATACATTTATGATTATGTTTGGCATAAAGCTGCATTTTGGTCTAAATAAGAAAGCAAATTATATCCAAGTTAGGAGTTGTAAGAGCAGAGCAATTGACATTTGTTAGTATTACAAACAAGGCAAGTATCAGCAGATGCTCCCAAACCATAAACACGATCATAGTAGAATACACAAGAAAACACACTTTAGAAGAACAAAATGCAAAACATTTACAGCCAACATCAAAACACAGCCTTAGTGCAGTCTGGGGCAATTAGGCACAATATCTCTTCCTCCCCACCACCACAGGCAAGGGCTTGCTGAAAATAACCTAGCCTATTACCAAGCCAAGCTGGCTGCTGCAGCCCTTTATATAAAATAGGTTGGATTTGGAGCATGCCAAACAAGGCCCCACGCCCAATGAAGGCCACACCCACTACTGTCATTCATTTTGTCTGAGAAAGTGATTGCACCTGATTAGCAGGCACAAATCCTCTTTCCACCTGTGTTAACCCTTGGCTATGTGCATCAATTCTGGTATACAGGCCCCACAAATCAGAGTCCATTAGCATGCCCAGAAAGAAAGCAACAGTAAAACAAGTGTACCTGTGCAGCATACAACAGAAAAATGAACAGAGATGTGAAGGGGAACCCCATGGCAAAATGTATTGGCACTATGGGCACAATTCACTAAAGCTTAACGCATGAGCTAAGTCAGTCACATGACCACATATCGCATGCGATACTGTAACTGTCAATTCAATATTGCTAGTATGCAGTATTTACCGAAAATAGCAAAAGCAATCTGAAAATACTACATAAAAAGACCTTAAAGCCAATTCACAAAATGAAATAAATATTTAAATGCATGCATTATTTCTGTAGTGGTCCAGGCATGCAGTATGTACTGGTATTGTTCTCCACTAACAGCTGAATCTAAAAATAAACAAACGGCAATTAAAAAATTAAAAAAATGGCATGGGGTCCCCCCTCCCATCTATACCAAGCCCTTCGATTTTGATTTTTATGGGAACCTCCATGCCAAAATAAAAAAAAGAAAAGGCGTGGTGTCCTCCCAAATTCCATACCAGACCCTTATCCATGCATGCAGCCCGGCAGGTCAGGAAAGGGGGGGACAAACGAGCGCCCCCCCTCCTGAACCATACTATGCCCTCAACATGTGGGGGGTGCTTTGAGACAGGGGATCTCCACTCCCCAACTCCCCAAAGCCCCTTGTCCTCATGTTGATGGAGACAAGGGCCTCTTCCCCACAACCCTGGGCTGTGGTTGTGGAGGTCTGTAGGGGGGGTTATCTGAATCTGGAAGCCCCCTTTAGCAAGGGGGCCCCCAGATCTCAGCCCCGCATGTGAATGAGTATGGGGTATATGTTACTGCTACCCATTCACAAAAAAACAAAAAACTGTAGTGTAAAAAAAAAGACAGGAGTCAGTCTTCGACTAGTCCTTTATTAAAAGAAGGAAAATAAAAGAATGTCCCCCGCAGTAGATTCAACGTCAATCACGATGTCCGCCGCCACAGCCGCCACCTGGAAAAAAATTTAAAAAAAGGCTGCACTCCTAGCCATCTGTGTGCTCCACTGGCTTGACAGTTCTTAAAAATGTAAGGGGTGGGGCCACCCGGGACATCACTCGTGTGACCCCGACCCATGTCACATCATCAACCGGGGAATGCTGGCTCATTGATGTCACATGGGGTGGGGTCATATGAGTGATGTCCCTGTGTGGCCCCGCCCCTTACATATTTAAGAACTGTCAAGCCAGCGGAGCAGACAGATGGCTGGGAGCCAGTGTCGGAAGCACAGCCTTTTTATAGTCTTTTTTTGAGTGGCAGCGGACATCATGATTGACGTTGGATCTACTGCGGGCACTCTCCCCCCCTTCCCCTCAGTCACACACTCTCTTTTTCTTTGGAATTTCAGCTCTTGGCTTGACAAACCCTATCCAAAAGGGGCAGAGTGCAAACCAGCAATATCAAATAAATCATTAGTCCAGGCCCTTACCTTACACCATTGTTTGACATTCACATAAGGCCCAGCCTTGAATATTGACAAAGCCACATTCTAATTCACATGCTAGGGATCATTTACACAGAAGCCAAAGATGCTGCCAGCATGTCTGTGCGAGGACAGCCACCCAGGGAGAACATGCAACTTCATTGCCGTGGTTGGGATTCAAACCAACGACCCTGGTTCTCTGAGGCAGCAGTGCTAACCACTTAATCACTGTGCTGTCACACATATCCAGACTGCATTTCTGTGGTGAGAATCAACCCTAAGTCCCTAGGCATGGTCAGGCTAACAAGCCAGATATCTCAAATGTTGAACAAATGTTCTGCTATGTTACCAATTCAGATGTGTGTTGGTTATATGTATCCCAAAACAAAGGATTGCAATACTAATATTGTCCTATTATCCTCCAAAATGTGTTATGTGTACCAAAATCATATTGAAAAAAGCTGTTAAAAAAAACAGGAGGGTGACACCACTATTGCAAAGTGAAACAACCATTGACAGGGGGCGAACACATTTTGGGGGATAATACTGTGAGCATTTGGGATTGCAATACATATACCCAATACATCTCATTTAGTAACACAGCATAACATTTGTATTCCTTTTAATTTTAAGTTTGAGTTTTCCAGCAGTGCTGGTTTGGTGTGTGGCGCGTGTGTGGACAGCTGAGGGAGTTTTGCTTAAGCTTATTTTTAGATGTTGCTAAAAATGTGCCGTTGGACCACCATTTTCGTAATATCTCTCAGAAATGGCAAAGTCCCTGGGTATGCTCAGTGTAACAAGAAACATGTCTCAAATGAGTAAGTCCCTGTGCATGATCAATGTAAAGGACAGTACAGGCAAAAGTATATATACTGACGAGAATATATGCTTCCAGAAATGTGCTAGCATTCATTAAATGTGTCGCAAAGAAAATGAATGTATTAGAAACACCGAAACGCTGCTTACAAATGATTAATAATGGAAATTACAAGTTATGAGATTATCCTTGTGGAGATTTATCTTTGTCGCAAAATTTCAACAGTTACAATCGGGGGAGGTATACGAGGACATATATTTAAGGCACAATAATATATATTATCTAGATCTTCAGAATAGGATATACCAAATTCACAACATTTCGAGCAAAATATACAGATATATGAATAAATGTCATGTAAAACGTCACAGAAAAGCATTATAAAAGGATTAAGAAATAAAAATAGAATCAATAGAACTAATGAAAACAAATTAGAATACACAAAGATATGCCTAGCTAAAAATAGTGCTGTTTCTGAAACTCAGTTGACGGCCACGATTGCCATTTTCAAGAGGACTCCACACAGAGATTTACTATAAGACACAGTCTAAAAGAAAAGCGCCAGTGCTAGACGGCTAAATTTTGTTCTGCGCATGTGCATTTCTATAAGTATATAGACGTTGTAAAGGCGTCTATTTCTTGACAATCATGAATACCCCCAAAAAACTGTTTTTTAACCACTGACATTTTTTTTTTTTTTTAAGGAATGTATTCTTACATTTAAGTCCAGATATTTGAGAAACCAAATTTCAATGTGAACATGTTTCTACAGCGATTTTCAATTCCTTTAGACGTGCTTCTAGGACATCTGCTTTTTTTAGATGGATTCCTTTATTATGTCCGTTAGTAAATTCTTTTTCGCATCTATTTGTTAGACTCTTTCTTTAGTAAATGTCTTTGCCATCTAAAAGTAGACGGATTCCAATGAAAAGTAGACTTTAGCCTAGACGCTGTCTATGCACTTTAGTAAATCAGGGCCTTGGTGTCCAGAACAGCATAAACAGTAGCAAGGCCACCTCAAGTGCAGCAGTGAGCAATAGTACAGTAAAGTTTAATCTTTGTACTGGAACTATACTGCCAGAGCTCATTAATAGCCATTTATGGCCACAATGTTAGTTCTAGACCAACTTGGTATGCACTGTCAAAAGAAAAGGAGGATGATAGCAAAGGAGGCAGGGGAACAAAGGGGGCTTGCAGAATTATTATTACAGGAGGGGCAGTAGTTGCTGGCTATTGTTGGGGCCCTTCAGTGCACTTAATGACAGTCTCAGGTAACCTGCATGCAGTATAGGTACAGTCTAAGTACATTATAGTTTAGGCATAGGTGCAAGGTAGATGTGGTTCAGATGCAGTAAAGGTTTGGTATGATGCGGTATAGGGTTGGTATAGGTGCAGTCTTGGTTTTGAATACAGGAATATGGGAAATGATTTTTACATAAATACACCCACACAAGTTGAACTGGATGGACTGGTGCCTTTACTCAACCTTACCAACTATGTAATTAATTTAACTACGAAATAGGTGCGGTATATAGTGCAGTATGGGTGTGCTATGGATTGGTTATACTTACCTGCTCTCAGTGGCTCAGTCCCTGCTATCAATATCAGCAATGTGCGAATAGCCCTCTCACCAGTCAAAGGGGGGCCCCCTCTGTCTCTCCTCGAAAGCCTCTTGTGTTCAGTGGTAGGAAACAGGGAGAGTGGATGCTCCGGTCTCCCTGAGGCAACAGTGCAGGTGCTGTGATGTTGGAGTTACTCCATTGCTCCTGGATGTCCTCACTCCCATTCTCAGATCTCCTTAGGTATGGTCTCCCACTGGTAGGCGAAAATCCAGACAGGAGTTTTCTCTCTCTTTCTCACTCCCTCCAGGGAAAACATTTTTCCACTCCTCCTACTGTGCAGTACCTTTTGGGATCTGTAGTGTAAAGAGTCTATTCACCCCATTATATGGCTGCTGTCTCAAATTACAACTCCCAAATTCAAAGTATTTTGCATAGAAGTCTATGGGCTTGCTTATCTTTAGCTCTCCCCCTGCTGGCCGTAGGACAGTGGTGAAGCATAACATCAGTATCACAGAGGGAAAGAAGAATAAAAGGCAATGTCTCCTTCTCTATATTTCTGTAGCCCAGCACCTGGCTACACCAATGTGAGGGGTATATTCATTAAACACAGCTCATACCTAAGAAAAAGAGGCCAAAAGATCTCGGACCTTCTCTCTCAAATTAAAAAGCTTTAGAACACCCATAAAAGGGAGCAAACTGCAAATAAGCAGCAGTTAGCATACTCCAAAACCAACTGAAAACACTTTGCCTGGCTGCCACCAGGCCACCTTAGCAAAATGTAGGAGATGATTTTATGAATAAGGAAATCAATGTGGTAAATCATTAGCTAATTCTTTATGGCAACAAAGAACGAAAACATTAATTCCATCTATCACAACACTGGCTCCCCTACATCAGTGCCAATAGAAATAAGCAACTCATATAGAGACCTTTACAACACACTCTACAATCTTACCCCAAGTCTTAAAGATGCTCAACAGCAATTACTTGAGGAATGCATTTGTTAAAATTTCCAACAGTAAGGAATACCGTCACTAGATTCACACACTTCGAACTTGCTAGAAGAAACCATTACAGCTTTTGAATTAGCGCATGCCATTAGAAAAGCCAAAATGTGTAAGGCCCTGGGTCCTGATGGCTACCCTATTACAAAAAATTCTGTGCTCAGTTGGCTCCACATTTTAACACATTTAATTCACTCCAACAGTTACTATTACCTTACTTATATACCTTACTATTGCACTCTTCAGCGTTCGCTTCGCATATTGCTATCAATTCTAAGGAAGGAAAAAATCTGCAGTAGTGTTCAAACTACAGACCTCTCACTACTTAATAAAGACTTGAAAGTATTTGCTAAAACATTTTTGGCATACCTGACCCCCCACCTCTAGAAATCAAATGGGCTTCATGCTCTCAAGAGAAGCCAGAGATGGTACAATATATGCAATAAACTTGGTCCAGTTGACTGTCAAATTCTGAATCAACTTTCCTTTTATCAACTGACGCTACGAAGGCCTTCGACATGATCGGTGATGATTTTCATACATCACAGTTTAGAAACTATTTTTATAGGCTCCTATGTGCATGCATGGATAGGCTCCTTATATTCCACAGTAGCACCCTCCTAGGTAGGTGTTAGGATTTGTATAGTTAGGATAAGTATTGCTGTGTTTCTCTGCTTAACAGAGAGGCTGTTAGGAAAATCTAATTGGGCTCTCTGCTTAAAGTGTTACTAAACCCACAACAGTAAACTCAGTCTGTATATGCAGTAAAGCATTCTTGTTATTGTAAACATAAGGGTATAGCGCTGCTTCTAAAATATATAATATTGGTGCAACTCCCCCACTGCACACTGGAGCACAAGAAATGTGTCCAACGGACTATATTTGTTTTTGAATTTGGCATATCTGCTTTATGCATGGACACCTAACTTGTGCTCCACAAATCCAAAGGGGGGATTGGACTACCTGACCTGCAACTCTACCATCGGGCCTGCCATCTTACTAGGATAATCGATTGGAATATTCACTTTACCACCAAAGCGTGGGTCCAGCTGGAACACTCTTGTTCCACTTCCCCCTTGTCATCGATCCTGTGGCTTCTGACAAAACACATTCCTCAAGACCTCCTCCTACATCCAATAATCGGTCCTTCCCTTAAAACCTTTCACTTAGCCTGTAAATCGGCCTCCATTTCGGATGCCCCCAACCCACTAACTTCTCTTCGCCTCAATCCGGACTTCCCTCCCGGTATGCATAAGTCCTTTCCATCAGCACATTGGCCACACAGTCAAGTTTTAGCGAACCATTTTTTTCACAAAGGTCAGCTGAAGTCTTGTTCTTCCCTGGCAAGTACTATGGGTGATTTCACCTTTCCCTTTTGGGCCTATCTTCAAATCAGACATTTTCTTCTCTCTCCTGCATATTGCCATAAATGGGTCCGCCCTCTCACCTCCTTTGAGTCACTCTGTTCAAAGGCTGAACCACGGAGGCATTTAGTATCATTTACCTATCTGCTTCTTCTTGGTGACAGAACCTCCGATTCACTTCCTGCCTGCAAAGCTTGGAAAAGAGACTTAAACACTGACTTTTCTTCCTCTGATTGGGACCAAATCTTTACCTTTTCTCATAAGTGCTCCTTGAATGTTTCGGCACAAGAAAACGGATACAAGTTGGCGACACGTTGGTACAATACACCTTCTAGAATCCACCATTTTAATCCATCCAGACCCAGTATTTGTTGGAGATGTGGGGCTCCTGTTGGATCTCTTCTTCATATCTGGTGGGACTGCCCTTTGTTTCAGCCCTTTTGGCAGGAGGTACATCGGATTACTTCTTCGGTGTCTACTCTTGATATTGAGTTCTCTCCGGCCCAACTCCTCCTCCACCACACTCCGCTTCCCAAAGGGTTCTCTCCATGGATATGCCTCCCCAGACCATCACTGACGCACCACCAAAATGGTCATGCTGAATAATGTTAGAGGCAGCAGAACCTTCTCCATGGCTTCTCCAGACCCTTTCACATCTGTCACATGTGTTCAGGATGAACCTGCTGTCATCTGTGAAAAGCACAGGGTGCCAGTGGTGGACCTGCCAATTCTTGTGTTCAGTGGCAAATGCCAATCGAGCTTTATGGTGCTGGGCAGTGAGCATAGGGCCTACTAGAGGATGTCAGGCCCTCAGTCTGTTTCTGATTGTTTGGTCAGAGACATTCACACCAGTGGCCTGCTGGAGGTCATGTTGTAGGACTCTGGCAGTGTTCATCCTGTTCCTCCTTGCACAAAGGAGCAGAGACCAGTCCTGCTGATGGGTTAAGGACCTTCTACGGCCCTGTTCAGCTCTCCTAGAGTAACTTCCTGTCTCCTGGAATCTTCTCCATGCTCTTGAGACTGTGCTGGGAGACACAGCAAACCTTCTGGCAATGGCACGTATTGCTATGCCATCCTGGAAGAGTTGGACTGCCTGTGCAACCTCTGTAGGGTCCAGGTATTGCCTCATGCTACCAGTAGTGACATTGACCCTAGCTAAATGCAAAACTAGCGAAAAACAGTTAGAAAAGATGAGTAGGGTAAAAAAATGTCAGTGGCCTCCACCTGTAAAACCATTCCTGTTTTGGGGGTCATCTTATTTTTGCCCATCTAGTGCACCTATTGTTAATTTCATTAACACCAAAGCAGCACCAAAGAATAACAACCCCCTCTGCTACTTAACTGACCAGATCAATATCCCAGGAGTTTCATTGACTTGATGCTATACTCTGATTAAAAAGTGTTCTTTTAATTTTTTTTGAGCAGTGTACTTTTGGTTGTTGATCTGGTGACACTGCAAGGATCTATTTTACCCAGCTCTGTGAGAAACAAATCCATCTATAACAGAGTAAAACAATTCAAGGGTGAGGGGAAACAAAGGGGCATAAGTGGCCTCAAGAGCGGTTTCAGAGGAGGGGTTAGCCCTGGTTCATGCGAAGTCGCACTATTTCAGAGTTGGATTCAGTGAGAACCAGGGCTTAGAGGTATTCATGCCAGAGGCTTCCAAAAAGGTGTTGCAAAGCAAAATCAGAGCAAAATTGGTGTGTGCCAGCCTGTAATGGAAACTGGACTCCTACACAGTAAAATTACAATGGTTGGGACTCACCAGACAGCCACCTCAGGAGAAACAGCAGTAGTGGTATAAAGAAACTGCAGTCCAGACAGTTACGTCTATAGCTGTATAAACATACTTCTGTAAGCTACAGTGACAGCCCAATGACAGCTTGCATGGCAAAACAATACTAATCAGCAGGAAGAGGTGCCACAATGCATAAGCTCAGACTTCCTTTCACCTCCTCTGAGGTAAAGAGTTAAGAGCATTGATAAGCATTGTAGCTTGCCATGGTAAATCCCCAAGCATTCCAATGGAATGGAAGAAAAAAAACTGCAGATAGAACTGTCCAACCAATAAAATAAAACAAAAGGGCTGTGAATTTTGTAACAATAGTAAGCAGCCATCTCCACAGTGGCAAAAGAGAGGGAAGAAGGAGGAGCTTATACATTCCAACCAGAGGGCTGGGGAGTAATAACAGCTGTAAAAGAGAGCCTTAAGGGCTCCAGAAGCTCTGGGTTCTACAGCCAAAAGGAGCCCTTGTGCCAAGAAGTTTAAAAACCCTTGTTAAAAACGCTACCAATGGTGTACACCTCGGGCACATCCCCAACAGTATGTCCTGCAAAAGAAAAGAAGAGCACCCACAGACGCTGACCACTTTCTTCATTTACCCAGTGGGGAAACAGGCAAAATGGTGACACCACACACAGAGCAGCCAGAGGATCACACAGAGGAGCCAGAGTAATCTGCTGCAGCACAGCTTTATTTCTTTCCCTTAGCCTCAACACCACTCTCAGGGAGTCCAGCCAAATCCAGGATGAGAATGGACAAGCAGCAACAAGATTTCTTTGAGGTGAACCAATCTATGAAATCTTTAAAATTACACTAGTGATCTGCATGATTCCGTGGCTACTTTCCCAAACTTTTATCAGTCTGCATTGTATACAACATTAAAGGCATTAAAGGACATGGCGGGCTTGTTGAGAAGTTCTTTGCATGCTGATATTATGTCACTTATGTAGAGATTTACTACAGATGTGCAGTTTATAGATGAAAGGGTAGACCAAATTGAAATCAAAATGGGAGAGTTTGCTACCACCATTAACGATCTGGTGGACACACATAATAGCTAAGAAGAAATTGAAATCAAAATGGGAGAGTTTGCTACCACCATTAACGACCTGGTGGACACACATAATAACAAAGCAGAATGCATGTGGCTAAAAGCTATAGTAGCGCATCTTGGGGACAGATCTCGCCACAATAATATGTTTGTATATCTGAAGTATGTGATTTATCTGAAATGGTACAACCATCTGACTTAAAGTGGTTGTAAAGGCTCAAGGTTTTCTATCTTCATGCATTCTATGCATGAAGGTAAAAAATCTTTCTGTGAGCAGCAGCCCCCCCGCCCCTTTCTTAAACTTACCTGAGCCCCATCTCGATCCAGCGATGTTCACAAGAGCCTCAGCTCAAGTGGGTCTCTCCCTCCTCATTGGCTGATACAGTGGCGTTATCCATTGGCTCCCATTACTTTCAATCACATCCAGGGAGTGAATGAGGAGAAAGTGGAGGCGAGGCCATATGATAGTGTTCAGTGGAACTACCTTAGGCAGCCCAAAGATTAGTCATTTTTTTACGTTTAACCAGTGGGCAGAACAAAACAAAACAAAAAAAAAAGACTCAATTCCCTGATCCACACATTCGAAGTGGACTAGGGAATCTTCCTGCTGAGCTACGGTATTGTGACAGCGGGATGACTTCTCCATATCTGCATCTCGACGCTTCCAACGTGTGACATCATTTAGGAGGTGAGTCTGCACTAATAGCAGCTGATCTCTCATTCCCAGGCAGGGAGAGATTGGTTTCCCCAGCAAGCTGCAGTGGCATTTCCATCCTGCCTGGCCAGTCTTCATCCACAAATACCTGCTTGTGTACAGTGCCACATGCTCCTCCTTCCATCTCAATCGTGAATGCAATACATATTATTAATGTGGAACATTTTATTCACTACATGATGAGCTCTTGGCACTGGATTTCTTTCTGTCTATTGCCTGACTCTGTAGCTCCCCCACCCCCAGTCATCTGGCAGACTTTACACCTTTTATGAGATGCCTGTTACACGATTTTACCTGTAACAATTTAGCATTATTATAGGGCAGATTTATCCTGTTGATATTTATATTACTGTTTTCTGATTTTACATTTATGCACAATATGGACCACATTTATTGTGCTATCTAATAACAGTGTGTCATTTGGGTTGCGCACCTCATCAATTTTTTCTTCTTCTGCACTAGGGTTTTGGTATAGGTGAACTATACGTTTAATCCTTAACAATCGTCAAACTCACACTCTCTAAGAGTCTTGGGTAAGCCAACTAAGGGAGCTTTCCTCCTAGCTGACTGTTTTTTTGTGCACCTGGTGTGCTACGTCCATAGATGGCCCATTAACCCAGCTTATATTTGGTTAATTATTTTTCTGCATCTCTGAAGTTCCCCTTTCTTTCCCCCATTGTCAGACATCACCCTTCTTTCCAAAATCAGAGAACTAGTATTCAGGGCAGTGTGTCAGGCCAGGGCTGGAATTTGCAGTGTGGCAGCCCTGATGCCATTGCTCGCTGTCAGAGCTGAAAGCTGCCATCACACTTAGGGGAGCAAGACAATAAAAAAGTAGAATTACTGTAAAGAGTCTGAAAGAAGCATTTGGGGCAGGAGCCGTGGATATCTCTTCTGCATGGAGCAGAAGATATTTATGCAGTCCATGTAAACTGCACAGTGAGTCTGGGAGTAAAATGTTTCTGGCATACTGTTGCGCAAGTGCTGGTAACAGTCTCTGAGTCACTTTCATGCCAAATTAGGAGGAGAAGTGAAAGTGTTTTTCTCATAATGTATTCTTATACTATTGTGTTTTGTTGAGTGCTGCCCTGTATGAGCACTTGCGTACAGACATTTAAATTGCTGTCTTTGCAACCTAGACAAGCAGTAGATGTACAGGAGTCTGACCAGCATACTACAACCCATGTGAAGGTATATTTAATAAAAAATATCATGTGCTGAAATATTGATCTCTGTAAAGGCTTTTTGCTTAAACAATACATTTCTCTTTTTTGTTATATATAATGACAATATTTGTAATCAGAGGCATAGCTTGAAGTTTCTGGGCCCCAATCCAAACGTTTACCTAGGGCTCCCCACTACCACCCCCCACTTCTAACCCACACCAAGATACTCCCACCATGCAGGGGCGGACTGACCATTTGGAAACTCGGGCACTGCCCGAGGGCCCGGTGTCAGTAGGAGGCCCATGAGAAGCTCCTGGTACTTTTTTCATAGGCTTTTTTGACTTTGGGCAAGGGCACAGGGGCCCCATGATCCCCTATTGCCCGGGGGCCCCATGAGTTGTCAGTCCGCCCCTGTCACCATGTGGAAAAAAGTGGAAACAACTGACACACTTATGTATTTGTAAAGAAGCATGGTGAGTCTTTTGAAGACTCCAATTTTTTTGGAAAATGAAGAAAGAAAGTGCAACTGTATTTTTTTTACAAAGTTGTTGAGTTAATTAGATTTTTTACACATGACATGGGTATACATAAAATTCCACACCAAATTACATTCTGCTACTCGTCCTGAGTATGGCCTTACCATGTTTGAGACTTCTTCTATGTTAAGACTGATTATGTACTTGACATTACATCTTGTTTCACAAAAATCAGACATTATATTAAAAACAGTGTACTGAAGTGTTCACCTCTGTCTCAGTGATCAGAGTGAACCCAGTGTAGCTTCACCTCTAGCAGATCCTATTCCCTTAAGCCAAGCAGGCCTACCAGTACTTGGCTAAGCCAAGAAGGCCTAGCAGTACTTACCTACCCCTAGGACTACTCAGTGCTATGTTTACTGGCCAGGATGCATAGAAGGCTGAGAAAAAGGTACATGTGCTTGTAGGAGTGCAGTTGTCTGCAGAAGATGGTGGAGACTGGTGCTTTGGCAGAAAGGTAATTAGGGGGTTTGTACATGGGTCTGTACATGTGACAGACAGAGACACAGTCAGTATGCAGGCAAAGCTCCAGTCAAGACCAAAGGCAGTACCCTGATCAATAAATGGGCCAGGGTCAGTACAAACAGCAAGCAGAGACATAGACAGCAAACAGGCAGAGGATCAGGTGGCAGGCAGAAGTGTTATTGATAAACAGGAAAGGGTTAGTTTAGGCAGCAGGCAGACATGTGCTGAGTGTTCAGGCAAAGGAAGAAGGGAAGAGACATGGTCAAGAAAACCGTCAAAGTATTGGTGCACATGCAATACTACAACTGTATATGTCCCACACTTACTGTAGAACTGTCAAAATTCAAAATAAAGAATAAAAAAAAAAGTATTGTTACACAAGAGATCAGATAAAAGGCAAATGTCAGTTAGCCAGGAGCTGATCAAAAACATCCTCACCATACAGTATATGGTAACAGCTGATGTATCATCACTATATACCATAATAGGTCATGATGATGCAATGCTAGCCCTTAATTGAGTAAAAGTGATGATCTTCTGCATGCACAGAAGGTCTTTTTGGGAAAATCTTTAGATCTTTGTTTAAAACATAATTATTTTTGGTACAATAACAATTTTTATGAGCAACTAAGTGGTGTGGCTATGGGAGCCAAGTTTGCTCCCACTTTGGCCAATATATTTATGGCCGAGTGGGAGGATATATTTGTTTTCCGACACCGGAGACCTGAATTAACCTTCTATAGAAGATTCATTGATGATTTGCTGTTCATTTACGAAGGGTCAGAGGTAGAGTTACATCTATTTATGTCCGTATTGAACAATAATAGAAATCATATTAGATTAGACTACAAGTGGAGTAAAAATATAATTAATTTTTTGGATGTTACCATTGAAAGAAGGGAGGATATGCTCAGTACTAAAGTATACTTTAAACCTACAGACAGAAATAGTTATTTATCCATCAGAAGTGGACATCACCCAACTTGGTTGAGAAATATCCCTAGGGGACAATACATGAGAATTAGAAGAAACTGTTCATATGATCGGGATTATGTTTCTCAAGCTGAGGTTATCTCAAAGAGGTTTTTACAGAAAGGGTTTTTCCAACACTTTCTGAATCAAGTCATGCAGGAGGTTTTGGAGATACCTAGGGAGGATTGCTTGGTAGATAGAGAATTAACAAAGATGATAGCCACCAGTGGAATTTTTTGTCTGACTATCATTGTCAGTACAAAGAAGTTGAATCCATTATGAAACAGCATTGTCATATTTTATTATTGGATAAAACGTTGGGTCTTACTTTACCCAAGTCACCTAGATTTATTTATAGGAGAGCACAACATTTTGGGGAAAGAATTGTCCAAAAAATTAAAGACGTTCCTAAGAGAATCTGTTTTCTCAAAATAAAGGATTTAGAGCATGTGGGAAATGTAAAGCATGTCTGACAGCCACGGATAATGTTACTAATGTACTTTCATTCACATCTGAAACAGTGGGACGTAAGTTTATAATCCCTGAATTTATTACATGTGAAACAACACATGTGGTCTATGCTTTACAGTGCCCATATGGTTTGATTTATATAGCACTAACTAAACGCCCTTTAAAAGTATGAATTGCAGAGCATATTAAGAACATCAAAATAGGATTTAAACATCATAATGTATCTGAACATTTTGAGAGGCACCATCGAAAAGATCATTCTGTATTGATGTTTTGGGGGGGTAGATTGGATTTCCCCTAAATGGAGGGGATCAAATAGAGTTAGGGACCTTTCACAGAGGGAGACTAAATGGATTTTTCTTCTCAAGTCATTAACACCAGGGGGTTTAAATGTAGAACTAAACATAAATTGTGATGCCTTATAAGACCACATATAATAAATAGATATTATTCATGAAGTGGTTCATAGAATAATATAAATAGAGATTATTATTTGATTTCCTATTGGAGGTGGTATTAAGCATCATTCATTTATTGGGTTTCATTTTAGTTATTTCAATTTTTAAATTAAAATGTAATAATATTTTTACAATTTTATTGTGTTTTTATATGTATATTAATATTATTTTTATTTAATTTCTGTATATTTATTAAATATTACAATGTATTATTTTAGTTTTATAGGATTAATTGAATAATTGTATGTTGAATAATTTTTATTTTTAGTTAAGTAATTATTTGTTTTTAAATATGTAAATTGTCATCTAAGCCCAATGATGTTAAAATATAATAGATAATAATCATTGAGTTACATCTTAACCACTTGAGCTCCAGAGGATTTACCCCCTTTAATGACCAGGCCTCTTTTTGCTACTCGGCGCTGCACTAATTCAACTGATAATTGCGCGGTCATGCAATGCTGCACCCAAACTAAATTTACGTCCTTTTTTTCACACAAATAGAGCTTTCTTTCGGTGTAATTTGATCACCTGTGCGCTTTTTATTTTTCACGCTATAAACAAAAAAAGGCCAAAAATTTGGAAGAAAAACAATATTTTTTACTTTCAGCTATAAAAAATATATAGTAAACTCAAAGTTGGTTATAAATTTAGGCCAAAATGTATTCTGCTTCATGTTTTTGGTAAAAAAAATCCCAATAAGTGTATATTGATTGCTTTGTGTGGAAGTTATAGCGTCTACAAACTATGGTATAAATACTGCAATTTACGCCATTTTTCTGCTATACAGCACTGCGCTATTTTAACGGACAATTGCACGGTCATGCAATAAAGTACATAAATGAAATTTACATTCTTTTTTTTCCCCACAAATTGAGCTTTCTTTCGGTGGTATTTGATCGCCTGTGCGGTTTTTATTTTTTGCGCTATAAAAAAAAAGGCTGACAATTTTGAGGAAAAAAAAACAATATTTTGGACTTTTTGCTATAAAACATGTCCAGTAAAAAAAAAATGCAAAAATCAAATTTAGTCATAAATTTTTGCCAAAATGCATTCTGCGACATGTCTTTGCTAAAAAAAAACCCAATACGCGTAAATTAATTGGTTTACGTGAAAGTTATAGTGTTTCCAAATGGCGGGAAAGATACTGGGATTTTTTTATACTAATAATGGCGGCGATCAGCGAATTATGGCGGGACTGCGGCAGACATTCTGACATTGGGGGGTACTGACTTGGGGTCACTGACATCCCCAAAAACACTAATACAGTGATCAGTGCAAAAAAAAAACACTGACACTGTACTAATGGCAATGGGGAGGAAGGGGTTAACTTTGTTTTGCAGGGAAGGGTTATAGGAGTGAGGGGGGTGTTTTACTAGGGGGCGGGGGTGTGTACTGGATGGGACAAGGCTGATCGAGAAAGAGAAACTGTTCTTTCTCGATCAGCTCATCCTCGAGCTGACAGGGAAGTGACAGACAGCACAGCTCCTGCAGCTGTGCTGTCTGTCACTGTTTGCCGCCGATTGCCGGGAAACAGCCGCTAAGGACCGGCTGTGACCCCGCGACTCACATCTGCGGCGGTGATCGGCGGGACAGATAGGGCGGCAGCGCACCTCGCGCGCGCCCCCTATTTGTTTACAAAACACACGTTTTAAAACGTGGTTTTGCCTGCGAGTGCCGCCCTGCCGCCATATATCTACAGTGGCTGGGCGGCAAGTGGTTAAAGGAGATTTGTAGATAAAGTACTAGTAGATTTGGGAGAAATGTTGGTTTCTCTGATAGAATTTAAAATTATATTTTTGTTCGATTTGCCCACTTGCATTACGCTCAGAGCGTGACATTTCTGCCAGTACTTGGGTGGTAATGGTAAGCAGGAGGGATCGCTAGTATTGATCTATAGGAATTTCCGGTCAATTAATTGAATGCACTGTAAGGGTGTGATGCTGCACCGCACAGCCATACCCTATGAATAAGTCAGGAAGTGACAAAACGCGTCAGAGAAGGGCTACGCGGCGACTGGAAGTGACGCAAACCGAAAGTGATGCAGTAGCGTCTGAGAGCAAAGACCGGCGGTGGTGAGAGCATTGTTCGGTCTTTCCTCTCTGATCAGTAAAGATATACACATCTTTGGGCTTGATTCTTTTGAAACTCTTTGTAAGTAGTATTCTCCGGGGGAGACTAAAAAGTTTTAAAGAAGTACTGCACCATTAGGGGTCTCTATTTTTTATCTTCTATGTGATATTTGTTTGGAGTATTGGAAAAAACTATTATTTTCCATGTTGGAGATTGAGAATCATCACTAGAGAAATCCATTCTATGGTTTGAAGGACAATCTGGTCCTTGGAGAATTATATTCCTAAAAGCTCAGCATGCCAACCATGAGAATGGGAGGCAATTAAGTTTGGTGAGTGCACACTTAAGAGGGGAGAACGACACACAGATTTTTTTATAATTATTCACATGGTGATTGTTGGAGGATCGAAGTGATTTATGACAATGAATTATTTTCACTTGATGATCATAAGAATGGACTGAATTATTTGGACTTTTTATTAGTTTTAAATTGTTATTTTTTGATGCATGCGCCGCATTAATATTTATATATTTATTTTTAAATATTATTTAAGGTCAGTTTACTGTTGAAGATGAGAAGTAAGGACAAATCAGTATGGCCAGTAGTGAGTTATATAAGTCACTTCCTGGAGGGTGTCATTTCTCTTGGTAAAGTTCAATTGGATTAAAATTGTTGAGGAAGTGATGTCATCACAGGAACCGGAAGTATGTCAAAGGAACAGAATTCTGTGGTGCGGTCATTTTGAATGAATGTGCAATATTTCCCTTGCATATGTAAGAATAGTGGAAAATAAATATGTTTTTTTACTTAAATACTACACTATTGCAAGCTCTTTTTTATGATGTGAAGTGGTGACTCTTGAGATGGTAGTGGAGAAGAGAAAAGTGGAGATTGGGTGCATTGCAGACTGATTATGGTAGTAAGGCTTTGTTCAAGCTCCATTGCATGAGGGGACATCTGGTGGTGGAAGATTGTTGGTGGTATAGTGTGAGATAATTACATTACGGGCAGCACAGTGGCTAAATGGTTAGCACTTCCGCCTGGCAGTACTAGGGTCGTTGGTTCGAAATCCAGCCACGTCACCTCCTGCCTGGAGTTTGCATGTTCTCCCTGTGCCTGTGTGGGTTTCCTCTGGGTACTTTGGTTTCCTCCCACACTCCAAAGACATGCTGGTAGGTGAATTGGATCCTGTCTAAATTGTCCCTAGTATGTATGAATGTAATCTAGGGACCTTAGATTGTACACCCCTTGAGGGTTAGGGACTGATGTGAATGTATAATATGTATGTAAAGCGCTACGTAAATTGACGGCGCTATATAAGTACCTGAAATAAATAAATAAATAAATAAATGTGAGCACAATAAATAGAGTGTGGAGGAATTATTGCACAGAAGGTGTGGCAAGCAGTGGAGGGAAGAGGAGAGAGTGACACTGGATTTTTGATGAGCACAAGTGTGATTTGACCCATTATAAAAGAAGGGTCTCAATATCTGGTGAGCATTTAAGATATTGGTGAGAAGGTCACTTGAAGAGGATTGTTGTTTAAGGAACTTTGCATATGGGGATATTCTAGCACTAGGAATAATGACTATCATTTTGAGACTTTTTTGGGGAAAGGAGCATTCCAGCACCTGGGATAATACTCCTATTTGGTGACAATTATAATATTCATATATTCCAAGCACTGATGCACAATATTTGTTTATCACCTAGGGGGGTTATTTGGAATTTGAACAGTTGGGTTATTACAAGGGGATAACACCAAGGACATAAGGGCCTAGTGCGGAATAGGGGCGGAGCCTGACTATGGCGGCCGAGGAGAGCTCGAGGTAGGAACTCTCGGCTCAGCCTCCTCTGTCCGATCCCCTCCAGGCCCCCAAGCCCCAACCGACATGGAGATATTCAGCAGCAGGGTGAGACCTACCTCTGCATGGCGGTCACCCTGGGACGAGCGGTGGCCCGTGGGAGAGGGGACCCGGGAGCCGGAGACCAGCTGGAGTGCAGCTCTGCAGGGAGGGTGTGCCTGGGTGCAGAAAGGTGGGGGGGGCTCGGCTCGAGCATGTGGCTGGCCGCGGTGCATCACTGGGAGGCGAGGAGGCCGGCCGGCGTCTGACAGGAGGAGGGAGAGATGCTGAGCTGCCTGCCGCCCTGCTGTTTTGAAGCTTGGCTGGAGGGCTGCAGAGAGGAGAGAGATGGTGTGGTATGAGGAGAGAAAGCAGAGGAGACTACAGCCCTCTGGTCTACAAAACTCCTCCAGAACAATTTTAAGCGTCCCATAACCCCCTGCACCACAACTCCCAGTGTTCCCATAACCCTCTGTACTACAAATCCGAGCAGTCTAAAACTCCCAGCGTTCCATAGCCCTCTGCACCACAACTCCAAGTGTTTTATAGACACCCCCATCACTACAACTCCCAGCGTTACCCTGAGGAGCCCCCCTGAAAGGAGAAGAAGAAAGACTGACCTGCTGACTGGACTGGGGAAGAGAGCCTGGAGCCACCTCACAAAAAGAGAAATACAAAAGGGTGAGTGAGCTTGGCTGTGGCTTTATATATAAATCTTGTATTGAGTTGGCGGGGAAGCAGAATGTGAGAGAAATAGGGGGGAATAGAAATAAGGAGAAGTGGTGACTCTTGAGATGGTAGTGGAGAAGAGAAAAGTGGAGATCGGGGAAGGAAAAAGCTAAAAGATAAAATAATAGACAGGGCTGGGACTTGCATGTCAATGGATGCCGTTCTTTAATGACGAGTCTCTAAGGGAAAAAAAAAGTAAAAGTCACAGAAGAAATGAAAAATAAAAGTGTAAAAGGGTTTGGGCTTAAAGGGACCCAAACTGGCACAATCAAAAAATATACGTCCCAGGGAAACGGGACCCCAGAAAGGCCTCAGAGTAAAAATGAAAAAAGAGAAATAGTCTCTAGCCCGCAAAATAGCCCCAGACAGTCTCTGGATTTGGATATTAGTAATCAACAAATATTAGAAAATATGGAGCTGGAAAAAGATCTACAAATACCAAACAAAAAAGAGATGGCAGAAATGTTTAAAGAACTGGAGAGAACAATAAAGCAAGAAATGGTAAATATTTGGAATGATCTGGGACAGCTGCTGGTAATAGTGGAAGAAACGGAGCAGAAAGTTAAAAATCAGACCCAGATTATATCCGAATTAGAAAAGAAGATAATTAATATGGAAAAACTCAGGAAAAATTGCTGTACAAGGCGGAAATACAAGAGAATAGAGAAAGGAGGAGAAATATCAGGATACGAGGGGTTCCAGAAAACCCAAAAGGAGAAAGATTGTATGAGGTGACTTGCAAAATATTAAACTCTATAATGGAAAACTCTGATATGGAAAGGACTAAAATAGAAGGAATTTTTAGAAAAGGGAAACCCCATCTTGGGAAGGAAAGGCCGAGAGATATACTGGTGAAATTTTATGATCTTCAGGAAAAAGAAAAAATCTGGGGGAAAATTAAGGGAAAATCGGTAATCAAGTATGGAGAAATAGATATTCAGATATATGTGGATTTATCACCAGAGACTTCGTGGAGGAGGAGAGCTCTGAGACCTTTGCTAGAACAAATGAAAAAACAGAATATTAAATACAGATGGGGGACACCAGAGTGTTTAATAGGATGGAAGAACGGAGTCACAGCTTATTTAGGGTTCCCAGTGGATATGAGAACTTTTTGTGATAGACTGAAATTGCAAAGAATGGAAATTATCGGCTGGGAAGAAGAACCGGGGGAAATTAGATCTGAGAGACAAGAGGACTGGCAGCTTGTGGGGGGAAGGGGTTGGGGGGGGGGGAGCGGAGAGGGGGAGAGAGTGTTTTTTTTTTTTCTCCTTCTCTCTCTCGTCTTCCTCTTCTTCCCTCACCCGTCCGGTCTATCCCTTTTTTTCTTATTTTTGAGTTGACTTTGTAGAAAGTGGGGACCAGTGGGGGATATGGATAGAGGGGAGGTCGCCCTTGGGAGGAGTGAAGCCCTAAGGATTAAATCAAAGGTGGACTTATCTCCACAAATGATTGATAGGCAAATTAAAGGCCTAAAAGGTGGGGATGGAGGGGGAAGGGGGGGTGGATGGGGAGGGGAGGGAGAGGGGTTGAGGGGTTTATCGGGAGAGGGGAGGAGAGACATGGTTAGAAAGAAGAGGGGGGTGGGAGGGGTTTTAGGGTCAACACTCTGCATGATGGAAGGGAAAAATAAAAAAGTAGGGATACAAGACATATGGAAGACCTAAGATTTATAACATATAACGTAAAGGGATTGAACTGTCCTGGGAAGAGATTTAAAATATTCAAGAATATTCAATATTCAAATATTCAAAGCTGTACTCTAGAAATTACCCAACATGGTTTTATGCGGATCCCCCAATCAAGAGAGCTAAGGGAGTAGCAATAGGGTTTGCAAAAAATATAAGGCTGGAGATAGAAGAAAGAGAGGTAGATCCTGAGGGGAGATTTTTGTTTTTGAAGGGTAGACTACAAGAGCAGGAATGTACAATTGCAAATATCTATTGCCCAAATAAAAGACTAGAAGCTTATCTGAAAGGAGTCTTGAGAAAACTGATGGCCTTTAAGAAGGGACGCTTGATAGTGGCAGGGGATTTGAATTTTTGTATGGACCCACAAATAGATACGACCTCTTCTGTGCAGCGAGAGGGAGGTAGAGCTCTGAGAAGCCTGAAGGGGGTGATACATGAGTGTCAACTGGTGGATATTTGGAGAGTGATCCATGGAAAAGAGAGAGACTATACCTTCTTCTCCAAAGCACACAAGATGTATTCCAGATTGGACTATATATTGGTAGATCATCAACTTATAGAAATGGTGGATAAAGCAGAAATAGAGGCGATGTCCCTTTCAGACCATGCCCCTGTTACACTGAAAGTGAGGTCGGGAAGAGGATCCACAGGTGGGATAGGTTGGAAGTTGAACGAGGCTCTTCTCCTGGATCAGGAGGTGGATCAGAAAATTAGAGAAGAGATTGAAAGATTTTTTTCAAGAGAATGAGACAGGGGAGGTGTCGGTGGCTACAGTGTGGGAGTCCCATAAGGCCTATATAAGAGGTATATTGATTGCGTCCGGGGCAAAAAAGAAAAGGGAAAGAAGAGAAAAACTTACTGGGCTGCTAAAAGAAATATTTGACCTGGAACAGATACATAAAAGTAAAAGATCAGAAGAGATAAGACAGAAGGTAATAAAAAAGGAGAAGAGAAGAGTTTTTAATAAAGTTGCAAGTGAGAGGCATAGATGGGGAGATAGACCAGGAAAATATTTAATGAGAGCCTTGAGGAAAAAGAAAAATAGGAACTATATATAGAAAATAAAAAACCCCAAGGGGGAAATGGTTTATTCTACTAAAGAGATCATTAAGGTGTTTAAAGAGTACTATAATAAGCTGTATAATATTGCCTCCCAAGATCCAGTAAATATAAGCGGAAATGAGAGAAGAGAGAAAAGATGGGAATATTTAAAAAATGCAGGACTACCAAAACTAAGTGAAGACCAACTGAATTCTCTTGATTTGGAAATTACGCAGGAGGAAATAATAAGAGCATTAAAAAGTACTATGACGGGGAAAAGCCCAGGCCCAGATGGTTATACAGTGAGGTACTATAAAAATACAGTGACTTGTTAATACCCAAATTGAAGAAATATATGAATGCCCTGGGAGGAGAGATGGAGATGAGACGGGAATCTTTACAGGCCCATGTGGTGCTGATACAAAAGGAAGGGAAGGATGTTTCTCAGTGCTCTAGCTATAGACCGATATCACTTTTGAACATAGACACTAAGTTATACGCAAAGGTCCTAGCAAATAGACTAAAAGATTTTATGCCAGAATGGATCCAGGGGGATCAGGTAGGATTTGTTCCAGGGAGGGAGGGTAGAGATAATGGACTGAGAACTCTGTTGCTTATTCAAAAAGCTAGGAAGGGGAAAACCCCGGTAGTAGTGCTTTCGATCGATGCTGAAAAGGCATTCGATAGAGTAGAATGGGGCTTTATGATGGATACCCTGGAAACTCTAGGAATGGGAGTAAGAATGAGAGAGTGGATAGGAAAGTTGTATAGAGAGCCCTCAGCAGTTGTCATGGTTAATGGAGAGAGGTCAGAACCTATTGGGATGTCAAATGGAACTAGACAGGGATGTCCACTGTCCCCATTGTTGTATGTATTGGCATTGGAACCTTTATTGGCAACTATTAGGAAGAATATAGATATAAAAGGAGTGCAGATAGGGGAAGTTGAACATAAAGTAGCTGCCTTTGAGGATGACCTGTTGTTTTATGTGGGAAATCCTAGGATAACACTCCCAAATCTAATGAAGAGCTTAAAGGATTATGGGGAGTTATCAAACTTGAAAATCAATCCAACAAAAACTGAGATCTTAAATGTAAACCTTCCAAATAGTGAAAAAGAAAAAATACAAAAAGAATTCCCTTTTATATGGAAAAATAGAGAGATAAAGTATTTGGGGGTTAAACTTTCTGCTTCATATACGAACCTGTATAAATTAAACTATATCCCACTTTTAAATGAGATCAAGGAGGAACTAAGGAGATTGGGAGGAGGTAATCCGTCTTGGATAGGCCGTATAAACTTGATAAAAATGATAATTGTACCAAAAATCCTATATAAATTCCAGATGATTCCAGTCAAAATCCCGGAGGTTTTTTTTAAAGTAATAAAAAGGATGTTAACAAAATACATATGAAAAAATAAAAAACCTAGAATATCATATGACTTGTTAAGTAGAAAAAAGGAGAAGGGAGGTTTGGGAGTGCCAGACATCAAGAGGTATTATAGAGCAGCAGTTCTACCGAGAATTTATGATTGGACACATAATTCAGAGGGGAAAAGGTGGGTTAAGATTGAGAATGAATTAAGTGGAGTTACTTTGAGTAGAATTATATGGGCACCACCACAATATAGAGGGTTAAAAGATACCACGAGTGTTTTTACATTAAATGTTTTAAAGGTTTGGGATAAATTGCATAAACTTATGAAATGGGATTTTAATTCACAATTAATATCACTGAGGAACACGGATTATTTTCCTCCAGGTAAGGAGGAGAGCACAGGAAAATGGTTTCAAAAAGAGGATATCCAATTGAGAGATATTATGGAAGGACAGGAATTGAGAACACTTAAGGATTTGAAAAAAGATAAAAGGGAACTCTTCATTAAAATAGATGAGTGGAGATATCACCAATTAAAACACTTTGTCAGAAACCTTCCAAAACCGTTGAGATTGAGAAAGGATTGGAATATGTTTGAGAGGTTGTTGGAAACACGAGGTGACGGGAGGAGGGGCACGGCAAAAGTTTATACGATTCTCACTGAGTTAGACACATACACAAAGCCAATGTATATAGTAAAATGGGAAAGAGATTTGGGAATAGAGATAGATGAAGATAAGCAGAGGAAAATATATAGACTAATACATGAGAATGTAAGTATGAGAGAGGTGGAGGTAAATTATAAGTGTTTGACGAGATGGCACATTACACCGAAGGTTGAGCATAGGATATGCGGGGAAAATACACTAGAGTGCTGGAGGGGATGGGGAAAGATAGGCACGCTATATCATATATGGTGGGAGTGCCCGAAGATCCAGGGTTTCTAGGAGATAATGGTTCAACTAATTGAGAATATCTCTGGGATAAAGATAGGACTGGACCCAGAAGTGTGTCTACTACATAGTACAGAGCTATCAGTAAATAAATACAAGGACTCGGGTATATGGTGCTATCTGAATGCGGCGAAGGGTCTGATACCTAAGTTCTGGCATAGACCAGAGGTGCCGAAGATAGAGGATTGGGTGGAGAGAATGAATCAGATATGTAGGCTGGAGAAATTGTATTATATACAAGAAGACAAGATGGGGTTATTCTCTAAGAAGTGGAGAAAATGGGAAGAATTTATGGTGAAATATATGAAGTAGCAGTGTTAGAGAGATTAAAAAAAAAAAAAAAAAATTACAAGGGGATAAAATTATATTTTGTTTTGTGCATATAATATTTTTTGTTGGTGCACCTATTTGATCACAATGGAGGTACAGGATTTGATTTTGTTAAAAATAGAGTAGTCAATTTAGGGGAGGTGTTTAGTGGACACAAAGTGAATACAAGTAATGATATAGAAGGGACCTTAAGAAGGTTAAACATGTAATGGAGAAACAAGTTCAGATTTGGTGGGGTATTGAAAGATACATTTCAGAGAATATCACAACCAGACGCCTTAGGTGGGATTTAGTATCCAGTGACAGCTTGGTGGATGATGATTGTCTCCAGGAATGGAGAAAATGTGTTCCCCTCCCCCCCCCCCCCCAAGCAGAAACTTGAGAAAGTAGAAGCTAACATTTTGGAATTGAAAATGAAACTAGAGCCATTTACAGAGTCACAGGAATATTTGAGTCTAAACAATTACAGGAAGAGTTTAAAAAGAAAGATTTTCAGTGTAAAAGGAATAAAAATATATAAGGGATATAAATGATTAAAAGGAAGGAGGTGGCAAACAAATACTATAGGAGTTCAGGAATCAGCATATTCATCTCTGGTCTGGAATACCTCACCTGAAGTAGTTGTGGTAATAGAGAAAGTGAGTTGGAAGAGAGGCAGAATATATAAGGGAGAGATTATGGGAATAGAAGACAATGACAACCAAGGGGCCCTTCCTTCCCAAGTGAATGGAAGGGGCTCTGTTGGCTATAACATCCTGGTATATACAGTTGTGACCAAAATTATTCAACCCCCACTGAAATTGAGTGTTTTGGCCAGTTTGACATTGCTTTTGATCATTCAGTCATCTTGCTTACATTTACATTAAAGAGGCACTTGTAGGTCAGACAAATATAACATAACAGTTATAATGAAATAACCACAAATGTCTTTTCTGTGCTCACAGCATTATCAGTTTTATTCAACCCCCAAGTGACATTCAATCTTAGTACTTAGTACAGCATCCTTTTACAGTTATAACAGCTTTTAAACGTGAAGCATAGCTTGACACAAGTGTCTTGCAGCGATCTACGGGTATCTTCGCCCATTCTTCATGGGCAAAGGCCTCCAGTTCAGTCACATTCTTAGGCTTGCGCACTGCAACTGCTTTCTTTAAGTCCCACCAGAGGTTCTCAATCGGATTTAAGTCTGGTGACTGCGATGGCCACTCCAAAATGTTCCAGCCTTTCCTCTGCAACCATGCTCTAGTGGACTTGGAGGTATGCTTGGGATCATTGTCCTGTTGAAAGGTCCAACGTCTCCCAAGCCTCAGGTGTGTGACGGACTGCATCACGTTTCCATCCAATATCTCCTGGTACTGAAGAGAATTCATGGTACCTTGCACACGCTGAAGCTTCCCTGTACCTGCAGAAGCAAAACAGCCCCAAAGCATGATTGACCCTCCACCATGCTTCACAGTAGGCAAGGTGTTCTTTTCATCATAGGCCTTGTTCTTCCTCCTCCAAACATAGCGTTGATCCATGGGCCCAAACAGTTCTAATTTTGTTTCATCAGTCCACAGAACACTATCCCACAACTTTTGTGGTTTGTCCACATGGCTTTTGGCATACTGCAGTCGACTCTTCTTATTCTTTGGAGACAGCAAGGGGGTACGCCTGGGAGTTCTGGCACGGAGGCCTTCATTACGCAGTGTGCGTCTTATTGTCTGGGCTGAAACTTCTGTACCCACATCTGACAAATCTTTTCTCAGTTCCTCAGCAGTCACACGGGGACTTCTCTCCACTCTACGCTTCAGGTAGCGCACAGCAGTCGAAGTCAGCATCTTCTTTCTGCCACGACCAGGTAGCGTTTCAACAGTGCCCTTTGCCTTGAATTTGCGAATGATGCTTCCTAAGGTGTCTCTTGGTATGTTTAACATCTTTGCAATCTTCTTATAGCCATTGCCCTTCCTGTGAAGAGAAATCACCTCTTCTCTTGTCTTCCTGGACCATTCTCTTGCCTTCACCATGTTTGTAACCACACCAGTAAATGTCTAGAAGGAGCTGAGTATCACAGTCATTTTAAAGCTGCCTAATTGGTGCTTATTATGCTTGATTGCTGCTCGGTGACATCCACAGGTGTTTTCAATACCTGATGGAAAGCACCTGTATGAACCTCTGTTCTTCAGAGTGGTAGTCTTTAAGGGGTTGAATAATTGTGGCAATGAAGAAACCACATAAGAACCATTTACTACTGTATTACATAAACAATTGATGTCATTTTAGTTGCATTTGGGTAGTTACAACGTCCTTGTAGGATTTGATTCTGAATACAATTCCAAATGTACACTATAGTCCCTAAACCCCTTTACAGCATTGGGGGTTGAATAATTTTGGTCACAACTGTAATCAGCATCACCCTTTGATTGAGCGGGGTGACAACACACCAATTAGGAGATCTAACATTAGAAATATCTTTTCAGGAGTGGATAAGGCAATGGCCTCCAGGGCATTACAAACGGAGTCCAAGGGGTCCAATAGGGGCAGGAGGAAGAGGTTAACACCAATAAGAAGGGAAAAGAGAGAGACTCACCTCACAGAGATGTATCATAGGCAGGACAGATGAGAGAAGAATGGGGAAGAGACAATAGAAGAGAAAACAGAGAGGATGTAGAGGGGGGAAGAAGACAAAAGAGGTAGGGCAAGCATATACAATTTAATGTGTTAATGAACCCACAGCAGTAAAATCAGTCTGTGTATGCAGTAAATCATGCTTATCATACTCACTGTGGAACCTAATCCTCAGCATTGTGTAAAAATGCTGTTTGATCCTGTTTTCTCTGATCCTCTCCTTCTAGTGTCCCCTCTCTTATCGTTTGATAAGAAATAGTGTGGAGTCACTCTGCACATGCTCAATTTGGTGTGTATTGCTAGAGAGGGTTTTTTTTTTCTTGGGAGAGTGCATGTAATCAGCGCAGGGCCAATCAGCAGTATCCAGACAGAGGGTCTGGATACGCTGATGAGGGCTGATGAGGGCTCTGACGCTAATGAGAAAAGGTATTTAGCAGTTTATATTTAATAAAATAATTGCATTTCCATGTTGTGTGTACTGTGGTAGACCAGATATAGTGAATTCAGGGTGAATTCAGGGTCCTGGGTTTAGTAACACTTTAAATTCAGTCCAACTTACGAAAGAAGAAACAAAAGTTTTAGATTTAGGATTAAAATACACCACAAAAACTGATCTTAAAAAAATTCAATGCCTGTAAAGACCTGAATAAATTTGTGTTGAGTAAAAAGATGAAACATGCCACATCTTAAAATTGTGTGCACATGTGATATTGCAAAAAACTACGGTGCCCAAAAATCACCATAGTTGATGCTTTAAAAGCTTTTACAGCTCATAAGTTTAGAGGTAACTAGGAGCTCTTGTGCTGGAATTATTGCCTCACTCTGACAACCGTGGCAACATGTCACATGTGTGGGGCAACCACAGTTTCCATACACGAGCGCACCCTGGGTGTGCATTTGTGTTTGAGCATGTGTACAGGGTAATGGGGTTTATGGCAATTTAAAAAAAAAAATTTTTTTAATACAGTTTATTATATTTTAATTTAATAAACCCCTTGTAAAAACTACCTGTCACCTGCCCAATGCGGATATAGTCACCAATGTCTCCCCTGCCCTTCACAGCATCTAGTTAAGCAGAGATGGGCTTGGTTAAATGTGTCAGTAGCTATCAGCTTGTGATTAAAGGTTCATTCTGTGGAAGAACATAGTGACCCTGGTTTACTATTGTGCCTGGGGGAATTTCCGTGGGCGAACGTCTAATTTTTATGAGCGACCGTCTACTTTTACCCCGCTAAGAGATTTACTATTGAGCAGCGTCAACAAGTAGACGCCCAATCGAATTTACTAACGAGACACTCACCAGGAATCAGACTCACAAAGCAGACTTGGTAAGAGGTATGTCTAATACCATGAAAAATCACTGCAGAGACATGTTCACTTTGAAATTTGCTTTGCCAAATATCAGGACTTCACTTTAAACAATATCTACCATTTAAAAATTTAAATGTGTTAAAAAGTTTTTTTTTTTTAAGCAAAACGACACAGTGAAAAACTAGACGCTCGGGCAGTTTATTTGGCTGATACAAATGCGCATGTGCAGAACACATTTTAGCCGTCCTCTGTGAGCGCTTGCTTTTTAGCCACTGCTCAATAGTAAATCTCAGTGTGGATTCCTCTGACAGCCGACACTCGGTCACGACTACTGTTTAACAAACAGCGCTAGGCATATCTTTATGTATTCTAATTTGATTTCCTTGGTTCTAGTGATTCTATTTTTGTTTCTTATCCTTTATAATTATTTCTGTAATGATTTTACTTATTTCGAAGGTCTAGATAATATTTATTTTGACAGCTGAATGTAAAAATAAAGGTCCGCAATAAAATAAAAAAAAAAAAAAAAACAGCGTGGGTCCCCCCTCTCATCCATACCAAGCCCTTCAGGTCTGGTATGGTTATTAAGGGAGAACTCCACGCCAAAATTAAAAAAAAAAAAACAGTGTGGAGTACCCCCCAATATCCATACCAGACCCTTATTCGAGCATGCAGCCTGGCAGGTCAGGAAAGGGGGGGGTGAGCGAGCAGCCCCCCCCTCCTGAAACATACCAGGCTACATGCCCTCAACATGGGGGAGTGCTTTGGGGCAGGGGGGGCTCTCCCCCCAAAGCACCTTGTCCCCATGTTGATGGGGACAAGGGCCTCTTCCCCACAACCCTGGCCGGTGGTTGTGGGGGTCTGCGGGTGGGGGGCTTATCAGAATCTGGAAGCCCCCTTTAATAAGGGGGCCCCCAGATCCCGGCGGCCCCCCCCCCCTACGTGAATGAGTCTGCGGTACATGGTCCCGCTACTCATTCACAAAAAAACAAAGTGTTGTGTAAAAAAAACACAGTACAGGGTCTTTGACAAGTCCTTTATTAAAACAATGTCCCCTGAAGTAGATCCAACGTCAATCACGGCGGCGGCGGCGATCCAAAAAAAGCAAAAAAAAAAGTTCTGGTCCCGTCGGAGGCTTCCAGCCTTATGAAAAAAAGTCTCGCTGATAGCTCTTAAATAGGACAAAAAGAGAATAGCCACCTAACATGACACGTAAATATGTGTCATATAAATATCCCCGTCTCACTAATAGTGTGGATTTATAAACCCGATATACGTAACATAAAAAATAGCAGTATGACAAGTGCAATACTGCTCACACACAGTGGTTATTAGAAAATCCAAGCGGAGCAATGTAATTAGTAATTACAAAAAAGTTTTATTCGATCACATGGATCATACGGAGGTTAGACAGAGACATGGTAAACAAGCCATTATAAAATCACTAAATTAAAAACATTCGGCGTCTCCAGATCTAATAGTTATTCGGCAATCAGGAATCCACATAAGGCAATGAAGTTCCTAACTACTTGATAAAGAATTTTCATATTTTCCATACAGTATCTGCATAGGGAGAACAGTCTTCAAAAAATTGTTTTGGTAACCACCACAGTGAATAGAATGACCTCCTGAAATGGAAAACCAGAAAAGAAAGGATCATGGTAGAGGGAACAAAAAAAGGATATATGCACTAACCATATGCAATAACAGAACAACCCCATAACAGGTATATATGTTATTCCATTACCTTCTCATAAACTTGACCATCATGAAAGGATGGATATATGGCCTTCCTGGGTAACCACCCCAAATGGAAATGTATCCACAGTAGTAAGTGATTCTAAAAGTGTATAAATATGAGACATAAATATCAAGCTACCAGCAAACCTGAATGTGACTAAAATAAGGGTGAAAAGTCTTTGAATATTACCATACAAAAGATCAAGGGGACTCCTCCTCACTTGAAGTAAGATCAGGTCTGGATGAAAAAGTGAATATGGGGGTGGGAAGCCAGGTGGTTAATGTATAGAGTCCAGACTGGTTGATACAGTCTATGTATATTTAAATATATAGACCCAAATCCGGGTTTCCAAAAATTGCTCAATAATGAGAAAGTAGTGCGGTTCCTTAAAAATATATGAGACTGTTTTTGTATGCCACAACACATATAAAGCGTATTGTATACATATTCCACCAATAGGAGTTCAAAAAATTCCCCAAAACTGAGGTAAATAGGCACAGGATTTCCAAAATGTGAGGGTATGTTACCCGTATATATAGATAGTACTAAAGCCTAATTTAGCCAAACGGCTACAAACTTGCCACCGGTGGAAGTAGGCTGTGACTCAAAATTGCCATGTGCGGGCTGCTTAAGATGATGTCCTCATCATAATTTGAGTGTCTCCTGCCTTTCCAGTGTGGAGCTGAAGCAAACCGCTTCTTCCTTCCTCGTGGGCACCGCGCCCTATGGAGACGCCGAGCGTAATGATGTCATCACGTTGACGTGTTTCGTCCGCCAATCACCGCAGACTTCGTCAGAACTGGGAGGGGACTACTATTACATTGCTTTATATAGTACCTTAATTAAGTACATTGTTGTTTATGTCGCCCTCTTGTGTTGAAAAACCATCACTACATTTAAAATCAAAAATCATACAAAAAGACATATACTCAATGGTGACATTGGAGAGAAAGCCTTATTTCAAGAGAAAGAGGTCACCCTAGACAGACAGATTCATACCAAAAATTCTTTTGACTCAGATGGCAATGTGGATAAATTTTAAGCCCTGAAGTAGATCTTTTATTCAGTTCAAAAAAACCTTGAAATTGAGTTCTGTATTCAAACCGTATGGGACTAATGTATCAAGAGTATATCTTCTATTCAGTTCAAAAAAACGTTGAAATTGAGTTCTGTATTCAAACCGTATGAGACTAATGTATCAAGAGTATATATCCAGTACTTTTCTTTTTGGAGAACTTTATCAAAATCACCTCGTCTAGCTGAGATGTTTAACAGGAAAATTCCCTTGACTTTTAGGCCTTCAGTTTTTCCCCCCATGTACATCCTTAAAGTGTTGAGCAAGCGGGTTTTCCCTCTCTTTATCATTTCCATGCTTATTCTCATTTTTAATGTCTCTCAGGTGTTCACCTATCCTAATTCTAAGGGTTCTTTTTGTTTTCTCTATAATATACTTCTTTTTACATGGACATTCTATCATATAGATCACCTTATTGCTAGAACAATTAATACAATTCTTTATTTTAAATTGCTGGGATTCATCTATATTGGAAAATTGGTTAGTCTTGTGTACATATGGGCAAATTTGACAGTGGCCACAGGGGAACATCCCAGTAATACAGGTTTGCTTAGTTAACCAGTTGGTTTGAGGAGTTCTTTGGAACTCTGATTGTACTAAGATATCATTCAAGTTTTGGGCTCTTTTTGCTACCATATGTGGATTATCACCAACTATCTGTGCTATTCCAGAGTTTTGAGTTAATAAATGCCAGTGTGAATGTAAGGCCTTTTTAACATCATTCCATTGTTGTCCAAAATTTGTTATAAACCTTACTGGTTGATTAAAATATTTGTCGCCCACTTTAGTTTTAGAGTTAGAGATTAATTCATTCCTTGTTTTATAGGAAGCTCTTCGTTTCGCTCTTCTCAAAGTCCTATGTGAGTACCCCCTTTCCCTAAATCTTTTATAAAGATGAATAGATTCAGCTTTATATTGGGCCTCATTAGTACAGTTCCTTCTAATTCTCTGAAACTGGCCAATGGGTATACCATGTTTTAGGCTTTCCGGGTAGTAGCTGGTAGCATGTAACAGTGTATTTGCTGCCGTTTCTTTTCTAAATGTTTTAGTAATTAATCTATTCTCACATGTTGAAATAGAAAGATCAAGGAATGAAATTACTTCACTATCAGCAGTATATGTTAACCTGATATTTCTATCGTTCTTATTGAGAAGTTCAAGAAAGCAATCCAATTGTCCCATATCTCCATCCCATATCATCAAGAGGTCATCAATATATCTCAGCCATTTAACTACATGTAGGTTAAACGGAATAGAGGGATATACCAAATCTTCCTCCCAAAGGCCCAAGTGAAGACATGCATAGGCCGGAGCCCAGGGTGCTCCCATGGAAGTACCACATACCTGCTGGTACCATGCCCCCAGGAATTGAAAGCAATTGTGGGTCAACATAAATTCCATGAGGTCCAGAATGAATTCATTCTGGGCCTCCATTCCTGGAAAATGTATTTCCAGAAAAAAAGCTATAGCTCTCAGTCCCCAAACATGTGGGATTGAGGTATAAAGTGATTCATCATCTATACCCACTAAAAGTGCTCCCTTTGGTACTTCCAAATCATTTATTTTTCCCAGTACATCTCCGGTATCTCTTACATAAGACTTAAGTTCGATGACCATATCTTTAACAAGGTCATCGACAAATTTGCCGACTGTCTCTAGTGGGCCTATTATGGCTGATACTATTGGACGTCCCGGTGGTTGGGTGGGATTCCTATGTATTTTGGGAATAACATAGAACGTAGGAATGTTTTAAATATCAATATCAGACCCCGACCGCTCCAGCCCTGGCAGACTGATCACACCAAAACCCTCAAATGACACAGTCGTGCCCTGGAGCGACTATGGAGCAAAACCAAATCCCAACAAGCCTTCACCCGTTAAAAATCTGCCTTCCACACCTACACCTCCTCCCTCCACGCAGCCAAACAAGCCTACTTCCTGACCCTCATCAAGGCCCTCTCCTCCAATCCTCGACGACTCTTCTCCACCTTCAACTCTCTACTCTCGCCACCCCCACCTCCACCCAGCACCTCACTCACTACCCTTGAGATTGCCAATCACTTCAAAAACAAGATTGACACAATTCGCAAGGACATCGCCGCAACTCACACGCCCTCTCAACCCGTCCCCTCTCACACAGCTACCCCATCATCCCCCCTCCCCCTCGACATAACTCGCAGGGACTTCGCCGCTGCTCAAACTCCCTCCAACCCCGTTCCCCCTCACTCAGCTACCCCCTCATCACCCCTCTCCCACAGCCCCACCACTGCTCTGACCTCCACTTCCACCCCACCCTACATTCCTCATACTGAAGCTCCCCCAACACTCCGCATCTTTGACCTTACTACCATTGAGGAAGTCTCCAAGATCCTCTCTGATGCCCGACTCACCACCTGCCCCCTCGACCCTATCCCCTCACAACTCCTATGACCTCCCCCCCCTCCATCCTACGCTCCCTCACCCACATCTTCAATCTCTCCCTCTCCTCCGGCTCTTTCCCCTCCCCTCTGAAACATGCACACATCACCCCCATACTTAAAAAGCCCTCCCTGGACCCCAATGACCCGAACAACCTCAGACCCATCTCCCTGCTCCCATTTACATCCAAACTCCTCGAGAACCTAGTCTACACCCGCCTAAGCTCTCACCTCAACAACAACCACCTCCTCGATCCCCTACAGTCCGGCTTCCGTCCCCTACACTCCACCGAAACTGCCTTACTTAAACTCTCCAACGACCTTCTAACTGCCAAAGCTAATGGCCACTATTCAGTGCTCCTACTCCTTGACCTCTCTGCGGCCTTCGACACAGTCGACCACCCCCTCCTCCTTAAAAAACTACACTCCCTCGGCCTCAGAGATTCTGCTCTCTCCTGGCTCTCATCCTACCTGTCACAACGCTCTTTCAGCGTTACCTATAATGCTACCACCTCCCCCTCACTCCTCCTCTCTGTTGGGGTCCCTCAAGGCTCTGTCCTCGGGCCCCTTCTCTTCTCCATCTACACCTCCTCCCTTGGCCAACTCATACACTCTCACGGCTTCAACTACCACCTCTATGCCGACGACACACAAATCTATCTCTCAACCCCCCACCTCACCCCCTCGGTCTCCGCCCGAATCACACACCTACTGAGCGACACATCAGACTGGATGTCGCTCCACTTCCTTAAACTGAACCTCTCCAAAACCGAGTTTCTTGTCTTCCCCCCAGCCCGGACACCACCCCCCATTGACTTCTCCGTCACGTCCAACAACGCCACCATCAAACCCGCCCCGCAGGCCAGAGTACTTGGTGTCATTCTGGACTCCAACCTATCCTTCCAGCCCCAAGTCCAATCCTTAACTAACCCGTGCAGACTCCACCTCCGCAACATCGCCAAAATACGCACGTTCTTAACCCCAGAAACCACTAAACAGCTCATCCACTCCCTCATCATATCACGACTGGACTACTGCAACTCCCTCCTCACTGGCCTTCCTCGCCGCTGGCTATCCCCGCTTCAGTCCATCCTGAATACGGCTGCCAGACTCATTCACCTTTCCAACCGCTCCATCTCCGCCACCCCCCTCTGCCAATCCCTCCACTGGCTTCCGATTGCGCAAGGGATCAAATTCAAAATCCTAACACTGACGTACAAAGCTGTCCACCATACTGCCCCGTGCTACATCACTGACCTAATATCCAAGTACCGCCCAGCACGCACACTCCGCTCCTCACAAGACCTCCTTCTCTCTAGTTCCCTGGTCTCCTCCTCCCACGCCCGCCTCCAGGACTTCTCCAGGGTGTCACCCATCCTCTGGAACTCCCTGCCCCAACCCAACAGATTATCACCTACTCTCCTCTCCTTTAGGCGCACCCTGAAAACCCATCTCTTCAGGGAAGCCTACCCCACCCCCTGCTAACCTGCCGACCTCCTCCACTCTTCCTACCACTCCATCCCCCACAGCTTTCTCCTCCTGTGCCACCATCCCCTCCCTCCTAGATTGTAAACTCGAAAGAGCAGGGCCCTCAATTCCCTCATGTTTTGCATTGTATTGGTATTGTTCTGTCCCCCTTTGTAATGTACAGCGCCGAGCGAACTATTGGCGCTTTATAAATACTGTATAATAATAATAATAACTGTCAACATATCACATTCCTGTTTTGTTAGAAGGTTTACTTTGAATGCCCACTTTAACTTTCTATTTAATACCTCGACTATCCTAGGAAAGGGGTTCATAAGTAATTTACAATAAGTATTAGAATCCCTTAATTGTCTCAAAATTTCCTTCTCATAGTCATCACTTTGTAGTAACACCACATTCTCCCCTTTATCACTTTTCTTTATTACAATATCTTTTGCATTTTTTAGCTCTAGGAGTGCTCTTCTTTCCTCTCTAGTAAGATTATCAGGGTTCCTCATGGAGCAATTAATTTTACACAGGTCATTATGTACTAGATCCAGAAAGGTGCTAAGCCATTTATTTTCTCTAATATTAGGCATTCTCCTAGATGGTGTTATTAATCTAGTATGTCTTTTCCATCTATCGGAAATACATCCTTCCTCAAGTTCCTTCATATTGGATGCTTCATCTAGGAGACTTAAAAGATCCCTTACTGCCTGCTGTTCCCTTTCTGAATCTAGGCCAAATGTTGTGTTTTCTTGGGAAATATATGGAATTCTTAACATAATTTTCCTCAGAAATAAATTCAAGTCTTTATAGACTTCAAACAGATTCATTTTGTCAGTTGGTGAAAAAGTTAGTCCCTTACGTAATAAATCATAATGTATTTCTTCTAAAACAAATTTAGATAGGTTAATTACCTTAAGGTCATCAGCATTCTCCTGTGATTCTATCTCTTGTGGCTCCGAGTTCGATTTTGGTTGGAGGACTTGGGAGTAGCCATTGTATTCCTTTCGTCTTTTGTTACATTTATTGGTTTGTTTACCTGTTTTAAAATACCTTGGCCCTCCCCAGTAGTTTTTTCTTCTTCTAAAAAACTAACTGATCTTCTATTGTTATCGTCGTCCTCACTCAAGGATGAATGTTGTCTACTATTTCTAGAGAAATATCTCTTACGTCTAGATCTACTTCTTCCTCTATTAGTGGACAGATCAAAAATCTCTCCTCTTTCCCAGTCCTCCAGATCTCTTTTAAATTTTTGTTGTTTAGTAAATTTCAAGTTTTTTTGTATTTTTTCTATCTCCTTTTTAAGGAAATCATTATATTTTTCAAAATCAGGATTGTCCTTCAGAGGGTCCAGGGATTTAATGCTGGCATCAATTTGTGTAGATAATTCATTTAGTTGGACCTTCTCTTCCTCCACTATTAATCGCATAACTTCAATGCCATGTTTAATGCAGACATCTTTCCATCTTTCCAAGAACCTAGGAGTATGGAGATGTTCTGCCGGAATCACTCTCTCCCGTAGCCCTCTGGGGACAATTCCCTTTTCAATGTATGATTCCAGGGAGGTAATATCCCATTTCCTATTTAAATATTTGGAAGTTAGTTTCTTATGAATTTTAAATTTAGTTTTAATATCCGCATTGCCATCATTTGTCTGGTGATTAAAGTTTTTTGTAAATGCAGACTTAATGTCTGCATCCATTTCCTCATTAATCTGATAGGCCATTTTTCCCTCCTCAAGTCACCTAGTATTGTTTACCAATGTCAAAAAAAGAAAATCTCAAAAAACCTCAAAAGAGGTGGCACAACAGGTTATATTAACCTTTAAGAATATCTATTGGACAAAAAGAGAATAGCCACCTAACATGACACGTAAATATGTGTCATATAAATATCTCCGTCTCACTAATAGTTAGTGTGGATTTATAAACCCGATATACGTAACATAAAAAATAGCAGTATGACAAGTGCAATACTGCTCACACAGAATGGTTATTAGAAAATCCAAGCGGAGTAATGTAATTAGTAATTACAAAAAAGTTTTATTCGATCACATGTCACATGGGGCGGGGTCACTCGGATGATGTCCCTGGCTGGCCCCGCCCCTAACCTATTTAAGAGCTGTCAGCGAGACTTTTTTTCATAAGGCTGGAAGCCTCCGACGGGACCGGAACTTTTTTTTTCTTTTTTCGGATCACCGCCGCCGCCGTGATTGACGTTGGATCTACTTCAGGGGACATTGTTTTAATAAAGGACTTGTCAAAGACCCTGTACTGTGTTTTTTTTACACAACACTTTGTTTTTTTGTGAATGAGTAGCGGGACCATGTACCGCAGACTCATTCACGTGGGGGGGGGGCGCCGGGATCTGGGGGCCCCCTTGTTAAAGGGGGCTTCCAGATTCTGATAAGCCCCCCGCCTGCAGACCCCCACAACCACCGGCCAGGGTTGTGGGGAAGAGGCCCTTGTCCCCATCAACATGGGGACAAGGTGCTTTGGGGGGGGAGCCCCCCTGCCCCAAAGCACCCCCCCATGTTGAGGGCATGTGGCCTGGTATGGTTCAGGAGGGGGGGGCGCTCGCTTGACCCCCCCCTTTCCTAACCTACCGGGCTGCATGCTCGGATAAGGGTCTGGTATGGATATTGGGGGGTACTCCACGCTATTTTTTTTTTTAATTTTCGGCGTGGAGTTACCCCTTAACATCCATACCAGACCGAAGGGCTTGGTATGGATGGGAGGGGGGACCCCACGCTGTTTTTTTCATTATTTATTTAATTCAAATAATTTAAAATTCAGCTGTCAGTGGGAAACCCTGATGACAGCTGAAACATTCCTTCTGTCCCTGCAGAAATGAAATGCACTTACAGAGTAAAATACCCACGGCCATCCAGCAATGGCCATGCAGTGTGTCAAGATATCTGGGGGGCACCTCACTGATGCGTTTCGTGCACTGTGCACATTTTCAAACCTTTCAAACGAAACGCGTCAGGAAGGTGCCCCCCAGATATCTTGACACACTGCATGGCCATTGCTGGACGGCCGTGGGTATTTTACTCTTCATTTTACATTTCATTTTATGTTTTACTTTACCAATAAAACCTGCTACACTATCAAAGCTTCTGGCCTGGGGCTCCTTTTTTGTACTGAGGGAGCCCGGGCTTTTTTGAAGGTGGTCATCTAAATCCTGTCCATCTGCTGGCTGATGACCTGGTTAATACCTCCATTGGCTGTTGCTGTTGTCTGTGGATTCCTGCCTTTGTCTGACCTGGGAGATATGACATCTAGTGGCAAGATCTGAGATGACAACTACCTATCCAGGGGCCTATATCCAGAGTACTAGGAGTAGGTCTTAATTACTCCATGCTTCATCTGCTTATGCATCTGGTTAGTGCAACCTACACTCAGTATAATTACCACAAGAGTCACGAGCATTCCAGTCTATCATATGCCGATACATCACAGAAGTCACGTTTACTCTGTTTGATCTACATGCTATGATAACCTACAAGTTTCTCATCATATCATATCTGAACTTTAATCATTGTATTTACTTATTTATGTTTAATCCTGTCTCTGAGCGCTGCATATCTTTTATCGTTTATGGAATGAGGCCTTGTCTGTTCAAACAACTTTAAAGTAGCACCTTATGTGAATGTCAAATGATGGGATGAGATAAGGGCCTGGACTAATGATTGATTGGATAATGCTGGTTTGCACTCCACCTCCTTTTGGGAAAGTTTGTCAAACCATGAGAAGAGTGAGAGAGAGAAAAAAAAGGATTAAAAAAAAAAATAAAATAATGGCATGGAGTCCCTCCCCCCAAATCCATACCAGACCCTTATCTGAGCATGCAGATACCGCATGCCGTCAAAGATTTATTTCCTTTGTTGAATTGCCTGCTTGGTTCACACTAGATGTGATTTAAAATTGTGCTTTTTGTTGGCAATTTCACTGTGTTTTCTGTAGATTTACCAATGAGTTATTGCGTTTTTAATTGTGTTTTGCATTGCGATTTCTATTGTAGTCTATATGTGAAATCGCTACAAAATGCTGAAAAGGTTAGACGAGAACTACTTTTGAAATTGTGCTGCAGCAAATCGCATACGTTAAGGCACTCACATCCACATTCATTAGATCGGATATCAGGTACAATTTCAATTCCCAAATCGCACTTGAAATTGTGCACCCTGGATGCGACTTGGCATGCGATTTGCATGGCATGCGACTTGCAAATCGTATGCCAAGTCGCACCCTATTGTCTGCTATTAGAGCAGTCACATGGGTGCGTTTCCGACACTGATTTCTAAAGTAGTACATGTACTACTTTTGTGACGATTTGCATAGATATCTGTGTCAGATGTCTTGCAAATCGTAAGGAAATCAGCATCTTCACTGTACGTCGCACAATTTCTAAATCGGCTTTGATGTGACTGCGGTGTAAGGCCTTTTTATGTTTGATTTCCTGAGTGTTTTTCCGATTTATGGAAAATGCTGCATACTAGCAAAAGTGAATTGACATTTTCAGTATTGCATGAGAGATGTGGTCATGTGACTGCCTTAACTCATGCGATAATCTGGAGTGAATTGTGCCCAAAGGGCCAAGAAATATTGCCAATAGGGTTCCCTTTCACATCCCTGTTCAATGTTCTGTTGTATGCTGCACAGGTACACTTCACTGTGGCTTTCTTTCTGACTCTGATTTGTGGGGCCTGTATACCAAGGGTTAACGCAGGTGGGAAGAGAATTAATCAGGTGCAAACACTTTCTCTGACCGAATGAATGACAGTGGTGGGTGTGGCCTACCTTATATAAAGAGATGCAGTTGTGGCTGATTTTTGCCTTGTACAGGCACATTATTTCTGCAAGTCCTTGTCTGTGGTGGTTTGGGGAGGAAGAGATATTGTGGTGAATTGCCCCAGGCCACACTCACGCTGTGTTTTGATGTGGGCTGTAAATGTTTTGCATGTTCTTCCTTCTAAGGTGTGTTTGTGTGTTATTGTACAATGATTGTGTTTATTATCTTTGCATTGTAATCCTAACACATGTCCATTGCTCTGCTCTTCCAAGCTTGCATTATTTAGAATGAAATGCAGTTTTCAGACAAACATGGTGAGAAATGTATGTGTGGGGGATTTGGGGAGGTGGGAGGTGTTTTTATTTTGGCACGTATGTATTTTTATATTGATATTTCGATCTGCAGCTTGTTTTGTGAATAAGCCCAAGTAATTCATATTAACCGTTTGTTTCCTGCTGTAACCCGTGAAAGCACAGTTCACTATAAGTATAATCTTTTAGATTGTAAGCTCTTATGAGCAGGACCTTTCTATTTTAGCAACATCAATCCTGTTTTTTTTTATTTTTTTCACACCAAGCGATTGAATGTAGCTTTTTGTTGCTGTCCAAATAAATGTGGAATGTGTATTTGATCAATAAACATTTGTACTATGTATTATTTGGGGGGATTATTTCATGTCCTAGTTGAGTGTTGCACAGTGGCTAAATGGTTAGCACTTCCACTTCACAGTACTAGGGTCATTGGTTCGAATCCCAGTCATGGCACCTCCTGCATGGAGCTTGCATGTTCTCCCTGTCCTGTGTTTCCTCCTGGTATTCTGGTTTCCTCCCACACTCTAAAGACATGCTGGTAGGTTAATTGGATCCTGTCAAAATTGGCCCTAGTATATGTATGAATGTAAGTTAGGGCTCTTAGTATGCCCCTTGAGGGTTAGGGACTGATGTGAATTTACCACATCTATATGTGAATTTACCACATCTATATGTAAAGCGCTGCGCAAATTGACAGCGCTATATAAGTATCTGAAATGTACTAGCACCCCTAACACTTATTTTTGCTAGCTATATAATATGCCCAAATCTTCCTTGCTAGAGCGCACATGTGCAAGTATGTCCAAAATAACAAACCAAAAGCCCCCTATTGCACCACAAGACCATGTTATGTACCAATGAATAGGTCATGTTCAATGTGCAGCTAGCTATTCTTTTTCTACAATCCTCTTAACAGTAATAAATTGGGCCCCCAATTTATGTTGACTTTGGGCCTTTACTGACAAATATATATTTGCCAATGTCATATACACAGTATAGCTGCAAGCATACATTCACTAATGCCAAATCTACAATAGAACTGCAAACATATATTTGCGAATGTCATATACACAATGGAGCCGCATGTAAAATTGCTATGGTGCACAAATAAACACCAAGACGGCTGTTGGAGGAGGCGCTAGAGCAGCTGTCATACCAGAAATACGTCATGATGTTGGCGGAGGGATGTTTGCACACACCCGGAAGTGGAAGTGGGGAGTGGGAGTGGATGGGAGTGTAGTTAGGAGATTTTAGTGGTAATTTGCAAGTCTATTTTTTAGTTTTGTGAATTGTTCTTTTGTGGAATTCCAGACCACATCTGGGCACGGCGAGATTGCTGTTCTCCACCGAGGAGTTGATCCTCATTTGCTGGGGAAACATTACTAATAATTGTATTTTCAGTTGAAAACATGTCCAATTCCTAGATCCATTGAGGTACATAGCAGAGGTTCAAGGTTCTTCCTAACTATACAGGTGGCACAGACACAAGCATACACGCAGGGCCACTGTTAGATATCATGGGGCCCCGTACAGCATACCTGACAGCCCCCCACCACCAGAGAAAATATCCAAATTATATTTATGGTAAAAATACACTAAAAATTTTATTAATGGACATAATCCCAACCATATTCCTGTGAAATCTAAATGATAAAACTGTACTGAGTTCATAAATAAAGCTGTGTGTTTAATTGAGGTGTAATTGAGGTTTTGGGGCTCATGGGTGCTGTGGCCTGTAGAGTGGGAATCAGGGGTTTGTTTTTGTGGCTATCGCTGTTTGCAGGCAACCTATGTTACACTATGGAATTGCTGCAGGTCATAATTTGACAAGCATATGGGTGCAGGTGTACAGCCCTGAACACAGACAGTAAGCATTCAGGGCCACTTCCCCACGCCTTCACACCTGTCAGATTAAAACCTGTGTTCATACAGCTGCTGTGTCCCCATAGTGTAACAGGTGGCTCTAGCCACATAAACAACCCACTCATTCATGCTGTACAGGCCAGAGGACCTGTGGGAATTTGGGCATTTTTTACTTTTTTTTTTTTCCTCAGCTCGTTAATTTCAATGGGCTGCCTAATGTGTGGGAACATGCAAAAATACTGCAGGCATATTATTTTAAAAGTGTGTTGCACCTAACCGCACACATCTGCAAAGGGCATTGCATTTCTTTGCTGTGCCGGAAAATGTGTGTTCTTGCAAGCGTTTCTGCACCACCAATGGTGTGAACAAGTCCTAAGGGCCAGTTCACACTATAGAAACAGTCTAGATGTGTTCCTGATGCGTTTTTGCATGCCCTTTTAGCATGCATGTTTAGTGTGTTCCAGTACATTTTGGATGCATTTTGGACACGTTGCATTGCATTTTTGTATCCCTTCCAGTTAGTTTTTTCTACTTTCTTTTTATTCAATTTAATTAGGGACATGTGCGTTTTAGTACATTCAAGGACGTTTCAATGTGTTTCAGTACAGTTCTGTGCAGAAACAATGCAGCGTGGTCAACTTTGTTTACAGCACCTGCAATGCACTGAAAATGCAAGCGCTGATCTGAACTATGACATTGACAACCATATAACCTTCTTTCTGTGCGTTTTGTGATGCCAAAAAAGCAACTGAAACACATGTAGTGTGAACTGGCCCTAAAGATTATTAGAGGTAAGGGAACAGGACTGACCAGGAATTGTGAATTCAAACAGACTAGTGGTGATATACAATCAGCAATCATATAATAATGTGAGATCTGAGCTGTAGCTGATAGAAATAGAGACACATTCACTTGATCAGTAAATAGTTAAAAAGAGTGGGGCGGTGATCCATAGATTTGCATATGGGACAGGTGATTATGGGGTGGGGGAGGGGGTCAAGTTGTATAAGGAGACAGATTTAAAAGAAGAGAAAAAAGTTACAATGAAATATACACAGCATGAAACTTGCACATTTCCTAATTGGCAGAAGAACAGGACGCAGGTAACATTCATCCACTTTCTAGTCATTAGGCAAAATCATAATTGATTGATCAATATTCCTGGCACTGACACAACCCAGAAAATTGATCTCCATTTTTTTAACGTTCATAAATGTCAAGGAGCTTATAATCTAAGGGCAGAAACTCAGCCATGTAACTAGGTCCAATGAACCTAACAGCATGTCTTCTGAGTGTTGGCAGAAACACATCCATACAGGGAAAGCATGCAAACTGGGATTAGAACCCATGACCCAAGTGCTGTAAGTTCTGAGCTCTAACCACTAAACCACTGTGGGAGACACAGTTTGAGATACAATGTAGAATAGTTACATTGTTTAAAAATGATAAAGCAAGCGCTGGTCAAATTATATAGACTACTAAAATGGTATTACACAAGATAAATATAACCACGAACAGTAGTGCATGAACTCGTGAAAGGTCATCCACCCTTGTGACAGTGTACTACACTATTAAGCACCTTTCTGGCTCCTGTGGCTGAGCTAATTCCTCCCCAGGACCATTTGGGCACCCACCCTGATGGATGGATGGATGGATGGATGGATGGCTGGAACTGGATGACTAACCCATAGCTGCCAGCATACCGCTGCACCCCCAGATGTGTGATGTGTATAACCCATGCACATTAATACTTTTGTTCTGGTGAGTGTAGACCAGTCCCAAGGGTGGTTTATCTTTCACGAGTTCATGCACTACTGTTCGTCACGGAGAAACCACACGTGCCGTTCATAGGCACTCTCTGAGTTGGTACTCTCACACGAAGGATATTACATTATTCAGGAATGATTATATGAACTTATTTTAGCACCATTTACCATTTTACATCATTATTGCAATTATTTGCACTTTTTGGTTTTTACATGCGTTCATTATTGATCACATGCATTAATAGCACTGCATTTGACTTTAACATAGAATAGTTACATGATTAAAGAGAATGAAGATATATCATTATATTGGGAAATTAGAACTAGCCAAATTATTTGAGATATAAGTGTGAAAATGTTTAACATTTGAAAATAGAATGTATGACATTCATTAGTAAATGCATTAGTTGTCTGATCATTTTGGAGAAATAGCAAAAAAAAATTATAATATAGGTGTACTATTTATGCTACATTCTAAGTATTCTCTTATGCTAAGAGAAAATCGCCAATGCTACAATGCCCACGCTTGTGCACCATCTAGCGAACATATCCGGTATTGCACCTAAAAATGTGCCAGACGCGATTCCACATTTACTAATAGCAAAGTAGATGTTCGTCAATGAGATTGCTAGATGCTGCTCAGAAGACTGACAGGTCTTGATTGATTTAACTGAGTCTGCCTGAATGGTCAGAGTCTGCTGGTAGACTCAAGTCCTAGTAAATCAGGGCCTTTGTGTCTGGCAGTATGTGATAGTCCATGCACTAGAAAACCAACCATTTAGGGCATAAATTGTTAGCTGAATGCTGCAAAGCTTAATGGTGTTATACTGTGTGAGTGTGTGTATATATATATATATATATATATATATATATATATATATATATATACATACACACACAGTGTATAGTTTAAGGGTACTCCCCCAGGCATGATACTTAAAGGAATTTGAATGAACACATTTCTAGCAATGTATGTGGTTTTCCTTCAAGAAAGTCAATTGCTTTCAAAATTGAATGTTAAAACAAACAGAATTAAGAAGTACTTTTGGACAACATTCAATATGTACTCAGAATTTTCATATAAACATTTGTTTAAAAATCTACTAGTGTGTCTTCTTCTGTGAGTCCTGATCCTACTCCCGGTTTGATCTGCCCCGTGGTGCCTGTTCTACAGTGAACCGGCTGACAGCCTACACTTCTAGTATAAGCCTACAGGACCATCTCTCTTTTGGGATACCCTTTCCAGTGGAGTCTGCATCAGCACAACTGCCTTTTCGTCAATTATATTGGATGTATCCCATCAAACTAACAGAGGGACTTGAGCAAAATAAAAATGAGAAAGATTTTGAAAAAAACCCAGCAAAAATCGAAATATCAAAAACACAGGAAAAAAGTCTGAAAAAAATCTGAAAATTGTTATATGGTCTGAAAAGTAACAATGGATAAAATAAGTTAATTTATGTTAAAGAAATGTAGTAGGAAATTGGAGTACCCGGTGAACAACCATGCAAGTTCAAGGAGAACATGCATGCAAACACCAAGATCCAACAGTTTCTTATCCAAATCCCCATCCAGAACATTTTCATGTAGACGACAAGAAGGATGAAAATTCAAGAAAGCTTGTGCTTCCTTGGTGTTTAAAACATATATACCTGGCCACTGGTGATCTCAGATTTTATGATGCAATGTCATATGCTGTATATGGGTATTAATATACCTTCTGAATTCATGTTTGGTTTTTATCAATATAAAACTTATTTTTATATTATTTAGGTAATGTTTTTTTTATTATCTTCTAGAGCACAGGTCTCTTTCTACGTTCTAAACTAAGGGCCAGTTTACTGTCCTTCAGGCTTTAAGGGGGCCGGACTGTGGTCAGTTAAGTAGAAAATGCCCCAACATCAATGGGAGCGAACAATTCCCCATCATTGATATTGATAAGTGAAGTAGTGCTCAATTGTTGGTATAAATGGGAGGAATAGTGCCCCATTATAGGTATTGTTGGGAGGAATAGTGTCCATTCATTGGTGTCAGTTGGAGGAATAGTGCCCTGTCTTTGGTGTCAGTGTGAGAAATAGTGCCCTGTCGTTGATACCAGTGGGAGGAATAGTGTCCCATTATTGGTATTGGTGGGTGGAATAGTGCCCCTTCATTGGTGTCAGTTGGAGTAATAGAGGAGAGAGAGAGGTGCGCCAGACGAAGTGCAGTAAAAATGGTAACTGTTTATTGCACACAAGATATTTAAAAACTCACAAGATGTGGGTAAAAATCAGGCATCAGGATGTAGATATAGGACGTCATCTAGGGTGGACATCTGGAGCGGATGGCTGAGGTACCAGGGGCCAAAAGCTCCCTCAGTGGCTGGTCAGAAAAGGCTGTTGCCTAGAAATGTGTCACCGCCCCTTCCTTCGTCTTGACGTCACTTTCGGTCGGTGGCCATCTTGGATGCATTTCAAGCTGGCTCCACTACGTGACCCTACCCACTCTGATGTGAGAGGCTAGCAGCACCCGTCCAGAGCATGGTTCCTTCCCTGCACCGCGACTCCCAGGACAATCGTCTGCCTTCCTCGCTCCTCCACTGAGACCCATTCCAGAGCACCAGCCACTGAGGGAGCTTTTGGCCCCTGGCACCTCAGCCATCCACTCCAGATGTCCACCCTAGATGACGTCTTATATCTACATCCTGTTGCCTGATTTTTACCCACATCTTGTGAGTTTTTAATTATCTTGTGTGCAATAAACAGTTACCATTTTTACTGCACTTAGTCTGGCGCACCTCTCTCTCCTCTTTTCTCTCCACACAGAGTTCCGGTTTACTCTAGAGAGTGCGGCCTCACGTCGGTGTTTATATTGCAGATATATACATACACACACACAGATTTTTATATCCCCCCTTCCTGCCCATTACTACCTGAACTATAAGACTCCTCCACCTTTTGAACTACTCAAGCTGCAATACCCTTCCTATACTACCATATACTTTTTTCTTCCCCCCTGGTGTACGGAGAAGTCCCCATGCTCTCCTATAACTGAAACATTTTTACACACCTCTAAAAACTCTTTACAGTCCGCATACCCACTACTACCTCTCCTGCGCCAATATGTACTTTTGTTTTGTCAGTTGAAGTAATAATGCCCTGTCTTATGTGTCAGTGGGAGAAATAGTGCCCAAATGTTGGTGTCAGCGGGAGGAAAAGTGTCCTGCCGTTGATATCAGTGGGAAGAATAGTACCTCATTCAAGGTATCAGCGGCAGGAAATATGCCCCATTGTTGGTGTCAATGGAAGAAATAGTGCCTTGTATCTATATGAGGAATAGTGCCCCAAGGGCCGGATAAAGGCAAGCAAAGGGCCACATCCAGTCCTCGGGCCGCAGTTTGGAGACCACTGTTCTAGAACATGACACATCTTCTACCAAGGTATCATCTTTTGTGATGTTTTCTTTTTATTTTGTTCTTTAAAGCCCTGGTTCTCTTGTGCTTTTTATTTTATTTATAACAGGTACTTACATAGCGTCATCAATTTACGCAGTACCTTACATATATATTGTACATTCACATCAGTCCCTAACCCTCAAGGAGCGTAGAATCTAAGGTGCCTAACTCACATTCATACATACACATACTAGGACCAATTTAGATAGAAGCCGATTAACCTACCAGCATGTCTTTGGAGTGTGGGAGGAAACCGGAGCACCCGGAGGAAACCCACACAGGCACAGGGAGAACATACAAACTCTGTGCAGGCAGTGTCATGGCTGGAATTCAAACCAACAACCCTAGAGCTGCCAGGTAGAAGTGCTAAGCACTTAGCCACTGTGCTGCCCATAATGTGCATTGCTTTCTTATACCATTATTTGCTGTCATGGTTACTCATATGAGCATATGAATATTTGCTTACGTAGCTATTGTTAATTTTAAACATAGTTTTGAAAAGTAATAAAAATGTATTAAACAAAAAAACTATTGCATTAGAATGAAATAGTATATAAAACACATATTTCTTAAAGCAATTAGCAAAATGTTGGATCCAGGGTGGTTTATGGACTAAAACAATCACCTGTCTACCTTGTATAAATCTGCAATAAGTGCAGCTATGATAAATATACATTCCCAGGACTACTTTATTTCCCTATTTTAGTACCAAAGAAACTGTATACCAATTGTCCCCAAGTGAGGGTGCTTCCTTAAAAGTGACAAGAGGTCTTTTAGAAGCAAAAGCAAAAAGCTTATTGTCATTGCTGAGAAAATACCATTGTGTTTCTAAATATTCTTTTAATCTCAAAATACTGTTGGAAATATTGATGGATGACCCTGTCAGAAGCCTGCCTTATTGATTGATTATTCTAAACGTTATTGGTCACATGTTGTTTTGAACTTTTGGCTTACTGATATTCCTTCCTAAGGCTTTTGTTGTTATACCCTTTGTTATGTATTATCTTTTATGTTCCCTGGTTCTATCCCAAAATTTTCATCCCTGGCAGAGTTCCTGCGGATCATCCATTGGATCTCTCATCCCTGCCCTTGCAGATATACAAGTTCAGAAACTGTAACCGATTCTGTTGAATGATTTCCACTAATCAAAGCATTAGTAACATGTGAGAATATTGTTCAAGTCTGGTGAAATAAAAGTTTTTTACTTGGAGTGATGTGATCAGTGTGCCGGCTTTCTTAGATGAGTACTGTGATTCTATTGAATGTTAAATGTGAAGTTTAGATTTAACATAAAATCATTAAGTTGATCAGCAAAATCCTGGAACAGGATTGGGTTTTGTGACTGGAGTAACATTCCATATGTATTAAATAGAGTGTGTATTTCTATAGTAAGAGCTGTGAAAATGTGGAATAGACTCCCTCAAGAGCTGGTTCTGGCCAGTTCAGTAGATTGCTTTAAAAAAGGCCTGGGTTCTTTCCTAAATACACAGAATATAACTGGATACTGACATTTATAGGTAAAGTTGATTCAGGGAATATCCAATTGCGTCTGGGGGGGGGTCAGGAAGGATTTTTTTCTTCTGCTGGAGTAAATTATATCATACTTTGCTGGGGGGGCTTTTGCCTTCCTCTGGATCAACTGTGGGTATGGGATTGTATATTTTTTTTCTTCTTTTTGTTGGTTGAACTAGATGGACTTTTGTCTTTTTTCAACCAGACTAAGTATGTAACTATGTAAAATGAATATCTGCCTTAAGCTTTGCCAAATTAAGCCAACAAAGTATGCCTTATATGGCTGGCTAGATTATCCCAGATTTTCTGCCAGACACAAGTAACTGATTTTCCATGCTGTGTATCCACTGCAGTTAACTTATATTAACCAGCCTCTATTATAAGTGGTGTAACTACACAGTGATCGTGTAGTTACACCACTGCTGTTGGAAGAGGATGGATTTTGTTTGATGGATACTGACATTATAGCTGCTTATGATACTGTTCTAACTGGTTGCATGCTTTGACAGCTAGTAATATTTGCATGCTCCCTGTGAGAGACAAACTTTTTGTATGCAGTACTCCGAATATTTACCTGCTTAATGCCCATTTCAAGATTATTAAATTCTGACTGATTTTCATGCTCTGTATGGTCTGAATATATTTTGATGAACACTTGCATGTTGCTAGACATGAGCATAGACTGAGCATTCATCATTGCTTATTACTTCATTCTTATTTACTTACCTCATCTAACCTAAGCAATAGACTCCACAAATACTTTATACAACTCTAGCTATTGCTTGATGCAAATTGATGCTTAATCAGACAGCTATACTGTATACATTTGAGAATTTTTCTATATAATGGCAGGTATTTACAGGTTGTCCTTAGACATAGAATGCAATTGTTAGATATTAAATCAGTTTCTATGTATGAATACCATCACGCATCACAATACAAGCTTCTGCAATGTGACCTTTTCTCAGGATTTTCACTAGGATTGAGATGGATTAGTTTAAAAGATCATACATGTGTTCCTATGGTCAGACTGATGAATTATCAGTGTAGCAGTAGCAGTGTGAATATGCCACCAAGTGTAGTATATTTTGTAAAAAATATACAGTATATGTGCAGTGTGTATTATATATATATATATATATATATATATAGTGGGGTTAGCTCGTGTGGGGGTTGGGGGGAATCACCTTCCCTGGGAAAAAGGTAGACCGCACAGCAGGCTTTCTTTAAAATCTGACTGGTCGTCAGTTTTATTAAAGGTTGCAAAATATCAAAACCAAACAAAACACAAAATAAATACTTGCCATCCAGGTACTAACTAAACATGGAAGTTTTCCTCTCTCACTGGTGAAGGGCTTCTCCCTGTCACCAACAAAACAATAAGCAAACCTTTTCTCTTGTGGTATAACAATCACTTTCATGCACAGCTCTCTCAGAAATGGTTCTCTGAGTCCCAGACCACAAGCAGCTCCTTGCTCCAGCCCTGCTTTATTTATAGCACCTGCTGGTGGTCATTAGTGGACCACAAAATCAGGTACGGAACCACCTCTGCCATAATGGCCCAGAAAACCTGGAGTGGATTTCACCTTACACTCCCAAGTATGATCGCATGCGAGGTGACACATAGGTCCTGATTTACTAAGAATTGAGTCTACCAGCAGACTCTGAACATTCAGGCAGACTCAATTAAATCAATTAAGACCTGTCAGTCTTTTGAGAGGCGTCTAGCAATCTCATTGAAAAGCGTCTACTTTCCTGTTAGTAAATGTGGAATCACGTCTGGCACATTTTTAGGTGCAATACCAGATATGTTCACTAGGTGGCGCACAAGCACAAGCTTTGTCCCTTTGGCGATTTTCTGTTTGCATATGAGAATACTTAGAATGTAAAATAAAAAGTACACCTATATTATTTTTTTTTGCTGTTTCTCCAAAATGATCAGACAACTAATGCATTTCCTAATGAATGTCATACATTCTATTTTCAAATGTTAAACATTTTCACACTTATATCTCAAATAATTTGGAATGTCTATTTCTAATTTCCCAATATAATGATATATCTTCATTCTCTTTAATCACGTAACTATTCTATGTTAAAGTCAAATGCAGCGCTATAAATGCATGTGATCAATAATGAACGCATGTAAAAACCAAAAAGTGCAAATAATTGCAATAATGATGTAAACTGGTAAATGGTGTTAAAAAAGTTCATATAATCACTCCTGAATAATGGAATGTCCTTCGTGTGAGAGTACCAACTCAGAGAGTGCCTATGAATGGCACATGTGGTTTATCCGTGACGGACAGTAGTGCATGAACTCGTGAAAGTTAAACCACCCTTGGGACTGGTGTACACTCACCAGAACAAAAGTATTAATGCGCATGGGTTATACACATCACACATCTGGGGGTGCAGCGGTATGCTGGCAGCTATGGGTTAGTCATCCAGCTCCATCCATTCATCAGGGTGGGTGCCCAAATGGTCCTGGGGAGGAATTAGCTCAGCCACAGGAGCCAGAAAGGTGCTTAATAGTGTAGTACACCCCTTCCAAGGGTGATTTACCTTTCACGAGTTCATGCACTACTGTTCATCACGGATAAACTACATGTGCCATTCATAGGCACTCTGAGTTGGTACTCTCACACGAAAGACATTCCATTATTCAGGAATGATTATATTAACTTTTTTTAGCACCATTTACCAGTTTTTCATTATCATTAATAGGCGGCACAGTGACTTAATGGTTAGCACATCTGCCTTGCAGTAAATGGGCCATGGGTTCAATTCCCAACCATAGTACCTCCTGCATGGAGTTTACATGTTCTTCCCTGTGCTTGCATGGGTTTCCCCTGAGTACTCCAGTTTCCTTCCACACTCCAAAGACATGCTGGTAGGTGAATTGATTCCTGTCCAAATTGGCCCTAGTATGTGTATGTATGAATGTGAGTTAGGGACCTTAGATTGTATGCCCCTTGAGGGTTAGGGACTGATGTGAATGTACAATATATGTGTAAAGCACTGTGTAAATTGACAGCACTATAAGTACCTGAAATAAATAAATTATTGCACTTTTTGGATTTTACATGCGTTTATGATTGATAACATGCATTTATAGCGCTGCACTATTACTTTAATATATTTCTATTCTGAGACTGTTGCCAATACCCTGAATGCTAGCTGCTACCTTCATATCTATACCTAGATTTATATTTATCTTGTGTAATACCATTTTAGTAGTCTATATAATTTGACCAGTGCTTGATTTAGCATTTTTAAACAATGTAACTATTCTACATTTGAGCTTAAACTCTGTCTCCCACAGTGGCTTAGTGGTTAGAACTCAGAACTTACAGCGCTTGGGTCATGGGTTCTAATCCCAGCGATAGCATGCTTTCCCTGTATGGATGTGTTTCTGCCAACACTCCAAAGACATGCTGTTAGGTAAATTGGGCCTAGCACATGGCTGAGTTTCTGCCCTTAGATTATAAGCTCCTTGACATTTATGAATGTTAAAAAAATGGAGATCAATTTTCTGGGTAGTGCCAGTAATATTAATCAATCAATTAAGATTTTGCCTAATGACTAGAAAGGTGGTGAATCTTACCTGCATCCTGTTCTTCTGACAAGTTGGAAATGTGCAAGTTTCATGCTGTGTATATTTCATTGTAACTTTTTTTATCTTCTTTTAAACCTGTTTACTTATACAACTTGACCCCCTCCCCCACCCCATCATCACCTGTCCCATATGCAAATATATGGATCACGCCCCACTCTTTTTAACTATTTATTTACTGATCAAGTGATTTATTACTGATCAAACTATTTATTTACTGATCAATGTGTCTAATTTTCTATCAGCTACAGCTCAGATCTCACATTATTATACGATTGCTGATTGTATCTCACCACTAGTCTGATTAAATTCACAATTCCTGGTCAGTCCCGTTCCCTTACCTCTAATAAACTTTATAGCCATTTCACACTACATGTGTTTCAGTTGCTTTTTCGGCATCACAAACGCACAGAAAGAAGGTTATATGGTTGTCAATGTCATAGTTCACATCAGCACTTGCAGTTTCAGTGCATTGCAGGTGCTGTAAACAAAGTTGACCACACTGCATTGTTTCTGCACAGAACTGTACTGGAACGTGTTAAAACACCCTTGAATGTACTAAAACACACATGTCCCTAATTAAATTGAATAAAAAGAAAGTAGAAAAAACTAACTGGAAGGGATACAAAAATGCAATGCAACGTGTCTAAAACGCATCCAAAATGTACTGGAACACAATAAACATGCATGCCAAAAGGGCATGCAAAAATGCATCAGGAACACATCTAGACTGTTTCTATAGTGTGAACTGGCCCTTAGGACTTGTTCACACCATTGGTGGTGCAGAAACGCATGCAAGAACACACATTTTCCAGCACAGCAAAGAAATGCAATGCCCTTTGCAGATGTGCACAGGTACCATGATGAAAACGTAATTGCACCTACACACGTCTATTAAAAACAGACCCATTCACGGCCACCAAAATGCATAGCACCACACTACTGTGCGGTTAGGTGCAACACACTTTTAAAATAATATGCCTGCAGTATTTTTGCATGTTCCCACACGTTAGGCAGCCCATTGAAATTAATGAGCTGAGGAAAAAAAAAAGTAAAAAATGCCCCATTCACACAGGTCCTCTGGTCTGTACAGCATGAATGAGTGGGTTGTTTATGTGGCTAGAGCCACCTGTTACACTATGGGGACACAGCAGCTGTATGAACACAGGTTTTAATCTGACAGGTGTGAAGGCGTGGGGAAGTGGCCCTGAATGCTCACTGTCTGTGTTCAGGGCTGTATACCTGCAACCATATGCTTGTCAAATTATGCACTGCAGCATTTCCATAGTGTAACATAGGTTGCCTGTAAACGGCGATAGCCACAAAAACAAACCACTGATTCCCACTATACAGGCCACAGCACCCATGAGCCCCAAGACCTCAATTACACCTCAATTACACACACAGCATTATGAACTCATTACAGTGTTATCATTTAGATTTCACAGGAATATGGTTGGCATTATGTCCATTAATAATGTTTTTAGTGTATTTTTACCATAAATATAATTTGGATATTTTCTCTGGCGGTGGGGGGCTGTCAGATATGCTGTACGGGGCCCGTTGATATCTAACAGTGGCCCTGGGTGTATGCTTGTGTCTGTGCTACCTGTATAGTTAGGAAGAACCTTGAACCTCTGCTATGTACCTCAATGGATCTAGGAATTGGACATGTTTTCAACTGAAAATACAACAATTATTGGTAATGTTTCCCCAGCAAATGAGGATCAGCTCTTCAGTGGAGAACAGTGATTTCGCCATGTTCAGATGTGGTCTGGAATTCCACAAAAGAACAATTCACAAAACTAAAAAATAGACTTGCAAATTACCACTAAACTCACCTAACTACACTCCCATCCACTAACACTCCCCACTACCACTTCTGGGTGTGTGCAAATGTCCTTCCCCAAACATCATGGCGTATTTCCGGTATGACAGCTGCTCTAGCGCCTCCTCAAACAGCCGTCTTGGCATTTATTTGTGCACCATAGCAATTTTACATGCGGCTCCATTGTGTATATGACATTCGCAAATATATGTTTGCAGTTCTGTTGTGGATTTGGCATTGGTGAATGTATGCTTGCAGCTATACTGTGTATGACATTGGCGAATATATATTTGCCAGTAAAGGCCCAAAGTCAACATAATTTGGGGGCCCAATTTATTACTGTTAAGAAGATTGTAGAAAAAGAATAGCTAGCTGGACAATGAACATGACCTATTCATTGGTACATAACATGGTCTTGTGGTGAAATAGGGGGCTTTTGGTTTGTTATTTTGGACATACTTGCATATGTGCTCTCTAACAAGGAAGATTTGGGCATATTATATAGCTAGCAAAAATAAGTGTTAGGGGTGCTAGTACATTGATTTCAGATACTTATATAGCGCTGTCAATTTACGCAGCGCTTTACATATATATGTGGTAAATTCACATCAGTCCCTAACAGGGGCGGACTGACAACTCATGGGGCCCCCGGGCAATAGGGGATAATGGGGCCCCTGTGTCCTTTCCCAAACTCAAAAAAGCCTATGAAAAAGGTACCAGGGGCATCTCATGGGGCCCCCTACTGACCCCGGGCCCTGCCTGAGTTTCCAAATGGTCAGTCCGCCCCTGGTCCCTAACCTTCAAGGGGCGTACTATCTAATGGCCCTAACTTACATTCATACATATACTAGGGCCAATTTTGACAGGATCTAATTAACCTACCAGCATGTCTTTAGAGTGTGGGAGGAAACACACAGGCACAGGGTGAACATGCAAACTCCAGGCAGGAAGTGTCATGGTTGGGATTTGAACCAACTACCATAGTACTGCCAGGTGGAAGTTCTAACCATTTAGCCACTGTGCTATGTTCAACTAGAACATTAAATAATCCCCCCCAAAAAATACATAGTGCAAATGTTTATAGATCTAATACACATTCCACATTGATTTGGACAGCAACAACAAGTAGGTACATTCAATATCTTGGTGAAAAAAAAAAAAAAAAGCAGGATTGATGTTGCTAAAATAGAACGGTCCTGCTCATAAGAGCTTACAATCTAAAAGATTATACTTCTATTGAACTGTGCTTTCACAGGTTACAGCAGGAAACAAACGGTTAATATGAATCACTTAGGCTTATCCACAAAACAAGCTGCAGATCAAAATATCAATCTAAAAAATACATACGTACCAAATTAAAAACACCTCCCACCTCCCCAAATCCCCCACACATACATTTCTGATCATGTTTGTCTGAAAACTGCATTTCATTCTAAATAAAGCAAACTTGGAAGAGCAAGGCAATTAACATGTGTTAAGATTACAATGCAAAGATAATAAACACACAATCATTGTACAATAACACACAAACACACCTTAGAAGGAAGAACATGCAAAACATTTACAGCCCACATCAAAACACAGTGTGAGTGTGGCCTGGGGCAGTTCACCACAATATCTCTTCCTCTCCAAAACACCACAGCCAAGTACTTGCAGAAAATAATGTGGCCTGTACAAGCAAAAATCAGCCACTACTGCATCTCTTTATATAAGGTAGGCCACACCCACCACTGTCATTCATTTGGTCAGAGAAAGTGTTTGCACCTGATTAATTCTCTTCCCACCTGCGTTAACCCTTGGTATACAGGCCCCACAAATCAGAGTCAGAAAGAAAGCCACAGTGAAGTGTACCTGTGCAGCATACAACAGAACATTGAACAGGGATGTAAAGGGGAACCCTATTGGCAATATTTCTTGGCCCTATGGGCACAATTCACTCCAGATTATCGCATGAGTTAAGGCAGTCACATGACCACATCTCGCATGCAATACTGAAAATGTCAATTCACTTTTGCTAGTATGCGGCATTTCCCATAAATTGGAAAAACACTCAGGAAATCAAACATAAAAAGACCTTACACCCCGGTCACATCAAAGCCGATTTAGAAATTGTGCGACATACAGTGAAGATGCCGATTTCCTTGCGATTTGCAAGACATCTGACCAGGGGTGGACTGACAACTCATGGGACCCCCGGGCAATAGGGGATCATGGGGCCCCTGTGTCCTTGCCCAAACTCAAAAAAGCCTATGAAAAAGGTACCAGGGGCATCTCATGACACAGATATCTATGCAAATCGCCAGAAAAGTAGTACATGTACTACTTTAGAAATCAGTGTCAGAAATGCATCCATGTGACTGCTCTAATAGCAGACAATAGGGTGCGACTTGGCATACGATTTGCAAGTCGCATGTCATGCAAATCGCATGCCAAGTCGCATCCAGGATGCACAATTTCAGGTGCAATTTGGGAACTGAAATTGTACCTGATATTGGATCTTATGAATGTGGATGTGAGTGTCTTAACAGTTTCAGCATTTTGTAGCGATTTCACATATAGTCTACAATAGAAACCGCAATGCAAAACACAATTGAAACCGCAATAACTCATTGGTAAATCTACAGAAAATACGGTGAAATTGCCAACAAAAAGTACAATTTTAAATCGCATCTAGTGTGAACCAAGCAGGCAATTCAACAAAGGAAATAAATGTTTGAAGGCATGCGGTATTTGCATGCTCGGATAAGGGTCTGTTATGGATTTGGGGGGGGGGGGGGCTCCATGCCATTATTGTATTAATCCTTTTCTCTCTCTTGCTCTCTCTTCTCTTGGTTTGACAAACCTTCCCAAAAGGGGGTGGAGTGCAAACCAGCATTATCAAATCAATCATTAGTCCAGGCCCTTATGCAACTTTAAAGGTGTTTGAACAGACAAGGCCTCATTCTAATTCACATTCCAGGAATCATTTAGACAGAAAGCAAAGATGCTGCCACAAGCACATGTATGTTAGGGTAGTCACATGTAGATCATGCAAATTCATTGCCAAGGTTGGGATTCAAACTGACAACCCAAGCGTTGTGAGGCAGCAGTGCTAACCACTAATCCATGGAGCTGTTGAACACTAATCCCACCTATATTTCTGTGGTGTGAATCAACCCTAAGTCCCTGGGCAAGGTCAGTGTAACTTACCAGATATCTCCAATGTGACACAAATGTTGTGCTATGTTGCCAATTCAGATGTATGTTGGTTCTATGTATCCCAATACAAAGGATTGCAATACTACTACAGGTGTACCTCGGTTTACCAACGCCTCGGTTAAGGTAATTTTTGGTTTACGAATGAAAATCCATTGAAAATAATGCCTCGGTTTACACAATTGTTAATAATTTTTTTTTGCAATACAAAGTATATGTTGGTGCTGATTTTCAAATGCAAATGCCAGCCTTTTTTTTTTCTTCACTATAGTTCACAAGCTTAGAAGTCACTTTCCCCAAAATTACAGAAAACTTTGTATCTTTTAATAAACTCAAAGTAAACATTGTTTCCTTTTAGGGATATAAATTCCAAGAAAACTTTCTCTTTTAGCAGGGGGAAGTGACAGCTGAATTTCTGAGCTATAGTGAAGAAAAAAAAGGAGAATTACATTTAAAAACCAGCACCATAGTAAATAAACAGCATGGGTTCCCCCCTCCCATCCATACCAAGCCCTTCGGGTCTGGTATGTATCTTAAGGGGTAACTCCACACCAAAATGTAAACAAAAAATGGCGTGGGGTCCCATCCACACCAAGCACTTCGGGTCTGGCATAAATATTAAGGGGTAACTCCATGCCAAAATGAAAAAAAAACTGCATGGGGTCCCCCCCAAAATCCATACCAGATCCTTATCTGAGCATGCAGCCTGGCAGGTCAGGAAAGGGAGGGGGGACCCCACCCAGTTTTTTTTATTATTTATTTAATTTTCAGGAATTATTTTACATTCAGCTGTCAGTGGGGAACCCCGCTGACAGCTGAAACATTAACACATGGTTGTCGCTACTAAAATCCCGCATTAATTATTTTATCAACTCATGCAGCGTTTTAGTAGTGAAAAACAATGCAGCGTTCATGTTTCAGCTGTCGGCGGAGTTCCCCACTGACAGTTGAATGTAAAAGAATTGTAGGGAATTCTAAAAAATTTTTTTTAAAAACCGGCATGGGGTCCCCCCTCCCATCCATACCAAGCCCTTCGGGTCGGCCCCCCCCCCCAAAGCACCTTGTCTCCATGTTGATAGTGACAAGGGCCTCTTCTGGCCGGTGGTTGTGGGGGTCTGTGGGTGGGGGGCTTATCAGAATCTGGAAGCCCCCTTTAACAAGGGGGCCCCCAGATCCCGGCCCTCCCCACGTGAATGAGTATGCGGTACATGGTACCGCTACTGATTCACAAAAAAAGCAAAAGTGTAGTGGAAAAAAACACAGTACAGGGTCTTTGACAAGTCCTTTAATAAAACAATGTCCCCCAAAGTAGATCCAACATCAATCACGGCGACCCGAAAAAAGAAAAAAAAAAAGCTCTGCTCTTGACCGTGTACCGCATACTCATTCACGTGGGGGGGGCGGAATCTGGAGGCCCCTTGTTAAAGGGGGCTTCCAGATTCTGATAAGCCCCCCACCCGCAGACCCCCACAACCACCGGCCAGGGTTGTGGGGAAGAGGCCCTTGTCCCCATCAACATGGGGACAAGGTGCTTTGGGGGGGAGCCCCCCTGCCCCAAAGCACCCCCCCATGTTGTGGGCATGTGGCCTGGTATGGTTCAGGGGGGGGCGCTTGCTCAACCCCCCCCTTTCCTGACCTGCCAGGCTGCATGCTCGGATAAGGGTCTAGTATGGATTTTGGGGGGACTCCACCCTGTTTTTTTTTTAATTCCAGCATGGAGTTACCCCTTAATATCCATTCCAGACCTGAAGGGCTTGGTATGGATGAGAGGGGGACCCCACGCTGTTTTCTTTTTATTGCAGACCTTTATTTTTACATTCAGCTGTCAAAACAAATATTATCTAGACCTTTGAAATAAGTAAAATCATTACAGAAATAATTATAAAGGACAAGAAACAAAAATAGAATCAATAGAACTAAGGAAATCAAATTAGAATACATAAAGATATGCCTAGTGCTGTTTGTTAACCATTTGACACTCGGCCAATAGCTGTATGGCGTCCTTAAAAATATACTAGCTTTTCAGGAGGCCGCCATATGGCGTCCTCCCGCACATGCGCAGTTCGCGCTCTTGCAGAGCCGTGCAGCGGCGCGATCTGTCACTGGCCGTGTACCTTGGACATGGCCGATGACAGATCTGAGTACCGGCCCCCGTTGCCAGTACCATGTGACCTGCTGTGACCAATCACAGCAGGTCACATGACAGTTGTATACAATGGATGGCTTCAGTCATGACATCCATTGTATACTAGTGTCTAGCTGTGAATGGTCACAGCTAATCACATGCACATGTCATTTGATTAGCTGTGGCCAAATCACAGCTAAGCACAAAAAAAGAAAAAAAAAAAACCCTGAATGAATCGATGTCATTCAGGTAAATGCTTGCTTATAGCAAAGTAATTCTTTGCTATAAGCAAATTGTGTAAAAAGAAAAAAAAAATACTGATCACTTCCCAAAAGTAGTACAATGTTACTATGGATTACACTGTACTACTTTGGACATAGTGAAATATGAAAACAAAAATTTTAAAAAAAGAAACAAAATGTAATAAAAAATTTAAAATAATAAAAAAATTAAAAAAAATATATATATTTTTTTTTTTACACTGTCACCAGTCAGTGTCCCTGATTACCGCCATACCAGTTATATGATGACGCTGTACTGCACTGGTGACGGTATGTAAAAAAAAATTAGTGAAAATAATTTTTTTTATTTTTTCATTTTTCGAAAAATTATGACAAAAAAAATACAACTTCAAAAAACTCGCCATGCCTCTTATGATGTACGTCGGACTGTCTACTTTGCAACAAGGGGTCATTTGGGGGATATCTGTACTATTCTGACATTCTTGGACCTCAAGAAATTAGATTGACTGTCAGTACTTCAGGATTGATCAATATTCAGATCTATACCATAGTTTGTGAACTCTATAACCTTCCTACAAACTAAAAAATACATCCTAATTTGGGTTATTTTCACCAAAGACATGTAGCAGAATACATCTCGGCCTACATTTATGAAGAACAATTATTTATTTGCAAACTTTTATAACAGAAACAAAGAAAAACATGTTTTTTTTTTAAATTTTCGGTCTTTTTTTGTTAATTTAGCAAAAAATAAAAACCCCAGCGATGATCAAATACCACCAAAAGAAAGCTCTAGTTGTGTGAAGAAAATTATAAAATTTTAGTTTGGGTACAATGTTGTATGACCACGCAATTGTTATTCAAAGTGTGAGAGCGCTGAAACCTGAAAAATGGCCTGGGCAGGAAGGTGTAAAATTGCCCGGTATTGAATTGGTTAAACACAGTAGACACGACCGAGTGCCGTCTGTCAATGGACTCCACACAGAGATTTACTATTGAACAGCGGCTAAAAAGCAAGCGCCCACTGAGGACGTCTAAAATGTGTTCTGCACATTTATATTGGCCAAATATGCTGCACAAGCGTCTAGTTCTTCACTGTGTCGACTTGCTTAGAAAAAAACTTTTTAACACATTTAAAATTTTTTTGAAAATGGCAGATATTGTTTAAAGTGAAGTCCTGATATTTGGCAAAGCAAATTTCAATGTGAACATGTTTCTGCAGTGATTTTTCATGTTAGACGTGCCTCTTAGCAAATCTGCTTTTTGAGTCTGATTCCTGGTCTGTGTCTTGTTAGTAAATTCGATTTGGCGTCTACTTGTTGACACTTCTCTTTAGTAAATGTCTTATGTCTTATCTTAGCAAATCTGCTTTTTGAGTCTGATTCCTGGTCTGTGTCTTGTTAGTAAATTCGATTTGGCGTCTACTTGTTGACACTTCTCTTTAGTAAATGTCTTATGTCTTATTGTGTTAAACTATGTTTAACACAATAAAAGGATAGCTGGCTCTCTGCTATCCAATTAAACCTTTCAAAGGAGGTTCTTTGCAAGATTACCTACAAGGGATTTTAAAATGCAGATTTGTATGGTTAAGAATTTCAGAGGGTACATTGTTTACATATTTAAGGATGATAAAGAATGTGATTTGACCATACAAAAAAGTATTTATTGATGGTAATTTGAGGGGGTATTCATGGGAAATGGTGAAAGGGTGACTTGTTTACCTCGTAAACACTATAGTGAATTTAATTGCTTTCAGTAATAACAGGTGAAGTCTTTTCATGTTAAGATCAAAAGTGTTTCGTCAGCCAATCAGAATCTCTCTATCTTTGCTTACTGATAGTAAACTGTATATGAAGGAACGTTTATGTTAAGACAATATTAATTCATTCTTTCATTATAGAAGTTAGCCAGGTGCATCTTATAGGTTGGATAGAAATGCTGGATGGTGTAGTGCCTCTGTGCTTGCTATGACAAGAGAAAGTGGGTTCTCTGAAGGTGTCTGATAGTTGCATGAATATTCTAAGTACCCTGTCATCTGCCTTGTCAATACCTCTGTCTTGTGGATTGTTTCGGAACCAAATAAATGCACCTCTCTCTAGAAAGAAACCATTGAACTTGTTGCTGTGGGAATATTAATTTCTTGGATAGAGGAGTTTTAAATTCCATATCAGCTAGTGAACTCTTGTCTCATTATCACTTCTCATCCTTGATATATGACAACATATTGGTGCCGTCCAAGTGACCAAAAGACCATTTTTAGGTTCAAGAAACAGTCCTGTGAGTTGGACCCAGAAGCTATACTGTGACTCAGAAGTCTGGTGGTGACTTAGGAGTCTGACCCACAAATTGAAGAAGGTTGGATCCCCAGTATTATCTGTAGACTGGAAAAATGAACAAGAGACTGTGCCATGGACCAGAAAACCTGAGCTGGACACTGAGGAAAATACTGCACGACTGAGCCTCAAATGCGGTGAGTAAAATATTTCCCTTTTGTTTTCAGTATTACTTATATAGTCAAAATTCTTACGAAGTGTGAAGCTAGTGTCACTTCTGATAAAGTTAGCAGATGGGTGTTAACATGTATTCAACATGGCAGCCCTTGTAAGCAGCCGTGGACTTGAATGAAGGAATTTTTAGAGAAAAATGTTTTTGATAGAAAATTTTCAGAAAGTAAGAGAAAAGGTTGTATTGTGCAGAGCTTGATATCTTGATGTTTAACATTAGAAAATTATGTGATGGGTAAAGACATAGAAATTGCCCAATTACAGAATGCAGTTAATAGTAGCAACAAGATCTGTAAGATATTAAAGAACCAAACAGAAACTGAGGCTGTAAATTTAAATTTGCATGCAGTTACTATTGGGGAAGCATTGATTGAGAAATCTAGACTTTGTGATGAATTATCAGAAGAAAATGAGAGACTGAAAATAAGAATTACGGAATTGAAGAGAAATTCACAGGAATGCAGATATGCATCAAATGTAAAATCCAGCAATATGCTGCAAAATCAAACTTTCCATTAAATGATAAAGAATCTCATGTCAAATCTGATAATTCATTGCCAGCTGCACCCACTGTGACTACCACAGTTTACAATAATAATACAGGTGAAGTTTGACTTGTAATGAAACCTTTGCAACCAAAAGATTTCGACACAATCCTTAAAGAAATAGGAATATTTCCTCGCCATGATTTAAACAGATTTTTAAATAGGTTTTGCGACTTGCAGCATGCCAGAGATATGTACAGTTGCAAGAAAAAGTATGTGAACCCCTTGGGATTACGTGGAGTTTTGCATGAATTGGGCATAAAATGTGCTCTGAACGTCATCTAAGTCACAACAATAGAAGAACACAGTCTGCTGAACATAATACTACACAAACATTAGATGTTGCCATGGTTTAATTGCACATAACATGTAAACATTTACAGTGCAGGAAGGGAAAAATATGTGAACCTTTGGACTTAATAACTGGTTGACCCTCCTTTGGCAGCAGTAACCTCAACCAAACGTTTCCTGTAGTTGCAGATCAGACCTGCACAACGATCTGGAGTAATTTTGGACCACTCCTCTTCACAAAACTGTTTCAGTGTAGCAATATTCTTGGGATGTCTGGTGTGAATCGCTCTCTTAAGGTCATGCCACAGCATTTCAATCGGGTTGAGGTCAGGACTCTGACTGAGCCACTCCAGAAGGCGTATTCTGTGCTGTTGCAGCCATTGTTTTGTTGAATTACTTGTATGCTTTGGGTCATTGTCCTGTTGCATCACCCATCCTCTGCGGAGCTTCAGTTGGTGGACAGATGGTCGTACGTTTTCCTGCAAAATGTCTTGATAAACTCTGGAATTCATTTTCCCATCAATGACAACAATCCGTCCAGACCTTGAGGCAGCAAAGCAGACCCAAACCATGATGCTCCCTCCGCCATGTTTTACAGTGGGGATGAGGTTTTGATGTTGGTGTGCTGTGCCTTTTTTTCTCCACACATAGTGTTGTGTGTTCTTCCAAACAACTCAATCTTGGTTTCATCTGTCCACAGTATATTTTGCCAGTAGTGTTGTGGAACATCCAGGTGCTTTTTTGCAAACTTCAAACGTGCTGCAATATTCTTTTTGGACAGCAATGGCTTCCTCTGTGGTGTCCTCCCATGTACTCCATTCTTGTTTAATGTTTTCCTTATTGTAGATGTGTCAACAAAAATGTTAGCATGTGCCAGAGATTTCTGTAGGTCTTTAGCTGACACTCTGGGATTCTTCCTTACCTCATGCAGCATTCTGCGCTGTGCTCTTGCAGTAATTTTTACAGGACGACCACGCCTAGGGAGAGTAGCAACAGTGCTAAACTTTCTCCATTTGTAGACAGTCTGTCTTACCGTGGACACATGAACATCAAGGCTTTTGGAGATACTTTTGTAACCCTTTCCAGCTTCATGCAAGTCAACAATTCTTGATCGTAGGTCTTCTGAGAGCTCTTTTCTGCGAGGTATGGTTCACATCAGACATTGCTTCTTGAAACCAGTAAACCCAAAACAGGTGTGTGTTTTTTAAGGGCAGGACAGCTGTCAGCAACACATCCAATATCATCACACTGATTGGAGTCAAGGTTGGCTCACTCCTGGCTCCAATTAGCTCTCGGAGAAGTCATTAAGCTAGGGCCTCACATACTTTTTCCTCCCTGCACTGTGAATGTTTACATGTTATGTGCAGTTAAACCATGGCAACATCTAATGTTTGTGTAGTATTATGTTCAGCAGACTGTGTTCTTCTATTGTTGTGACTTAGATGACGTTCAGAGCACATTTTATGCCCAATTCATGCAAAACTCAACGTAATCCCAAGGGGTTCACATACTTTTTCTTGCAACTGTAAGTGCTATCTGTCAGGGAGCGAGGAGCCAGACACACAAGGAGGTGCAATTAAAGGTAGGTTTATTAATATAAAAATAAGACAAGAGTCTATGCAAGTCCAACAGCGGAAATCGTAGCCAAACCTGGGGTCAAGAACCAGGAAGAATCATCGCCAGAGCCGGGATCAGGGGCCAGGAAGAATCGTCACCAGAGCCGGGATCAGGAGCAAGGAAGAATGGTCGCCAGAGCCGGGGTCAGAAGCCAGGAGGAGTCTTAGCCAAAGCCAAGTCGGTATCCAAGAAAGCAATGAGTAGCTAAACGGGAGCTTGCTGTTCTGCAACAGACAGGACATGAATGCAATGGACAGCCACAAACAGCAGACTTATATGTGATAAGCTGCCACCTCCTGGGGGAGGAGCAGCAGAGGGCTGAATGCATAAAGGATCCCACAATGCTTTGCAGACACCTAAGATGGATGCCAGCACATGGAGCAGCTCAAGGTCTGAGGAAAGGTAGGACCTTGACAGTACCTCCTCCTCAACTACCCCTCCCCCTCCGCAGCTCAACATAAGGCTTCTGTGGAAAGCGGGCGTGAAAAGCGCGGAGGAGGGCAGGAGCATGAACATCCGCGGTAGGAACCCAGGAACGCTCCTCGGGACCATAACCACGCCAATGGACCAGGAACTGCACCCGACCGCAGACCAACCGAGAGTCCAGGATGCGGCTCACCTCATACTCCTCATGACCATCGACCCAGATAGGACGAGGCCGAGGCGGAGAGGCAGTAAAGCGATTACAGACCAGAGGCTTCAACAGGGATACGTGGAAGACATTGGAGATACGCATCCCAGGAGGAAGAGCAAGGGCATAGGCAACCCGGTTCACCCTGCGGAGGATGCGGAAAGGACCAACAAAACGGGGAGACAGTTTCGGTGCGGGCACCCGAAGATTGAGGTTACAAGTAGACAACCACACCCGATCTCCGGCCTGGTATGAAGGAGCGGGCAACCATCTACGATCAGTCTGGAGCTTCTGGCGCTGAGCCGAGTCCTTCAAGGACCTCTGGATCTGCCCCCACAAGGAACGCAGGGCAGTAAGATGGTTATCCACAGCCGGAATGTCCTGTGGCGAGAACAACTCAGGCAATACAGCGGGTTGGAATCAATAGTTGGCCATGAAGGGAGACATCCCGGAGGAGGAGTTGACAGCCGAGTTCCTCGCAAACTCTGCCCATGGCAGGAGATCGACCCAATTGTCTTGATGGTTAGAGATATAGCAGCGAAGGAATTGTTCCAGGGCCTGGTTGGAACGCTTCGCAGCCCCATTGGACTGCGGGTGGTAGGCGAAGAGAAGGAGAGCTTGATACCCAACTAGGAGCAGAAGGCGCGCCAGAACCTGAACACAAACTGGCTCCCACGGTCCGAGACAATCACCTTAGGCAACCACCCATGCAAGCGAAAGATCTCCCTGGCGAAAACCGTAGCCAGTTCTTGCGCAGTCGGCAATTTCTTGAACGGAACACAATGGCACATCTTGGAGAAACGATCAATGACCATAAGAATGACCGTATGGCCTCGAGACGCAGGGAGGTCTACAATAAAATCCATGCCCAGGTGTGACCAGGGACGCTCCCCATTGGGAATGGGTTGCAGAAGGCCCAATGGAAGATGCCGAGGAAATTTATTCTGGGCACAGACAGAACATGCCACTACATATGAGGTGATGTCGGAACGGAGAGATGGCCACCAGAATAAACGAGAAATGACCCAAAACAACTGGTTCCTCCCTGGATGACCGGCGGTCTTGGAATTATGGTAGGTACGCGGCAAGTGGATGCGCAATCCTTCAGGTACGAAACATCTACCAGCCGGTCTCTCAGAGGGAGCATCAGTTTGAGCCGCCAAAATCTGCTCCCCAAGGGGAGAAGTCAGGCTTGTACCAATGGCAGCCAGGATTTGATCTGGAGGTATGACCGAGGTCGGCTCAGAGTCCTCCCTGGACAGCTCAGAGTATTGCCGCGACAAGGCATCAGCCCTGACATTCTTGGAGCCAGGCAAATAGGAGACCACAGTTAAAACGCGACAAGAACAGAGCCCATCTGGCCTAATGGGGCGTCAACCTCTTAGCTTCTGAGAGATACGTCAGGTTCTTGTGGTCAGTGAGAATGAGAACCGGAACCGCAGAACCCTCGAGCAGGTGCCTCCATTCCTTGAGAGCCTGAATAATGGCCAACAATTCCCTGTCTCCAATCTGGTAGTTGCATTCTGTGGAGGAAAGCTTTCTGGAGTAGAACCCACAGGGAAGTAGGGGTCCATTGGGCGACCGACGCTGAGACAGGAGGGCACCTACTCCCGTCTCAGATGCATCAACCTCGAGGACAAAAGGCAACCCAGGATTGGGATGAGACAGTATCGGAGCCGAAGCAAAGGCAGATTTCAGAGCTCGAAAGCTAAGATGGCCTCGGATGACCACTCGTGGGGATTACTGCCCTTCTTGGTCAGATCTGAGAGAGGCTTGGCCAGCGTGGAGAAGTTCCTGATAGACTTCCGATAATAGTTGGCGAATCCCAAAAAGCGCTGAATGGACCGAAGACAACTGGGACGAGGCCACTGCAGAACCGCCGAAACCTTCTGAGGGTCCATTGAAAATCCCACAGCGGAAATGATGTAGCCCAAAAAGGCAACCTGGGATCGGTGAAATTCACACTTCTCGAGCTTATAGAAAAGCTTGTTCTCACGTAATCGTTGCAGCACTTGCTTAACATCCTGGATATGAGACTCCATGAACGCAGAGTAAACCAGGATGTCGTCCAAGTAAACCACCACGCACTGCTGCCAGAAGTCACGAAAGACATCATTAATGAACTCCTGAAAGACCGCGGGCGCGTTGCACAATCCGAAGGGCATAACTAGTGATTCACAGTGGCCGGTTCTAGTGTTGAACGGGGTCTTCCACTCGTCGCCCTCCTTAATCCGTACGAGGTTGTACGCAGCCCTAAGGTCGAGTTTAGTAAAGACCGTTGCTCCCTTAAGGCGGTCGAACAACTCGGTTATCAACGGAATTGGGTAAGCATTCTTAATCGTGATTCGATTGAGACCCCTAAAATCAATGCAAGGCCTCAATTCACCGCCCTTCTTTTTCACGAAGAAAAAGCCAGCTCCTGCTGGAGAAGTAGACTTGTGAATGTGCCCCCAGGAAAGCGCATCCGCAACGTACTCCTCCATGGCCTGATTCTCCGCAACCGAAAGAGGATACACCCTGTAACGCAGAGGAGTGGCACCGGGTTGTAAGGTTATGGCACAATCGTATGGACGATGAGGAGGCAGAGCACCGGCGCGCACCTTGTCAAACACGTCCAGTTACTCCCCATAGTCAGTGGGCAACACAGAGTCCGAGGAGGCACACAACACCTTAACAGGTCCATGGATGCAACTGGCCCCACACTGTGGAGAACATGAGAGAATCTCGGCCGACCGCCAATCGAAGGTCGGATTGTGCTTCTGAAGCCAGGGATATCCCAAAACCACGGAGTAGTGCGGGGAAGAAATTACCTGGAAACAGGCCAACTCCCTGTGAAAAGCCCCAATAGCTACTTCCACTGGCAGGGTCTCGTGGGTAACCTGCGGCGGTTGCAGGGGCAGCCATCTATCGCCTCGAAGACCAATGGAGTAACTCGAGCCTGCAGAGGAATGGAGTACTGGGCAGCAAACAAACTGTCCATAAACAACCCGCCAGCCCCAGAGTCTACCAACGCCTGGGCCGTCACCGACCCTTCCACCCAAAAGAGGACAACGGTGATTAGCGGTTTATCTTTGCGGGAAACTGGGGATGAGGAAACTCCACCCAAGATCTGCCCCTGACAGGATCTCAGGTGTGAGCGTTTCCCGGACGGACCGGACAGGACTGCCGAAAATGCCCACCGAGACCACAGTACAGGCAGCGACCCTCCCAATGCCGAGAGGCCCGTTCCCCTTCGGAAAGGTGAGCAAACCCCAGCTGCATGGACTCACCGCCAGACAAGCCATTCCCAGGAGGCGTGGGAGGAGAGGGAGGAATGGGTGGGACAGAAAACGTAGGTGCCAATTGGTTAGGAGGCCTCCGCAGACCCTCCTTAAGTGAAGGCCTCTCCCTGAGCCTGGTGTCAATCAGGATTAGGAAGGAAATGAGTGCTTCGAGCTCCACAGGCAGTTCTTTAGCTGCAATCTCGTCCTTCAACGTATCTGAGAGACCATGAGAGAAAGCAGCCACCAGAGCCTTATTGTTCCAACCCACCTCTGCCGCCAGGGTACGAAATTCTATGGCGTACTCGGCAACGGTTCGTGAACCCTGATGCATGGACATGATCAGCTTAGCAGCAGAGGCGGAGCGAGCAGGCACATCAAATACCGTACGGAAGGAGGCAACAAAACCGGCAAACTCGTGAATCACAGGGTTATTGTTCTCCCATAAGGGATTTGCCCAAGCCAAGGCCTTGTCCGAGAGCAGCGAGATTAGGAAGCCCACCTTTGACCTCTCAGTAGGAAAAGCGTGGGGTATCAATTCAAAATATATACCCACTTGGTTAAGGAAACCCCGACACTGACTCTGTTCACCCCCAAAGCGCTGTGGAAGGGGGGCTGAACCAGTCATGCCTCTGGGCACCGCAGGTGCGGCAGCAGATGCGGAGGTAGGCGCAACAACCAGAGCAACAACGGGAGCGACCACTGGAGTGACAACCGGCCTAATAGCACCAGGAGTAAGGTGCGCTGTGCGTGCAAGCAGCGTCTGCAACGCCTGAGCGAACTGAGCCAACCAGAGATCCTGCTGATCAAGTCTGGCAACCAACATAGGGAGCTGGGGCGTACCTGCACCGTCAGGATTCATGGCATTCGTATAGTGTCAGGGAGCGAGGAGCCAGACACACAAGGAGGTGCAATTAAAGGTAGGTTTATTAATATAAAAATAAGACAAAAGTCTATGCAAGTCCAACAGTGAAAATCATAGCCAAAAGCCGGAGTCAAGAGCCAGGAAGAATCGTTGCCAGAGCCGGGATCAGGAGCCAGGAAGAATTGTCGCCAGAGCCGGGATCAGGAGCCAGGAAGAATGGTCGCCAGAGCCGGGGTCAGAAGCCAGGGGGAGTCTTAGCCAAAGCCGAGTCAGTATCCAGGAAAGCAATGAGTAGCTAAATAGGAGCTTGCTGTTGTGCAACAGACAGGACTCGAATGCAATGGACAGCCACAGACAGCAGACATATATGTGATAAGCCGCCACCTCCTGGGGGAGGAGCCGCAGAGGGCTGAAAGCATAAAGGATCCCACAATGCTTTGCAGACACCTAAGATGGATGCCAGCACATGGAGCAGCACAAGGTCTGAGGAAAGGTAGGACCTTGACACTATCACATGAAATACATTCTCTGATCTTATGGGACATCCCATTAGTTTGTGACTGAAAATGCGTGTAACTCTTATTTTTGTCCCCCTTCATACTCCTACATGCCAAGCATCTCCCACACTTGAAAAAACCAGCTCTTTCCAAAAAAGTTAGCTTTTTCAAGGGTGCATCTGGAACATTTTTTACCAACTTGTTCCTCAGGGTTGGTGGTTTCCTATAAATGAATTTTGGTTTATTGGGCAACAAATCCTTTAACCTCCCTGGCGGTATGATTATTTCAGATTTTTGGTGCTGAAAGCGGTACCATTTTTTTGCATGGAAATATGTATTTTTTTTATTGTAGGCTGTAATTTTTAGGAAAAACTCACTGAAATCTGTCCGAACAAGAGTCTAGTAAACATCCCGGGTATGATAAAATTTGAAACACAAAATCATAAATTATAATTTAATAAATAATCATAAAAATAATATAAAAATAATAAAAAATTTAATTCAATAATATAATCAAACCAAAAACACTGAAATGTGAAATATAGCGCCAAGTTCGCACATTGCTGAGCTCAGTCGCAAAATCGTTTTCAGTTTCTGATGACGAATTTCCCCCACGAATCATTATCACTCAATTCTGTAAGTGGTTCTGATTTACTATCGCTGTTCTCTAGCTGATCTAAACCGCTTTTGACCTAAAGGGACACTTTTTGGACGCCATGGACATTTCTCAGTTTCCAGGCAGAAAGAACAGACAAAATGTAGGCAGGGCGCAGGACAAAGCACTAGGGACAAAATGTATGTGAAATAGGTTGAAACAGCAATGTTTTACTGTGTAAAATGAAAAAAAAAAAAATGACATTTTTTAAAATTTTTAAATTTCCCGCCGCCGCCGGCGGCGGCGCCCGTACGTCCCGACGTCACAGGGACAGGACACAGAAGCCGGATGCCGGCATCGGCCGGGGGAGATGGCCGGGGACGCTGCAGGGGACACATCGTGGGAGCGCAGGGTAAGGTAAGTGAAGAACACATGCCGGAGCAGTGCCGCATGGTATTCCCGAGTGTAGCTCGGGGTTACCGCTTTTGGTACTGAAATGTTACCCCGAGCTACACTCGGGAATACCGCCAAGGAGGTTAATACATCATCTCTTTTTAGAATAGGCCAGTGGTTACTAATAACATTTTCGATTAGTTTATATTGGTTAAAAAAATCTGTAATGAAAGCTAAGTCACCATTAGTATTTTCCTTTCTTTTTTATGTAATAAATCATCTCTATTTATCTTATTAACTTGTTCTAATGCGTCGACTAAAATTTCTCTTATAACCTTTTTCTTCAAATCTTTGTAGCACTATTTTTGATTGCGCCTCAAAATCTCTATTGTCATCACAATTATGTTTTATTCTTATTAGTTGACTCTTTGGAATAGTCCGCAGCCAATTCCTGTGATGACAGCTATGATTAGGAATGTACCCATTCCTATCTATCTCTTTGAAATTGGTCCTAGTACAAAATTTATCCTCATGTCTGAAAATAGTTAAATCCAAAAAATTAATAGCTACAGAGCTAATATTATTAGTAAAGGAGATATTACTGTATATGTATTACATCCCATTCCCTGAATGTAGTCCTCCAATGTTTCTTGGGTTCCATTCCATATTATCACGATATCATCTATAAATCTCCTATACAATACCAGTTCTGACTTTTTGTTTTTAAATATAGCATCATTCTCCCATCGACTCATGAACTTGTTTGCTACGGAAGGGGCATACTTTGCTCCCATAGCTACCCCTATTAGCTGTCTATAGAACTTTTTATTATGCCAAAAAAAATTATGTGACATGACCAAATCCAAACTTCCAAGTAGGAATTTTCTCTGATTAGATCTTACTTCAGATACATTTCTCAATGCCCACTCTACTGAACCCAAAGCATCCTCATGTCTTATATTGGTGTATTATTATTACATCAAGTTTATATAGCGCCAAAGGGTTTGCTCAGCGCTGTACAATAGAGGGGGGGACAATACATGAAACAGTACAACAACAACAAACAGCACACTAGGGGTTAGAGGGCCCTACTCTTTCGAGCTTACAATCTAGGAGGAAGTGGCTGTGGGGGGTGGAGTGGTAGGAGGAATGAAGGAGGACAGCTGTTAGGTAAGGGTGGGGTAGGCTTCCCTGAAGAGGTGGGTTTTCAGGGAGCGCCTGAAGGTGAGGAGGAAAGGCAACAATCTGATGGATTGGGGTAGTGAGTTCCAGAGGATGGGGGAGGACCTGGAGAAGTCTTGCAGTCATGCGTGGGAGGAGGAGACCAGGGAGTAAGACAGAAGGAGGTCCTGTGAAGAGCGAAGGGTACGGGTAGGGTGGTACTTGGGAATCAGGTTGGTGAGGAAGGTAGGGGCAGTGTTGTGAATGGCTTTGTAGGTCAGAGTTAGCAGTTTGAATTTGATGCGTTGGGCAACCGGGAGCCAGTGGAGGGATAGGCAGAGGGGGGTGGCAGAGGTGGAGCGGGTGGTGAGGTGGATGAGTCTAGCCGCTGAGTTCAGGATGGTCTGAAGCATGGAGAGCCTGCACTGGGGCAGGCCGGTGAGAAGGGAGTTGCAGTAGTCAAGGCGCGAGACAATCAGGGCGTGCACGAGTAGCTTAGTGGTGTCTGGGGTAAGGAGGAGCGTATCTTGGCGATGTTGCGGAGGTTGAGCCTGCATGTGTTTGTAAGTGATTTGACATGAGGTTAGAAGGAAAGGTTTGAGTCCAAAGTGACGCCAAGGACTTTGGCTTGCTGGGCAGGATTGATGGTGGTGTTGTTGGTAGTGATGGATAGGGTGGGGGGGGGGGGGCGTGGGCAGGGGAAAAGATGAGGAGCTCGGTTTTGGAGAGGTTAAACTTGAGGAAATGGAGCGACATCCAGTCTGAGATGTCGTTTAGGAGGTGAGTGATGCGGGCGGAGACTGTAGGGGTGAGCGTAGAGGTGATAGTTGAAGCCGTGGGAGTGTATGAGTTTGCCAAGGGAGGAGGTGTAGATGGAGAAGAGAAGGGGTCCGAGAACAGAGCCTTGGGGGACCCCAACAGAGAGGGGGAGGGGAGGGGAAGTGGCACCGTTGTAGGAAATGCTGAAGGAGCATTGGGATAGATAGGAGGAGAACCAGGAGAGAGCGGTGTCTCTGATGCCAAGGGAGAGTAGTTTATTAAGGAGGAGGGGGTGGTCAACTGTGTCGAAGGCCGCGGAGAGGTCCAGGAGAAGGAGGACAGTAGGTTGTTTTTGAGGAGGCCGGTTTCGGTGGAGTGTTGGGGATGGAAGCTGGACTGTAGTGGGTCAAGGAGGTTGTTGTCAGTTAGGTGGGCGCTCAGGCGATCGTAGACTAAGCGCTCAAGGAGCTTGGAAGTGAGTGACAGCAGGGAGATGGTTCTGAGGTTGTTTGGGTCTGTGGGGTCCAGGGAGGGCTTTTTGAGTATGGGGGTGATGTGCGCATGCTTTAGGGGGAGGGGAATGCACCAGTAGAGAGGGAGAGACTGAAGATGTGGGTGAGGGAGCGGATGAGGGAGGAGGGGGGTGACCGGAGGAGATGAGAGGGGATAGGGTCCAGGGGGCACATAGTGAGTCAGGCTTCTGAGAAGACCCTGGTGACTTCCTCAGTGGTAGCAGGACAGAAGGAGTACAGTGCTGGGGGGGTTATGGTAAGCGGGGCCTTGGGTGTGGTGGGGGGCAGTGCGGTTGTGAGGTCAGAGGAGGGGAGAGATAAGGGGGTGATGGGGGGAGGCTGGGGGGGGTAGCTTGCGAGTTGACTATGTCCTTCCGGATTGCGTCAATCTTGTTGTGAAAATAGGTGGCAATCTCGTGGGCGGTTAGTGAGGTACTGAGTGGAGGAGGGGGGGGGGAGTGAGCAGGAAGTTGAAGCTGGAAAAGAGTCGGCGAGGGCAGGTGGAGAGGGTGTTGATCAGGTTTACGAAGTAGGCCTGCTTGGCAGCGTGGAGGAAGGAGGTGTAAGTGAGGAAGGCAGATTTGTAGAGAGAGAACGCACGAGGGGACCTTGTTTTGCGTCATAGTCTCTCCAGCGCACGACTGCGACGTTTGAGGCGTTTAGTGTGGTCATTCTGCCATGGTTGAAGCGGTCTAGGTTTGATGTTGCATGTGGTTAGGGATGCCAGAGAGTCTAGGGCAGCTGACAGTGAGTCATTGTATGTGGTGGTGGCTAGGTGAGGACATGACAGTGGAAGGATGATGTCGTGTAGGCGGTCGGCAGCCGAGTGGAGGGGGGCCGGGTTCAGGTTGCGGAGGTTGCGGCTGGTGATGGTTTGGCGCCTTGGGGGGGGGGAGTTAGGGGAAGGGGAGATGGAGAACGTGAGGAGGTGGTGGTTGGAGAGAGGGAAGGGGGTGTTAGTGAACTGGTTGAGGGTACAGAGGTGGGAGAAGACGAGGTCCAGGGTGTTCACATCAATGTGGGTGGAGGATTGAGCGTACTGTGTGAGCACGAAGGAGGAGGTTAGGTGGGGGAGTTGTGAAGTAGCCAGGTTGTTGTCGTTGATTGGGATATTGAAGTCCCCAAGGATGATGGTCGGTAGCTCAGAGGAGAGGAAGAAGGGAAGCCAGGCGGCGAAGTCGTCCAGGAAGCGAGGTATGGATCCGGAAGGCCTGTAGATCACTACGATCCTTAGGTGGGTGGGGGAGAAGAGCCAGATGCAGTGAGCCTCAAAGGAGGAGAAGGATAGAGAGGGGGGGTTAGGGAGGACCTGGAAGGTGATAGGAGCAAGCCGACACCACCACCTCTGCGACCGCTCGGTCTGGGTGAATAGGTCCAGATGAGACCCCATGGGTGAGGGGAGTCAGTGGCCTGTACCCAGGTTTCGGTGACCGCTAGGAGGTTGAGGGAGTGGGAGATAAAGAGGTAATGGATGGCGGTAAGCTTGTTGCAAACCGAGCGGGCGTTCAGGAGTGCAACCGAGAGAGGGGGGATGGATGTGGGGAGGAGGATAACAGGGATGAGGTTGAGGGGGTTGCGGCGGCTGGCGGGAGCAGGAGGGTCCCTGGGGGGGGTGAGGTGGTGAGGGGCCAGGGTTCAGGGAGATGTCCCCAACGGATAGGAGAAGGAGGAGGGCGAGGAAGGTGGCATGGGAACGGGAAGTGCAGGAGCGTGTGGGTCTGATAGTGGTGGCACGTGGGTCGACGGGGGAGTGGAGTAGCAGGAGGAGGTGGTGAGTGCCGTATTGGGGAGAGGGGAGAAGTGAAGGGGCAATGTAGAGCCGATTTGGGGGGGTAGGCAGGTAGAGGGAGGCGAATTTTGGGATGGAGGAGAGGAATACGAGGAGGAGGAATGCAGGTGGCATGTTGGGGTGAGCGGGGTGCTGGTCAGGTCGGGGGGGGGAGTGAAGGGGTACAGGTCAGGGCATGATGTGGAGAGCCTGTATCGCCATGGAGGAGTCCATTTGAGTCCTTCTGTAGGGGGAGGGGGAGAGTGGAGGGCATCTGGGTCAGCAGCTGGCTGGTTGCAGTCTGTGGATGTAGTATGTTGGCGTCCGTAGGTGCTGTGGGTCTTCAGTGGGTACGGTGGTTCGGCGAGTGGAGGGCTCGTAGGGTGCGATGACTGGGGGTGTTGGTAGGCACGACGTCTGGTGATGCTGGCGGCTTGGTGACTGGAGATGTTGAGGCCAGGCGTCGGGTGCTGAGGGCTCGGCGTCGGGAGGCGCTGAAGGTGCTGAAGGGCCCAGCGTCAGGAGGTGTTGAAGGGTCGCGTCAGGAGGTGGGGTGGACAGACATCTGGAGGTGGAGTGGGTTAGGCGTTGGTACGTGCAGGAGGGCTCGGCGTCCGTGGGCAAAGTGAGCCAGAGCATGCGGATGTTGCGGGCCAGCAACTGAGGGATGCTAGGGGCCCAGCGTCTGTGGGAGCGATGGGGCCTGGTGTCAGTGGGTGCTGTAGGCCGCGTGGCAGGCTTGACTCCACCGAATTGGACAGGGCTCGGGGCTGTGCGGTGGTAGGTGCCTGGCCGCGTGGTACCCGGAGGGGAGCAGGGAGGCAGCTGGTAGCGGAGGCTGACCCTCTCGGTGGCGGTGGGGGCTTACCCTCTCAGTGGCGGTGGGGGCTTACCCTCTCGGTGCAGGTGGCAGAGGTGCGGCTACGTCTCAATTCGCTGGGTGGCCTGGAGAGGTCCCTGGTCCGAGGCTGGGTGTCGGCTGATGCAGGGTGCTGGGTGGTCTGAGGCAGCCCCTATGTGCCGAGTGCAGGTAGCTGGGTGCCCGGTGGCTGGGTGCTGGATGTCCAGAGGTGGTAGCTGGGTGCCAGTAGCTGGGCGCAGGGTGTCCGGGGGTGGTAGCTGGGTGCCGGTAGCTGGGTGCAGGGTGGCCTTAGGTGGGCCCAGAGCCAATGGGGAGGGCTCTGGGGAGACAGGCAGGCCAGCGGGCAAGGTGGTGGAGCAGCGATCAGCAGTGGGCCAGAGATGGTTCCTGGTGGTCAGGGATGGTGGCCAGAGCTGGTTCCTGGTGGTCAGGGCTGGTGGGGAGGGCCCTGGGGAGGCTGGCAGATCGGCGGGGACCAGGGAACGGAGCGGCAGCGGTCCCGGGCTTCGGGTGCGGGGTAGGCCGCAAGTCCCGGAGCTCCGGGAAAAAGGTCCAGTGGCCTTCCCTGGCTGATGAGCAGGGACCGGAGAGTCGTGGGGGCCCCGTCAGGGTCCGCTACCGCCCAGATGGCAGCGTATTGGGGCCAGGAGAGCAGGAGCTCGCTGCCACACGTCCGTGCCCACCGGTTATTCATATAATAATTCATATAATTAATTAACATCAATACTGGCCATTAGACAGTCCGCACCCCCTTTTACTCCCTTCAATATATGGATCAAATCTCCACTGTCACGCAAATATGCTGGAAACCTAGGAACCAAAGGTTGTAGAAATTTGCCAATATATTCCCCCAACCTTGAGAACAGGGAATTAATCCCTCACAATAGGTCTTCCTGGGTTTTTTTTTATGTTTTTATGGATCTTTGGTAATTGATAAATTACAGGTATTACCGAGGCACCAGGTATTAAATATTTTGCTTCCTTTTTATTCAGAAAACCTTCTTTTTCTCCTTCTTTTATTAATTTTACTAGCTTCTTTTTATACTTTTTAGTAGGGTTATCTTTCAAAACCTCATAAGTATTTACATCACCAACTAGCCTATTTAATTCACTATAATAATCACTTTTGTTTAATATGACCACCCCTCCCCCCTTATCTGCTGTTCTAATTACAATTTCTTTTTTCTTTTCTAATTGTTGTAGACCATCCAGTATATCTTTTTTGGTTACCTACCAAGGAGTGGATACATTTTCCAAGTCATGTTCCACCATTTTTCTAAACGCATCAACACAACAATTATTCAATATTTTTGTATTAAACACAGATTTGTTCTTTAACTCAGTATGTATATAAGGATTAACATAAGTACCTGGGTTACTATTTGTATTATTGCTAACTTGAGCTTTTTTTCCCAAAATTTCTTTAAATTCAATTTTCTAATAAATTTTTCTAGATCCACATATACTTCCAATTTATCAAGCTTCTTATCTGGTGCAAATTTTAATTCTAGGGACAAAACCTTCAATTCTTCCTCCCCTAAAATACTATCACTAAGATTAAAAATACCTTGGTTTAGGTTGACCTTTTCCTTTTTCCTTTTGCCCCCTCTACATCCCGTTCTTCTACATTTTGCCAGTAGGGGTCTGGATACATCATAGGTGGTCCTGGTCTCCACCCACCTCTTCCTCTTTGAGTGGGATGGTAAGGTCCCCCTCTTCCCCGAAACTGATAACCTCCCCTCCCTCCGCCCCCTCTCCAAGGAGGACCTCCATACCCTCCTCTTTGAAAATCCCCTCCTTGTTGGTAACCATACCCTCGAGGAGAAAGTGGTTCTCAATTATTAAAGGGTTCAGATCTGTTCCTTACTGGTACTTTATAAAAGGATGTATTCCCATTTTGATGTTTTCCTCCTTTTTGTTTCATCATCCTGCCATTTATGTACTGTATTTAATTTTTAATCCTGAATATCCCTACAATATTTTTTAATCTTTTTCTTCTGAGTGTCATCATCCACTTTTTTAATATAATCCTGTATACATTTGGCTCTTTCCTTGAAGTCATTAGATTCACTGAAAGGTGCCATTTCCTCCTTCAATATATGTATTTTATCTTCTAGAAGTCTAAGTTTGCGTTTCCTTCTCTGAACAATCAATTCCAACAATTTCTTTTCTACATGGTTAAAGAAAGAGAACCATTCCTCATCTAATTATTTTCCTACAAGTCCATCACTAGGGGCTAATTCCCATCTCAACCTCCTGGGTGTAACCCCTCTTTAATATATTTTTCTAGTGTTAAAACATCCCACCACGCTCTAACTTGCTTATTTAGTGAGTTTTTTTTAAGTGTTTAAAATCTTTACTAAGATCTGTATGATCAAAAGATTGTGAAAGAATATCCTCCAAATTTTTTCTTTTTTGTGAGATAAAATTAAAAATATAAAATTAAAAAAGTTTATGTAGCCACATTGTTTAGGACAAAAAGTCCTAAATAAAAAAAAACCCACAAGAAAGAAAGGATACAGCACCTCAATGGTTAATGAACATGATATATTTATTGTACGTAAAAAATGACAATGCACATCCCATACATTCCCCCCCCCCCCCACCGCCTGCCCAAAAAACGCCCCCCACCCCCAAAGAAAACCCCTCCAGAAAGCACAGCTCCACCCCAGCAATAACCCCCTCCTCCACTCCCCAGGACACCCCCAACCCCCACAGCAGACCCCCCTCTTCTCCCCTCCTCAACCCCCAAATCTCAGACAGAGATGTGGGTGACAAGGGCCAGCCCTCCACTCCTCTTCCTGTCCTCCCTCATTGCGCAGATGGAGCCTCCTTATAGACCCTGCTAAATGAAGCTGTAAACAATATAATACATAAGCAAGTGTCAAAGCCTGCTATAGATATGCTATAAACCAGATCTCAATAAGCCAGCAGTGAAATCAGTTCCACAAAGTATTCCAATGGAGAAAAACAGCAAGGCAACTGTGTGCCACATACAGTTCTCATGTAACTCAGTCTGTAGTGTGCTCTGTTTCTCCTGCTATAGAAATGCTGGAAACCAGATCTCAATAAGCCAGCAATGATATCAGTTCTACAAAGTATTCCAATGGAGAACAACAGCAAGGCAACTGTGTGCCACATAAAAGTTCTCATGTAACTCAGTCTGTAGTGTGCTCTGTTTCTCCTGCTATAGAAATGCTGCAAACCAGATCTCAATAAGCCAGCAATGATATCAGTTCCACAAAGTATTCCAATGGAACAAAACAGCAAGACAACTGTGTGCCACATAAAACTTCTCATGTAACTCAGTCTATGGTGTGCTCTGTTTCTCCTGTGTTCACTGTTATCAGAGCTTCAATAGGGACATATGGTCAGCACTGAGCAGATCCAGCCTGCACCCTGGTAGCTGATTGACTCTGCAATCCAAAGGCGTAAGATAAGTCCATCACTCAATGCAACAGATAATAGGAACAATCTTAGCAGCTGGATCTCAGGACATCTGTGCTGGCAGGATATCATGCAGTCCCAGATAGAGATAGTTACATATTTAGTCTGGCTAAAAAAAGACAAAAGTTCCCATCCAGTTCAACCATTGAAAAAAAAGTTATAATTCTATACCCACATTGATCTAGAGGAAGACAAAAAAAACCAGCAAAGCATGATCCAATTTGCTCCTGCAGGGAAAAAATTCCTTCCTGATCCCCTGAGAGGCAATTGGATATTCCCTGGATCAACTTTACCTATAAATGTTAGTATCCAGTTATATTCTGTGTATCTAAGAAATAATCCAGGCCCTTTTTAAAGCAATCCACTGAGCTGGCCAGAACCAACTCTTGAGGGAGTCTATTCCACAGTTTCACAGCTCTCACTGTGAAGAAACCTTTCCGTGTTTGAAGATTAAATTTCTTTTCCTCCAGATGTAAAGAGTGCCCCCTTGTCGTCTGTGATGACCTCCGGATGAATAGCTCACTATATTAACCACTGATGTATGTATACATGTTGATCATATCCCCCCTTAATCTCTTCTTCTCAAGAGAGAATAAATTTAGTTCCTCTAATCTTTCCTCATAGCTGAGCTCCTCCATGCCTCTTATCAATTTGGTTGACCTTCTCTGTACTTTTTCAAGTTCCCCAATGTTCTTTATGTGAATTGGTGCCTAAAACTGAACTGCATATTCCAGATGAGGTCTTACTAATGATTTGTACAGGGGAAAAATGATCTCTTTCTCTCTCTCTCTCTCTCTCTCTCTCTCTCTCTCTCTCTCTCTCTCTCTCTCTCTCTCTCTCTCTCTCTCTCTCTCTGGAGTCTATACCTCTTTAATACAAGAGAGGATTTTGCTCACTTTAGAAATTGCAGCTTGGCATTGCATGCCATTATTAAGCCTATGATCTGCCAGAACTCCCAGATCCTTCTCCACCATTGATTCCCCCAGTTGTACCCCTCTAGTATGTATGATGCATGCATATTCTTAGCCCCCAAGTGCATAACCTTACATTTATCAACAGTGAACCTCATTTGCCACATAGTTGCCCAATTAAACAGTGCATTGAGGTCAGCTTGTAAATTGAAGACATCCTGTAAGGATGGTCTTCCACTGCACTGCTTGGTGTCATCTGCAAAGAATGAAATGGTATTTTTAATCCTAGACCCCTATATTGTTTATAAATATATTAAAAATATTTACATACATATTTTACATACATACAGCCCATAGACTTTACCTTACACATTAGCCATGTGTGGGGAACTGTATCATATGCTTTTGCAAAATCCAAGTATACCACGTCCACCGCCACCCCTCTGTCCAAGGTTTTGCTCACCTCCTCATAAAAAGAAATTAGATTTGTTTGACAACTTCTATCTTTCATGAATCCATGATGTCTGTTGCTTAAAATATTTGTTTCCAGCAAGAACTCATCTATATGGTCTTTTATTAAACTCTCCAGTATCTTCCCAACTATAGAAGTTAAACTAACAGGTCTATAATTACTTGGTAAAGATTTTGACCTTACGCCAATCCAGTGGTACTATGCCAATCATTAAAGAGTCCCTAAAAATGAGAAACAATGGCTGTGAAATGACAGAGCTCAATTCTTTAAGGATCCATGGGTATATGCCATCTGGTCCAGGTGCTTTATTCACCTTTATTCTGTCTAAATATTTTTGGATTATATCAATTGTGAGCCAATGTGGATCATCTGGAGCTGTGTCAATACCATGCCCATTATGGACAAGAGCTCCCCCATGCTCCTTTGGGGACAAAGAGAAGACAAATTGATTACATACCTTCTTCAGATCTGTGTATACAGTCACCCACTCTAGATTATTTTGTAAAGGGCCTACATGCTCGGGCTGAACCTTTTTACTATTGATATATCTGAAGAATTTTTTGGGGTTGGTCCTGCTATCTTTTGCAATCTGTCGTTCGTTTTCAATTTTTGCGGCCTTTATTTCCTTTTTGCATATTCTGTTATATTCTTTGTAATGTTTAAACGATGATAGCATTCCTTCATTTTTATATTTAATAAAAGCTCATTTCCTATTATCTATAGCTTTTTTAACTTTGGCCTTAAGCCACATAGGTTTAATTTTTACCCTTTTAAACTTGTTTCCCATGGAAATATATTTTGCAGTGTGTTCACATACAGTCCTTTTAAAGAACTCCCATTTCTGTGTTGTGTTAATTGATGCCAATATTCCTTCCCAGTCTAAGTCTTGGAGACCAGCTCTCAGCCTTGGAAAATTAGCTCTTTTAAAATTGAGCGTTTTTATTTTTCCCGTATGTGCTCGCTGTTTACAGCTAACAATAAATGAAATCATATTATGGTCACTGCTACCCAGATGTTCTTTTATATGGACATTTGCAATAATCTCTGCATGGTTTGAGATTACCAGGTCCAGCAGAGCATCATTCCTAGTTGGGGCCTCTATGAACTGTACCATAAAATTGTCCTGTAGTAGGTTTAAACATTTTGCCCTTTAACTGTTCCTGCAGTACCATTACTACAGTCAATTTCCAGGTAGTTAAAATCCCCCATTATTATCACTGTCCAAGCCCTTGCAGCCCTTTTGATCTGTGCAAGGAACTGAGTCTCCACCTCCTCATTAACACTGGGAAGCCTATAACAAACTCCAATGATTAACTTTGTAGTAGGCACCCCCATGTGCAGTCCCACCCATAATACTTCAGCTTTATCACACTCTCCATCAACTAGGTCCTCTTTCACACTCGCTCTGAGATCACTTCTCACATAGAGACAGACACCACCTTTCCTATTTACCCTCTCTTCGAAAGAGAACATAGCCAGGAATATTAATGGCCCAGTCATGTGAAGAATGAAGCCAAGATTCAGCAATACCAATTAAATCATAGTTCTGTTCATGCACCAAAGCTTCCAACTCACCTATTTTGCCTGGCAGACTTCTGGCATTGGTGAACAAACACTTTAATGCATTAACACCTTGTTCACATGTATTTTGCATATTTTTTATTTTCATACAAATGGTACTAATTCCACTGGTTGTTTGTAACATGGGAACCTTCTTATCTGCCATAGCCTTCCCCCCATCTTTCCCCATTCCACCCACCAATACGTTCTGACCCCTGTCTGATCTTTCTACCCCGTTATAATCTAATTCTACCACCCCCTTCGGTCCTAGTTTAAATACTCCTCCAGTCTTCCCATAAACCTCTCCCCCAGCACAGCAGACCCCCTTCCATTTAGGTGCAAACCATCTCTAGCATATAGGTTGCACCCCAATGAAAAGTCAGCCCTGTACTGTACATAAAGATCAGAAGATAAAAACTATCCAAACAGCCAAGGGGAATTTACCAGGTCAAAGACTTGTAATCTTAATATGCAAAACAAAGCTAATCAAAATAATAAGAAAAAGTCCAAGACTTGGATACCATTTTCTCAGTTGAAACATGAATATGACCATTTCACAATTGAATATGATAAATTGAAGGTAGAAAGTGACATGTTATGGGAGCAAACACAATATTTAAGGACATGGCTAAACCTTTGCTTGAGAATTTCTTCTTTCAGATGTTGCAGAGGTGTGAGTTTGCATGACCAGAAATACTCATTTACAAGTGAATTACAAAAGCACAGAAGTCTCCTGAACCTGCTGGCTAGTGGGGGAGAACAGAATGCCCTGAAAAGACAAACAGATGTGCTATTTTGTGTTGATACCACCATACAATGAATTGTAAAGACCTTAAAAATATTGGACTCTCTAAGTATTTATCAAACACTGGACTTTACATTATTTTTTTTTTTTTTTTGTTCATTATCTTTTATTTTAATCATTATTTAAACCAAATAATCATTTTAAAACCATCTGTATTTATGTTTCATTTTGGAAATGTAATGAAGATTGCTAAAACTGAACAATTATCTTTAAAAATGAACCCCCTGGGCTTGTAGATGGAGAAAATCCTGAATTTATATTTATTGGAGAAATTACTTTCAGTGAGATGGTGCAGATGACTCATGCAACAAAGTCAAACACATGACTTGACTGTGATGTCAGCTTGTCATTATGCAATACTCAAGATCTTGGTGTGATAAACTGAAGAAACTACAAGCTATGAAATAAGGCCTAACAGCTATATGGGCCACGGATATTTACCAAATCCTTTTCAAGTCATGGTCTGAAGTTATATTATCTAATAACTGGTTCATGGGATATTTTAGAGGCTGGTGAACTGAGATGTAACCAGTTTCAATTTCATATTTTATATGAGCCACTGTGAAGCATTCAATATCTCAAATCACAATGCAACCCCTCTAGTTGATAATACAGGTTGGTTAGTTTGTTTTGCTTTGTGGATCAGTTTTGGTCAGAACTGATCCAATTGGGGGTATATGTAGTATATTGTGTGTATATATATATATATATATATATATACAGTCGACCACCCCCTCCTCCTCAAAAAACTACACTCCTTCGGCCTCAGAGATTCCGCTCTCTCCTGGCTCTCATCCTACCTATCACAACGCTCTTTCAGCGTTACCTATAACTCTACTACCTCCCCCTCACTCCCCCTCTCTGTTGGGGTCCCTCAAGGCTCTGTCCTCGGGCCCCTTCTCTTCTCCATCTACACCTCCTCCCTTGGCCAACTCATACACTCTCACGGCTTCAACTACCACCTCTATTCCGACGATACGCAAATCTATCTCTCAACCCCTCGCCTCACCCTCTCAGTATCCGCCCAAATCACAAACCTACTAAACGACATATCAGACTCGAAGTGACTCCACTTCCTTAAACTGAACCTCTGCAAAACCGAGCTCCTAGTCTTCCCCCCAGCCCGCACACCACCCCCCAGTGACTTCTCCATCACGTCCAACAATGCCACTATCAGGCCCGCCCTGCAGGCCAGAGTACTTGGTGTCATTCTGGACTTCAACCTATCCTTCCAGCCCCAAGTCCAATCACTAACTAACTCATGCAAACTCCACCTCCGCAACATCGCCAAAATCTGCACGTTCCTAACCCCAGAAACCACTAAACAGCTCATCCACTCCCTCATCATATCACGACTCGATTACTGCAACTCCCTCCTCACTGGCCTGCCTCACCACAGGCTATCCCCCTTCAGTCGATCCTGAATACGGCAGCCAGACTAATTCACCTTACCAACCGCTCCGTTTCCGCCACCCCCCTTTGCCAATCCCTCCACTGGGTTCCAAATGCGGATCAAATTCAAAATCCTAACACTGATGTACAAAGCTGTCCACCACACTGCCCCAAATTACATCACCGACCTAATATCCAAGTACCACCCAACACGCACACTCTGCTCCTCACAAGACCTCCTTCTCTCTAGTTCCCTGGTCTCCTCCTCTCATGCCCGCCTCCAGGATTTCTCCAGGGTGTCACCAATCCTCTGGAACTCCCTACCCCAACCCATCAGACTATCACCTACTCTCCTCTCCTTTAGGCGCACCCTAAAAACCCACCTCTTCAGGGAAGCCTACCCCAGCCCCTGCTAATTTGCTGACCTCCTCCACTCCCTACCCCTCCATCCCCCACAGCTATCTCCTCTGTACCACTATCCCCTCCCTCCTAGATTGTAAGCTCGAAGGAGCAGGGTCCTCGAACCCCTCGTGTATCGCATTGTATTGTTATTGTACTGTCGCATGTTCTGTCTCCCTTTGTAATGTACAGCGCTGAGCTAACTGTTGGCACTTTATAAATACTGTATAATAATAATATTCATATAGTGAACTTGTTGCTGTGAGAAAATTCATTTATTGGATATAGAATTTTTAAATTCTATATCGGCTAGCAAACTCTTGTCTCATTATCATTCCTCATCCTTGATATATGACAACACCAAGGTTTGATCAATATGCATGTTTTATTATATTTATGTATATACCTAACCATTTTCACACTTGCCACAATCTCCCTTTGGGACATGTTAATTGTATTTGTATGCAGGTTCCAGGGTTTTACATAAGTCTTCAGTGAATCGTCTTTATGTCTACGATGAACCCTATATTGATTAGACTCAGCAAGGAGTTTACAAATGATCAGATTAATGGCATGGATCTAGTGCCCCAATGACATTTCTGTATAATGTGTACATAACAGGGGTGTCTAATTACCTATGTTAGTCTTTGAAGAAATGTAGGTATTGTCACGCTGAGTATCTGGGCTGTTTATTTATAACAAAATTTGGGTAATTTTTTATGTTCTTATCATACTACCAGTTATGAACTTAGCTGAGTTGTCTGTATAGCAATGTTTTAGGTTTGTTTGTACAACTGTATTCCAACATACTGTGACAAAACTTTACCTTCCAGTCAATGTTTAACATTTGATTACAATTTTTCAGCATGATGCCCTCTGTTTAGGATACATTTATAAAAATTATAATGTAAAAGTAGCAGGCATGGTCAGATACATTAATCTGGAACCGATAGACATGCTCCCAGATAATATGATTACTATGACAGCAATAGTGGTCATATAGATGTGCTTACAAATATGCCAGAGCCAGCTGGCTTGATAGTCACGCTCCTTGTCCAGAGAGAGGCACTTTGAAAAAAAAACAAAAAAACAGTTGGCTAACTGAGGCTGTACGTACTCTCTGAAATGGCTGCAGCTGTTGAAGTGAATGTACACTGTGAAATGAAAAATGTATTAATTACATAAACAAAATACAAGCTATACATGTAAATTTAAAATTTTCACATGTTAAACTGTATAATAATACAAAAGAGCAGAAAAAAAATCACAAAAATTAAAGCATTTTATGTTTTTTCAAAATCAATGGAAATATTTTTTAGGTAAATATTTTGGTTACAGAGTAATAGTGAAGTTAACTGATGCACTGATGCTGTTAAATTTAACAAGGACATCCAGGCATTAATGATCCATAGTCCTAATTGGGTTAATGATACTGGATAAAACAATATATTCCCTTTACTCCTATAATGGAATTTTGTTTTCCTGAAATTCTTGCATATTAGGTTTATTATTAAACGGCTTCCTTTTTCTCCACATAAACTGTAATCCCAGAAGTGTCTTAAATGAGGACCAATGAATTCAGGAAACACAGAACTTTCCATACATCTACTAGTCATAACTTTATTAATCATACAGGGTATTAAATAGCACCCACACTTATGTATTTCAGCCAATCTTGGCCTTAGGCATAGCAAAATACACACAAATGTGTTTCCTCCTACATACCCAACCCCCACAGGTAAGCAAAAAAAAAAAATATAGATAAAATGGAGTTTATAAGGAACGTTATGGTTAGATAAGAGGAACATTAAAAATCATATGCACCAAAATGTTGACAAAAAACCGCAAGATATTACTACAAAGGAAGTAAGTGAAATAAATGGGGAAAAATATGTAGCTCAATGTCCAGCCTATAATTTAGGCCTAGAGATATTCCAATTTTCAGTCTAAAAATCTTGTAGAATTTTCTGAGACACATATAATATTTCTTTAGTTTCTATAGGCGATTTTGCTTGTGAAATTAACCCCTTCACGCCTAAGGGTAAAACAAATCTAAATGCCTAAGCACAATTCTGCAACGTTGACGTGTTAGTAAAACCGTACATATCGTCACAACTACTTTGTACATCCAGGTGGATTATACCTTGTTTTTTTCAGGACAAATTGGGCTTTCATTTGGTGGTAAATGGTTATGGATAGCTCCTAATTTTTTTTTTATTATTAAAGGAAAACTGGGCCAAAATAGTAAAAAAAAATAATTTTTTTAAATTTAACTGTGTGTTTCTTGTTACGACCATAACCTACCACCAAAGAACAACTCAAAATACATTCTTCAGTTCTTGACGATCGCAGCGATACCATATATGTGTATGTTATTTGTTGTTTGTACCCGTAGTACAGTCCAGAAACAACAGTGCGCATTTTGTTTTTGTCCTTTTTGTTATATAAAACACACTGTCACTGACATTGACATTAACACTAACTGACACTGATACCAAATTTTTTTTAAATCCTGACCTTTGACCCTGACCTTTGCCCTTGACCCTGACCTTTGACCCTGACCTTTGACCCTGACCTTGACCCAAACACTAACCCTGGTACTGAACTAGATCAAACCTTGATCTAGGTATTTTTCTTTATTTTTTCTTTTATTTTTTAATATTTATTTATCTTTTTTTTTTTTTTTACAAACTTTTTTTTCTCTCTCTGTGTCAGGAGTTCGAGAGATACAATGTATCTCTCTTCTCCATTCATAGAGAGAGAGAAAACAAGGGGGCCGGGCTGCACAGTGATTGATCACTGTGATAGCCAATCAGAGGCTATCACAGCGATCACGTGACCCGGAATCGGGAGTCCCGGGTCCCGATCGTTAGAACGGGACCCGGGGCTCTCAGTGACACGGCGGTCTTGGTGCTGGGAGCGCGCCGAGCGGCGCGCTCCCAGCACAAAGACAGGTACGCAAATATGCGGCCCCACGGAAAAAAGCCCAGGTCCGTGAGGCCGCATATTTGTGTTACGTCGGCGTCAAGGGGTTAAAGAGCCCTTGAAATAAAAAATAAAGTGTGATTTTATTTTATCACACAATGGCTTAAAATAACAAAGTAAAGCATATCATGAACAGTTCCATGTATGTAAACCAGAAATATCAAAGCACTGGAGTTTAAAGATAAGTCACCATTATTTTCATGGCTGATTGTCCTTCATGTGGTCTTGTCTTGTTTAATGAAGCTCAGTCTGACCAAGTGACGAGTTCTTTTCTTAGAAAATGCACCTGTTCCAGCTTCTCAGAATGTGCTTGTGCATGTCTTTGTGGACAGACATGTGTGTGAGAGTGTGTGACCTCCCGCATCTCCTAGGATGCCTTTTTCTGAAGTTTGTATGCGTCATAATTCGTGATCTTAGAACCTTGTATGGCAAATAATACTGCTTAGCAGAGCAATTTCATCGAAGGGAGGGGACTCTACATATATGGTCTTTTGATTGACAGGCACATATGTAGTGAACATAAATTGACCATATTACATCAGCCTACTCATATGACTAGTCTCTGATTAAATAATTCAAATTAAGAATGTATCTTTACAACATCTCAATAATGTTGTATAACCAGAACTCTACGTATGTAACAATATTACCAACTTATAAATCAAACTAAATACACACAGATACTATTAGAATACATTATGTCATACTTATACTATTTTGGTTACTCCATGACATCCTACAACAGAGTCTTCGAACCAGCTATGCCCTATTATAGAATACTTAGCTCTCAGCTGGTTAGCTAGCTCAGCTTATAACTGAAGAAATTAACACTATCACTGGTTCAAGGCCATTCACACATTTTAATATTAAGTATGATTAATCATAAAAACCAAATATTTTGCAAGCTTGCCATCAATATAATATAAGTGCCAAATTATGAATTTGATATAATATTTATCAAATCTTTAAGGCCTCAAGGCATAAAAGTAGATTGTGTCCTCTTCACAACAAGTGGCATTCACTTTTTCTGTTCAAAGAAAAAGAGTTCCTGTCCCTACTGTGTACAATCCAGAAATGTAGCTGTAGAACTCTGATCTGCACTATAATGTTCTGCTATCTGTATCCTTATAGGTCAACCAGTACAGCTCACATTTTGTAATTCATATTTAGTACATGTGAATACATAGACCACATTTCTGGATTTGAAATTTTAAAAAAGTTGTATATGAAAAGCTGGGAGGCTGTACAGCTCAGGGCTTCTGGAGCCCTCCCACCCTTCCAGAAACCCAGAGAACTTTCTGGAAGAGGGGCAGAGGAGCGGAGGAGGCCCAGAACTGCATGTTTAAGGGAACCTGGCCAATCCCCAGGCAGGAGGCCGAGCATGGTGACCAAGGACAACCCTTAAATCTGTCAGAGCCTGAGCAGCAGGGAAGTCAGGTGGAAGATGGATTAAGAGAAGGCTGGAGTATGGAGTCTGGGAGAGGGCCTCAGAGAGGGGAGCCTACTTACAGGCAGAATACTGGAAAGGAGGATCTCCACTGTGCCATGTCTCTGTGCAGCAGATAAGGAGCCAGCCAAGCGAAAAGCCTGAAAGCAACTACCAACCCACTGCACTGACAAGACAGGGCAGTGTGAGTACTTCTATACCCCCTGGGCCAGATAAAGGAAGAGGGCAGTCAGGTGCAAGACCCAACTAGCTCTCCTCCAGGACTACGTAATTGCTAGTTCTTGGAACCCCTTGCACAGGGATACCCTCAGTAGAGCTGGGTGAAGAGGAAGGATTCATCTGGGGTCTGAAGAGGTACACCAAGGGGGTTTCAGTGCTCCCTAAAGAGACTGTGCAATATTCTTTTGGATCCACATTTGAGTACAGGTTGTTAAGAAGTTTTTCCTCAAGTTTACAGTTCCTTGGGCATCCCATATACCCCTAGACCCCATGCAAGTTGTTTCCCTTTAATAAAAACAAAAAAAAACAGCTTAAAGACCGTTTAATGACTTCAAGTGTGGAAATGTGGAAAATGCCCGTGCGAGCAGAGCTTAGGGGGAACCCAATCGAATCCAGTAGCTCTCCAGAGGGTAGCGCTACTCATACATATATTCAAATCTCATTTATATAAGCCACATCATTCAAGCAAGGTGATTGGGGGTTTCCTGCCACTGTCACAATATTTATTAAAAAATAGCATTTCTAGAGTAGGACCCTGCTTAAAATCAGGCCAGTTGCACAGCACGTAACTGCCAGTATGAAAGCAAAATTGTCAGGTTGCATTTAATAAAAATAAAACACTTAAAATGGTGGACTAGAATGTGATGATAAGGAACATTTCATCTAATCCTTATTGTCAAGTTTAGGGCATTCCTGTAATAAATCTTCTTGGTTTTTTTTGGACTATACATAGAAATATACCATCACACCTGACTTAAGTTCAAAGCTGTTGTCCATTAAACAATCCCTTTGCACCCAGATAAAATCTCTGGCTAAAATTGCCTTAATAATGTGAGGCAGATGGCAACTTGTTACTCTTAAGGAGAATTACCACTACATTATTTAGGATAGCTGTAATTGTCTGGCCCAAGATAAGATCCTCCTTTTAAAGTAATATCAAGGAAATCAAATTTATCTGCATCCCATTTACAGGTAAACTGCAAATTGACCCTATTTTTTTACATAATTGACAAACCTCTCTAAGATTTTAGAAGTCCCTCTCTATATTAATAATAGATCGCCTATATACCAATAGATATGGATACTAAAAGGGCTTCTATCCTCCCAAAATGTGTAGCTCCTCCCACCAACCCATATATAGTTTTGAGGAAAAAAACTTCATAGAAGGCAAAAACTTAGTTCCATAATTAGGTTGGCATATCTATTGAGTTCAATCAAAAGACAAAAACAAATTAACTATAAACATCCATCTTTAGAACTTTATACTCACAGTTGATCAAGAGATCAAGAGGCAAACAACCCTTGTAAAATGTGGTCCTGTGTCCTCCATTAGCGGAAATATCCTGCATTTTTAACCTTAAGCAATCAATATATTACCTGAATCAACAATCTAGTCATTCATAAATATGAATTGGCTGTTATATTTTGTGCATTTAGGGGATCATTCAGCCCTTTTTTAAAGCATTCTACACAATTAGCTAGCACTGGCTACTGTGGAAGCCTGTTTCATGTTTTCATAACTAATACTGTAGAAAACATCAATGTACGTGGAGGTAAACCTCTTTTTTGCAGGCGTAATAGCTTTTCAACAAAAATTGTGGAAGTACAATTCCTTATTTGACTCAGAATCTAAACAAACTATCATTAGAAGTAAGGTGTAAAGGTCTTTGGGAATAATGCCATCTCCTAAATAACACTCTAGATTAGTAGTGTTTAAACTGTTTCTTCAAAATAAACCCAAAACATCCAAATCACTAATGTCACACATTTTATCTTGTATATGAAAAATCCCAAGCACTTCATCTTTCTTTGTTACAAAAAAAAATCACCAATAATATACAGCTAGCAGAATAAAGGCCAATATATGTGAGAAAAACAAAACAAAAACAAGCACTAAAAATATCCTCTTCTACAATAATCCAGACATAATCATTAAACTACTTGCTGCTAGTGTTTTATTGTACTTTTTGGATTACCATAACAAGCCCAAAAGGGGGGGGGATTTAAATTTTTTTTTAACAAATTGCTATGTGTCTTGGATACAGTAACACCTAAATTAATCCAAACATTAAAGAGTTTGTTTATAAAGCAATGAGTCTGACATCCAACAGACATTTACTGCAGATGAATCATGCTAGTGCATGTGTTTTAAATGTCAGTGATTGATGCACCACCAGTGAATGTTTGGCTTATATGCTGTATAAATGCCCCATATATGTTTTATAAGCATAAGCAAAGCTGTTGCATTTCTTTAGTTTTTGCCACTAGATCTCAAGTTTGAGCCAGTAGCATAATTTGGAAATGTTCTTAAAGTATATGTAAACTCTTACCTTGTAAAACAACCCATTCAGTTTAAAATAGAAATGAAAGGCATAACATTTGTGTATATATATAAAAAACCTTTATAAATACCTTTTTTCCCTGTTTTATAAGTGATCACATACCCTCTAAGCTCCTTATGCAGCTGAGAACTGAGAGCTGAGGAGGGGAAACAGCAGAACACTGAACTTCCCAGTGAATGGCTGTGCAGGGGGGCAAGTGAGCAGATGTCTGATCATTAGAGGAAAGCGCACTGAGTTCTCAGCACAGCCAAAGAACCATGCTTTTCTCTCATGCTCTCATGCCTAGTGTAGTCCGTTTTTTATAGGAAAGCAGAGAAACTGGAAGGGACACCAGGGATCTCATATGAAGGAAGAAATACAAAGAGAATAGGATACTTTTTCAAAATATTAATTTGTGTATTAATATTAATTTAATATTAACTAGATTAATTTATATATGATCAATTAGACTTTTAGTTATTTGTGAATTTTTGGTTATTACATTTTTATTTCTATTATAATCATGTGTAATGTTATAGATGACGTTAATTATATATTTGTCTATTCTTTATGTGTGTGGAATGATTATATTACATTTGGTGATATTTATTTTAAATACCTGTAAATTAAAAAAAAATTATCAATGCAATGACCCCCAAGACATTGTTCAATAATACTTATGCTCTTTGTTTTTTAATATACAGTAGATGTTTTAGAAGTGTAAAATACCTGTTGACCTAGTAGTTTTTCTGACTTCATGTTTTAGGGTAACAATACTATCTACAGACTGTTCTAACATGCTTATCATTGTCACCCTACATGTTCAGTCATGTCAATGGTATGAAACAAGCCAACATATGATGGCGTGATTTCTACCTTTCTCTGGCAGCAGCCCACATCACAGGCAACTACACCTAACTGACAGCTGCTCCTGCAAATTGCAAGTGTAGAAAAGTAAATGACATTGACACATGGAATGCTGTGGCTTCGCACACCACCACACTGTAGAGTAGTGGAGCAGGTTAGTGGTCACTACTCAAAAAAATGGCTATGAAAAGGTATTGTTCACATTTTTTTCTGCATTTTTTATCAGGAATTACTTGTTTATTTTGTGCCATAACAATGTTCCAGGAGAGGAGATAAAGGTTAAAGGACATTAAAGCTTTTTATTTATTAGTTGTTAACAGACAGGATCATTATCAAATAAAACCCACTGTGTGCACAGTGACTCCCTATAACCTTTAATGGGACTTTACAGGTAGCATCTCTACTGTTGGAGCTAAGTCTATGAGGAGTAATTGTGCAGGCATGTTAACGCCACAGGAGATTTTTTTAACTAGAACATGCAAAAATTAGATTAGGCCAGGGAGATGCTAAAAAGATGTAAGCAAGCATAGTGGATTTGACTTGCAGTTGATATTCTGACCTGCCTTTGACCTGATTCAAGCCGGCTTTGCATTGCCCTAGACTTGGGGTGGAATGCTAAACCTGCTTAAAGTGAACAAAAGGTCATTGACACAGGTTTTAACATAAAATAAATTAAATGCACATAAATATTTGTGGGTACCTTTTTTTAAAAGAATAGTTTAGAGATAGGGTCTCTTTAAGTATGTATTCTTGACACTTATCAGGACCAACAAGTTTAGTGTACAGTAAGTTAATTACGTGCAGGGAGTATTTAACAAGGCCTCTACTAGCAACCGCCAAAGTTAAAAGTGGAAAAATTCATGTGACTTTGTACAAGGAAATTATTATGCACATAACCCAGTTTTAATTTATTGTTATTACGGTTTATTCATGGTTTATTAATTTACTAATGATGCTGTAATATTAATATTTTATTATTTTCTTATTTTTCAAGGTTTTAGTTAGAGCAGTATACTGGTGCACATAAAAGCTGGTGCAGCTGTGCATATTAACCAATCAAAGCTTAAAGCGATACTAAATATTAATTTATTTATTTATTTTTTTAAATAACAAACATGTCTATACTTACCTGCTCTGTGCAGTGGTTTTGAACAGAGCAGCCTAGATCCTCCTCTTCTCAGGTCCTCCTGGCTCCTCCTTTCTGTCAGTTGCCTCCATAGCAAGCAGCTTGCTATGGGGGGCACCCGAGTAGGTGTGTTACTGAGCCGCTGCTCTGTGTGTCCATTCACACATGGAGCCGCAGCTTGGCCCCACCCCCTCTCTCGTCTCACAGACGAGGCTGTCATGAACATCCCTTGATCGCGATGGGGTTCAGGTAAATATTGAGGGGGCTGGGGGCACTGCTGCACACAGAAGTTTTTTTTCCCTCCATGCATAGAATGCATGAAGGTAAAAACCTTGAGCCTTTACAACCACTTTAAAGTTAGAAGCTGATTGGTTACTGTGCACCAATTTTAGTTAAATCTCCCCCATACATTTTATATATATACTGTGTGTGTGTGTGTATGTATGTGTGTATATATATATATATATATATATATATACATACACACACAGGTAAAACTCGAACAATTAGAATATCGTGCAAAAGTTTATTTATTTCAGTAATGCAACTTAAAAGGTGAAACTAATATATGAGATAGACTCATTACATGCAAAGCAAGATAGTTCAAGCCGTGATTTGTCATAATTGTGATGATTATGGCTTACACCACATGAAAACCCCAAATCCACAATCTCAGAAAATTAGAATATTGTGAAAAGGTGCAATATTCTAGGCTCAAAGTGTTCCACTCTAATCAGCTAATTAAGCCATAACACCTGCAAAGGGTTCCTGAGCCTTTAAATGGTCTCTCAGTCTGGTTCAGTAGGAATCACAATCATGGGAAAGCCTGCTGACCTGACAGTTGTGCAGAAAACCATCATTGACACCCTCCATAAGGAGGGAAAGCCTCAAAAGATAATTGCAAAAGAAGTTGGATGTACCTAAAGTGCTGTACCAAAGCACATTAATAGAAAGTTATGTGAAAGGGAAAAGTGTGGAAGAAAAAGGTGCACAAGCAGCAGGGATGACTGCAGCCTGGAGAGGATTGTCAGGAAAAGGCCATTCAAAAGTGTTGGGGACTTTCACAAGGGGTGGACGGAGGCTGGAGTCAGTCCATCAAGAGCCACCACACACAGATGGATCCTGGACATGGGCTTCAAATGTCATATTCCTCTTGTCAAGCTGCTCCTGAACAACAAACAACGTCAGAAGAGTCTTACCTGGGCTAAAGAAAAACAGACCTGGTGTGTTGCTCAGTGGTCCAAATTCCTCTTTTCTGATGAGAGCAACTTTTGCATCTCATTTGGAAACCAAGGACCCAGAGTATGGGGGAAGAATGGAGAGGCACACACTGCAAGATGCTTGAAGTCCAGTGTGAAGTTTCCACAGTCTGTGTTGATTTGGGGAGCCATGTCATCTGCTGGTGTTGGTCCACTGTGCTTCATTAAGTCCAGGGTCAACTCAGCCGTCTACCAGGAGATTTTGGAGCACTTCATGCTTCCTTCCGCAGACGAGCTTTATGGGGATGCTGACTTCATTTTCCAGCAGGACTTAGCACCTGCCCACACTGCGAAAAGCACCAAAACCTGGTTCAATGACGGTGGGATTACTGTGCTTGATTGACCAGAAAACTCGCTTGACCTGAACCCCATAGAGAATCTATGGGGCATTGCTAAGAGAAAGATGAGAGACATGAGACCGAACAATGCAGAAGGGCTGAAGGCCACTATTGAAGCATCCTGGTCTTCCATAACACCTCAGCAGTGCCACAGGCTGATAGCTTCCATGCCACGCCGCATTGAGGCAGTAATTGCTGCAAAAGGGGCCCAAACCAAGTATTGAGTACATACAGTATGCATGCTTATACTTCTCAGAGGTCCGATATTGTTCTATATACAATCCTTGTTTTATTGATTGCATGTAATATTCTAATTTTCTGAGATTGTGGATTTGGGGTTTTCATGAGCTGTAAGCCATAATCATCACAATTATGACAAATCACAGCTTGAACTATCTTGCTTTGCATGTAATATTAGTTTCACCTTTTAAGTTGCATATATTAGTTTCGCCTTTTAAGTTGCATTACTGAAATAAATGAACTTTTGCTCGATATTCTAATTTTTCGAGTTTCACCTGTATATATACTTTACGTATGAGTTTATTCCAGGTATAACAATTACACAACAGTTTTGAGTGTCCCTGTAATGCAAGCTAGGATACTGTATTTAAGGCCAAATCACACTTCTGTGTTGTGATAGTGTGTGCCTTATGTGCATTGGTGTGATGAAGTGCAAATAATTTTGAATATTGCCCTGCAACGCTTTGCAACAATTGGTAGTTCTTTGCTATATGTTATGTTACAAAGAAAAGGTTATGTCCGATTTTGGACATGCTGAGGTGCATGGACAGTCAAAGTAAGTGGGCTATACTAAAGCAACACGCGTTAATACACCACAAATGTAAACCGGTCCTTGAGTTAAATTTTTTAGAGAGTGCTTATACATGTAGGCTAGTATACTAATTATAGTAGTGATTCACGATTCCATAGAAGGTTGAAATGGTATAAATTTATATTCGTTTTTTATCTTGTAATATTCAACAAATATAAAAGTATGATGACTGTCATTTTCAAACCAAATTAGTTTTAGATTAGTTTGTATACAGTAGATAGTGCTGTGTCATAACAGATGGAGCATCCTTTCAGTTTTTACTTTACATAATGGGTCTTAAAGCACTGTTATATACTTAATACCTACATTTAGTTTTCAAACATTTGAGTTTTTTTTTAAGTAAAACGGTATTTGAAATACAGTATGCATAGCTAATAACTATATGCTAAAACATTTACTTGCTTATGATTATTCTATAGAACACTTTTGTATAAAATAATTTCATTCTACTAGATGTTGAATTATGCCTTTATATAAAATCATCCCTCCCATACACTCAAATTGAGACAGAATTTTAGGATTATGTAAGACTTTTCTGGTTAGAAACCATAAAGGATGAAAGGACATAAAAAGGACATAATAAAGAATATTTTTTCCTTCAAAAAATAATTTTCAAGATATGAATAATTTAGTTTTCCAGTATCTTCAACATTTAATATTTCTTAAACACAGAAGAAACTTAAAATATATGCAAACAGTGTACATTCATGATTTTATACTATTACAAAATATGATAAACTATTATATGTTTTTCTTACCTTTATAATATAATATTTTACCATTAAATTTTACAAGCTTACAAACAAATATCAAAGACAACATATACACAGGTATTTTTGCAAACAATTGTTTTAACATAATACTAGTTAAAAAATAATTATCTCTCACATACATATTTATTTATAAATCTTACCTAGCTGTAGAGCCAAAGCAATGATAACTGTCCGCAGTAAGTAGTGCATGTTTTCAAAAGGTTTAACGTCTTTTTTTGTTAGTAAATTCAATAAAAACTATTTTCTAGAAGTGTGAATCCCATCAGTGGCAAAGAAAATCTAAATGATAAAATTACTGCTTCTTAATGTAAAACTAATCATATCCTTGTCACTTTACTACCCTCTCTGTGTGTTTTTCTAAAGTAGAAAAAGCCACATGATGTTTTAAATGGAAGAGGGGAAACAACACAACAGCTGCTAAATCTCATTGGAATAAACCATTCTCTCCTGCCTTCACCCTCTAGCTCTAATAAACAACCTAAAGCCGATTAACCCATTCATGCATGAAGACTTAGCAACACATCCCTAAGCACAACATGAAAAGTGTGTAAACCTAAAAACCACATTCTACTCTAGGGATTAATATATTAATATAATAATGAGATATTTGACCTTTTTGTTTTCAGAAATGTGGAATAAGAGTATTTACTTCCATTATAGTCAAGTGTACTAGTGCATCATGGTAACTTTTTTGATACATACATTTATTTAATAATTATTTTATATGATTTCTGTCTGTTAACATTCTCGGTTATTATCACGTGTACATATTTACAGCTAAGTAAATATAAAACAGTAATGTGATATCTTGTCATGTACTAGGTTATGTGATCTTTTGAATTCCACCTAAGAGCAAAAAAGAAACATGTTTCTAAGTGAAACAATTGTAATTAATCCTAAATGTTTATTCATGCCAATACCAGTTTTTTTATAACCACCCCCCCCCCCCCTCAGGACTAGGACTACCATATAACAACTTTAAGAAGGGTTAGTGCTCATCCAGTATGTTTTGTGCCTCTCTCCCCCTCTAACCTCTGTGCACCTCTGAGCATCGAAGTGTCCTCTAGAGATTCCCGCATGCTCCTGTGCAACTCATGTCATTAATGCACCTCAAATCATCAAGTGTCATTGAAGTGACTCCTGAGTGCAGTGGTGTGTCCTGTGACTTCAGTGCACCTCACAGAATCCAGTGTTACCTAATGACTTCAGTTCACCCCTGTGCATCCAGTGCTACACAGAGCATTTCTGTATCAACTAGTGACTCTAGTGCATCCCTGTGCACCTTGTGCCCCTAAAAAGGGCCCCGCCGCACTCCATGTGTGATAGTTGTTCCTACTGCACCTATATGACACCTGTTTCTCCAGACAGCCTCCAATACATTTCTTCATCATCTAGACAATCTTTCTCTCAAAGTATATGGAACGCTGTCTGTGACAGTTTGCTGTCTGTCTAATGTATCCCAGTAGCCTACTGATCCTAACAGGCTTCTCGCTTAGATAATCAAAGCCCAGGAAACGAGTCAAGACCAGGTGATTTGACATCTCCATGCTCTTTCAACTCATTCACATCAGCTACAGGTCTCACTTCTTCCAGGTGCCAAACCTCTGGCCCTGTTAGGAATGGACTTGCCAGTAGTGGTGGGACTCACCTGCCTTGTGGGCTGCAGTGCCAGCGGGTGCTCCCAGCAATCAGAGACTCAACCCTGCAGTCAGCCAAACACCTGAAACTGCTTATGCAGGTGTATTTAAGTGATGGCCAGACCTGCAGTCTTTGCCTTGGTGTGTGTGTTTTTCCTGGGCCCTGTATCTTGTAATCCTGCATTCTTGTTCCTGTTCCTGTGTTCCTGCTAGTACGTTTCCTTGTTGCCAAACTCTGCCTGTTCTGATTACGCTGACCCTCTCCTGCTCTGACCCCGGCTCGTTCCTGACCATCCCTCTGCCTGACCCTCTGTACCACGCTGCCCGCTACCTGCTGAACCTGGCTTGTGACCCCGACCATTCTCCGCTTGCTCCCCCTGTACCTACCTGCCCGCCTGACGACGCTTGCATTGTATGTACTGTTATCTGTGAGTGGTTGGTTTGGTTTGTTTGCACTGTGTTATGTTTTAGTATTGCACTGCGTTTATGTTTGTATTGTTAGTGTTAATAAATTATATTGTTTATAACATATCTGAAGTCTGCGTTTCCCTGCGTCAGTCACATACCTCTGGTCATACCCGGGAGCCCTGACAGGCCCAGTCACAGACATTCCATCTGTCACACATGTGACCTTCTCTCTTCACTTGCTACCTCCTTCCTGTTTCTCTAGCATTTCCAAGAGCTGCCACAAGTTCATTAAAGTGGAACTTCACTTTTTCAGCCACCAATGGTTATTTTGAATCTTTATGGTGCCATCAATAGTAAAAAGATAAAGTATATCATGTTTACTTGTTTTAAACTATATTTTACATTTCTTTAGTCACTTCCTAGTTTCCATGCCTTGGCAAATGATGTCAAACATCCCAGGAGTCTTCAGGAGGGGTTTTCTCAGCGAAGCACACCCTCCTGCCTGCATGACTGAACTAAGGCCAGATGGATTCCAGAAAACCTGGATTTTCCCTTACTCAAGATGGCCATGGCCATAAATGCTGGGGGGGTGTTTTTCTAAGTGATTTCTCAGCAAAATGAATGGATGAATTTGCTTTGAATATTAAAAATGAATTAAATAGCACTTTTGGTTTGTGATGCTCAGATACAGTATAGTTCTGCTTTAATTAGTGCAATAAATACTTCAAGCTACAGCCACAGCCCACATATGCTTACTGGTGGCCCTTAGAGCAATTCTTCAGACCTGGATACAACCATCACCACCATGCCTGCTAACTGTAAATTAACTCTGATATCGTTATTCACATTAAGAAACTGGGCACATCACACTCAACTTTCAACCTACAAAATGTTTCTTTATTAGATGGAGACGTTATATGGAGTATTCTTCTTCCTGCAGAGAGCTCATGTCACATATGCAACCTTTCGATTTAGTGTGTGTATGTATCTTGATGAGGACAATCTATTAGTCTCAACATGTTTCGCTAATAAGCTTCCTCAGCATATCCTGACAAAATGATTATGCGGTCAATAACTTCCAATAGTTGAGGGGGCCCCCCCCAAGAGACACCCGATAGGGGGGAAGCTACATTCAAAGCAGTCCAACCAAAAAAAATGCACAATTGGATCATCGCCAAGAGGCTCAAGGCTTCCAGAAGCCCAAGCTGACTATTTATGAAAGCAAAATGTAAAATGTTGCAACAGGAATATCTGCTGCTCTGGCATCAACATGCAATGAATATTGCTACCACATTTGCTTTTTGCGGTCTGCTAGTACCATTCTAGTCAATAAGCTGTCCTTAAAAATTATGAATAATGGTTTAGCTATGACATGATAAGTTGAGAACTCTCGGGTGTAAAGCATCTGGTCCTGTAATTTATTCACATTACATTTTTGTAGTCTTTTTTTGAACACAGGTTTTTGTCAGCCAGAAGAGTACACTCAATATAATGTATTTAACATTGCTGCCGTGTTTATTCTACCCCTCCTTTTTGTTTTTAGAAACTGAGAAGAATGTGTTTAATACGGTTGTTTCCTCCTTTCACTTGTGGTTAACTTCCATTGAGCATCTTTTATGGGGTTAAAATATTCTGACCTAGCCTTTTGACTGTTAATATATTTGAAAAAAAAAATATTTTTGTTTGCTGTCCTACACAATGTATCTCTTTAGCTTCCCTGATCATGTTCTTGCATTTCTTACTGCATTCTTTGTAGTTTTGAGGCTGACCCTTTGGTCTTATACTTTTGAAATTAGAGCTTTTTCTCAAAAATATACCTTTTTTATGAAAATATTTAAGTGTATATAGACAGCACTGTCAAAAAATTTGAATCAAAATTACTAAACAATTTGCCACATGTGAAAATGCAAAAAATAGATGAATAGCACCAGAAAATACAAATAATGTCTGATGTATCAGTAAGTCCCATTCAACTGATAATTGCTTGAAAACCAAAAGATAGGTGAACAGATGTTGGTGCCATTAGTAACAAAAAAAAAAAGGTGACCGCTTCCAGGTGCTCCAGGTGACCCCACGTGGATTTGCACTCACCACAATGGATGGACATTCTATTACTAGATAGGCCTTACTGCGCTTTTTTTGGTTGGACCCACTGTGTTTCTTGTCACCAACATGACCATTCATATGTACCAGGAATGCGATTCCTTCCCATGCAATACACCGCCACTCAAAAAACAGTATCAGGGAAAAGGTTAATTGCGCAAAGCAGGACCCAACTTTGTTCAATCATATAACACCTAACAATAACACCAAACTCACATTATATGTGCCTAAAGAGTGGCACCAGGGACATAGAGGACTTGTGGTTAGGATGGCTGCCACCACCCCTACACTGGGAGCTGGCTTGCGCTACAGGGATGGGATGTGATGTATCGGTTGGGGAACACTGCTTCAACTAGTTTCTTCTGTAGTTGGATGTCTTCAGGAAGCTTCCCAAAGACGTCCAGTTACAGACAAAACTAGTTTTGTCTGTATTTTGATGTCTTCAGGTAGCTTCCTGAAGACATCCAATTACAGATGAAACTAGTTGAATCAGTGTTCCCCAACTGATAAATCCCTGGAGCGCAAGCCAGCTTCTGGTCTCCGGGCAGCAGCAGCCATCTTAACCACAAGTGCTGTATGTACCTGGTGCCGGTCCTTAGGCACATATACATGTGAGTGTCATGTTATTGTCAGGTTTTATAAGATTGAATAAAGTTGGCTGCTTTGTGCAATGAACCTTTTCCCTGATACTGTTTTTGAGAGGCGGTGTATTGCATGGGAAGGAATTGCATTCCTGGTACACATGAGTGGGTCCATCCAAAAAAAGAACAGTAAGACCTATCTAGTGATAGAAGATCCATCCATTGTGGTGAGTACAAATCCATGTGGGGTCACCTGCAGCACCTGGAAGTGGTCACCTGTTTTTTTCTGTTACTAATGGTACCAGCACCTGTTCACCTATCTTTTGGTTTTCAAGTAATTATCATTTGAATGGGACTTACTGATACATCAGACAATATTTGTATTTTCTGGTGTTGTTCATTTATTTTATTTATTTTTTGCATTTTCTTATGTGGCAAATTGTTTAGTAATTTTGATTCACATTTTTTGGCAGCAAGGTCTATATACACTTTTATAAGACTCTCTAATGTGGAAGTTGGACACATTTTGAAGACTGCAGCAGCCATAATCACATTCATCTGTGTTTCCTTATTTTTGGTTTCATTTGGTTTTGCCTGTGGCACAGTTTTCATTGTTATTGTGATAGTATTTAGCCACCAAGGTTTATCTTTTGTTTTTTTGTTGAAATGTACTGACAAATTCCTCTACGCTGATGACACTCAAATTTACCTCTCCACCCCTCACCTCAGCCCCACATTCTCGGCCCGCATCACTCACCTCCTAAACGACATCTCAGATTGGATGTCGGTCCATTTCTTCAAGCTTAACCTCTCCAAAACCGAGCTCCTCATCTTTCCCCCTGCCCACTCACCCCCCCCATCCTATCCATCACTACCAACAACACCACCATCAATCCTGCCCCGCAAGCCAAAGTCCTTGGCGTCATTCTGGACTTTAACCTTTCCTTCCAACCTCATGTCAAATCACTTACAAACACATGCAGGCTCCACCTCCGCAACATCGCCAAGATACGTACCTTCCTTACCCCAGACACCACTAAACTACTCGTACACTCCCTGATTATCTCACGCCTTGACTACTGCAACTCCCTTCTCACCGGCCTACCCCAGTGCAGGCTCTGCCCACTCCAGACCATCCTGAACTCAGCGGCCAGACTCATTCACCTCACCATCCGCTCCACCTCTGCCACCCCCCTCTGCCTATCCCTCCACTGGCTCCCAATTGCCCAACACATCAAATTCAAACTACTAACCCTGACCTACAAAGCCATTCACAACACTGCCCCTAACTACCTCACCAACCTGATTCCCAAGTACCACCCTACCCGTACCCTTCGCTCCTCACAGGACCTCCTATCTTGCTCTCTGGTCTCCTCCTCCCACGCACGACTGCAAGACTTCTCCAGGTCCTCCCCCATCCTATGGAACTCACTGCCCCAATCCATCAGATTCTCACCTTCCCTCCTCACCTTCAGGCGCTCCCTGAAAACCCACCTCTTCAGGGACGCCTACCACTCCCTCACCTAACAGCCGTTCTCCTTCATTCCTCCTACCACTCCATCCCCCACAGCCACTTCCTCCTGTGCCACTATCCCCTCCCTCCTAGATTGTAAGCTCGAAAGAGTAGGGCCCTCTAACCCCTCGTGTACTGTTGTTGTTGCTGTTCTGTTTCTTGTATTGTCCCCCCCTCTATTGTACAGTGCTGAGTAAACCCTTTGGCGCTATATAAACTCGATGTAATAATAATAATAATAATAAATTCCACTGTTTAATATGTCCCTAAAGCACTCCCACTTATTTTCAATGTTCTTTGTTTCAAGAGTTTTATTGCAATTAGTATCATGTAGTATGGTGAGTAGCTTAATAAAGTTGGCTCTTTTGAAATTCTATAATTTATGGCAAATGTAATAACTCTGTGATCGCTGGTTCCTAAATTATCCCTTTCTACATATACAAACAGCTCTGTGTTTGAAATTAGTGGTGCAACAGAGCATTATTTTTAGTTAGAGCTCCAACCATTTCACTCAGGATAGTTGAAATTCCATAATTTTAAAATTGCCCTGCCTCCTCACCATTTCAAACTGTTAAGAGATGACCCTCCTCCTTTTCTTCAAGGTTAGGGGGCTGAGCATGCATTTACAAATAATTTACTGTTTTTTCATCTTTTTGAAGCTCCAGCCACAAAGACTTAACCTCATTGCTAGCTCCATTAGCAATGGAATCACTCATATGCACTAGCAAATCACTCTTGACATAAAGGCACAATCCTCTCCCTTTGTCTACCCACCCTGTCTCTCAATAGAATGTGCCTTTGGATAGTTGCAAGCCAGTCATGTGGGTTGGCAAACCAGGTTTCTGTATCTTCACCTTAAGTATCATAGTTACATAGCTGGTAAGGTTGAATAAAGACATCAGTTCATCCAGTTCAACCTGTGTGTGTGTGTTTGTATGTGTTTATGTCACTACCATTTACCATATTACTGTACGGTATATTATATTCACTAAGATGCCCATCTAAAAGTATTTTAAAAATATCGACACTCCTCACTAAAACTAGTTATCGCTCTGACAGTAAAGAACCCCTTATGCAGTTTAACCAGGTGCTGACCACGCTATAGTCAAATGACGGCTACAGTGCAGTTGCCCAGTCCTGGGAGGGCATCTATTGATGTCCTCCTGTGACCACGCTATCCGCGCAATCGCTAGAGCATGTATTGGGAAGTATCTGTAATCGCTGTGTTCCTTGGACACAGCACATCACCGCTCGGGTTAAAGGGCCAATCAAAGCGGTGCTTTACTACATGATCGCTATGTCCAATGACAAGCGATCACAAATGTAAACAAAATAGGTTCATCGCTAGTGTGAGAGCTCTTCTTCCCTCACACCGACACAGAGTATGAGGGAAGGAGAGTGATCAGATCTTGTCAGTGAATTACAGCAGTGTACGTTGCTTTACAGTGCCCTTCAGTGTCCATCAGTGCCCTTCATTGTCCATTTATGCTGCCTCATCACTGCAGCTTATCAGTGCCGCTTATCGGTGCCCATCAGTGCAGCCCCAAAACTGCCACCTCATCAGCGCCCATAAGTGCCACCTTATTAGTGGATCCTCATCAGCGCCCATAAGTGCTGCCTCATCAGTGTAGCCTCGCCAGTGCAGTCTCATCAGTGCAGCCTCAGTGCAGTGCATTAGTGCACATCAATGCCCTTCAGTGCCTCATCACTGCAGATTTTTAGCGCACATCAGTGCTGTCCCATCAGTAGAGCCTCATTAGTGGATCCTCATCAGTATAGTGCACATCAGTGCCTCATCACTGCTGCTTATCAGTGCCCTTCAGTGTCTCATCACTGCAGCTCGTCAGTGCACAGCAGTGCCGCCCCATCAGTGGAGCCTCATCAGCACCCATACTGTAAGTGCCACCTCATCTGTGCGCATCTGTGTAGCTTATCAGTGCCCATCAGTGCAGCGTATTAGTGCACATCAGTGCAACCTCATTAGTGCAACCTCATCGGTGCACATCAGTGCCCATTAGTGCAGCCTAATCAGTAGCTATCAGTTTCACCAGTAGCACAGTGGCAGTGGAGGTCTGCATGAAAGGCCAGGTACTAATGGAGTGTCACATCAGCCCCAAAGGGTTAGGACCCATGCCAGTCTACTAAATGCACTTCAAAACCCTCTATGGCTTCCCCCTAACTCAGGAACAGTCAAAATCCCCCCTTTTACTACACACCCAGGTGTTCAGGCCAGCACAGAAAATTTTGCACCCATTGATTTTTTAAATTTAGTTTTCACGGATTACTTATTACATTCAGTTGTGGACCAGTGCAACCTCTATGCCCAATAATTTATAGCCAACAACCCAATTTCAAGTTATGCCTGTCCCTATGAATGGAAACCATTAACAGTGGATTCATTTTAGATCTTTTTGGGCCTCAATTTAATATGGGAGTCACAAAATGAAATACACTCTTACTGGTCTACCTACCCCATCCATCATATGCCCATTTATTCGTCCATTATGTCAAGAACAAGATAATTAATGATCATGCAGTTCCTCCATTTTAATTATAATACTCAGTGCCCTCCCCGAAATGATTAAACATATGGAAAACTTTTTAAAATTCAGACATTTCTTAATTTTTTTTCTGAGAAATTCTCCCAGTATCTATCCCAGAAAAAAAACATCTGTGTGGATGAGTTGCTTCTCCACTTCACTGGAAGGCTGGGCATCAAGCAGTTCATCCCTAGTCAAAGGGCCTGATATGGGGTGAACCTATACAAGTTATGTGACAGAGCCACAGGGTACACGTATGCCTTCTCTGTGTACAAAAAAAAGGACACCCAGCTGCATCCCCCTGACTGCCCAGACTATCTTGGAACAAGTGGAAAAGTCGTTTGGGACCTTGTATTCCCACTCCTCAAAAAAGGGTTATCATCTAAATGTTAACTATTATACCAGCCTGCCCCTTTTCTGCAATCTTTACCGGAAGAAAACACTAGCTAACACTAGTAAGAGCTAACAGGAAGGGCTTTCCACAAAGGCTAGTGAATACAAGACTACAAAAAGGGGAGGTAGTGAGTTTGAGGAACAAAGAAGTTTTGACTATGAAGTGGAGGGTCAAATGAGACATATGTTTTCCTCAATCCACAACAACACCTCCGTGCAAATTCCTGGAAAGAATGGCCCAGTCCAGAAACTAGAATGTATGTGTGAATACAATATGTTCATGGGGGAATCAACTACCACAATCAGATGATCCAGTCCTACCTTGCAATAAGAAGAACCCAGCATGGGTACAAAGTCTCCATTTATCTTTTCAATTTGGCAATGTTTAATCCTTATGTAATCTACCAGAAATCTACTGAAAGACCCAAATCTTTTCATAGATACCAGGAGGAAGTTGTCCCTGCCCTTCTGTACCCAGAAGGTCCACCAAAAATCATTCACTCAGATGCATTGAGCAGACTCCATGACCTACATTTTCCTGATAAAGTCCATCCCAGAGAAACAGGCCAAAGAAGTAAAAAAAAAAAATGTTGGGTGTGCTCCAGAGGAGGAGTTAGACAAGACACCAGTTATCATTGTCCCCAGTATCCTTCTCAACAAGGCCTCTGCATAGGTGGCTCCTTCCACATTTACCATACTTCTCTACAATATCGGTGAAGTATGGTACACATAATACTGACTTCCTGCTATTGGTCTTCACACTCCTCTTGCCTACTCCTGCTCCTGAACTGAACCTGACCTGTTATATGACCACGCCACTGCCTGCCACCTAAAATGACCATACCTCTGCCTGCTTGGAACTGACCCTGGCCTGTTATTCAACCATGCCTCTGCCTGCTGCCTAAACTGGCCATGCCTCTGCCTACCACCTGTATGGACCCTGGCCTGTTTATGGACGATGCTTCTGCCTGCCCACTAGATTGTTTATCAACCACGTTTCTGCCTTCCACCTTAACTTACCTCGGCCTGTTAATTGACCACATTTTTTGCCTGCCTTTTGGACTGATCTTTTGGGATTCAAGCTAACACAGGGGTTTCACATATGTGAGGGGCTCCAGAGTAGTTTTGCAGAGTGGATAAATCTAAGTTTTTGGTTTTGTCCAGTTTTTGTAAATCTTGGATTAGGGTCTGTAGTCCAGAGGCTTCGAAGAGATTTGGGTGGGAAGAAGTCTCTACCCCTGTGCCCAGGTCCTACCTGACCGCAGCCCTAAGCCTGATATTTCCAGCTGCCAACCAACCCTAGCCTATTAATTGATCATGTCTCTGCCTGCTGCCTGAACTGACCACACCTCTGCCTGCTATCTGTATTGACTATGGACCACATTCCTGCCTACTGCCAATACCAATACTTTGGCTTTGCTGGCCATTTCTCTGGCTGATGCCTGGTTAATCCTTTGGCTGTTGCTGACCAAATCGCTGCCTGCTGCCTGGACCAATGCTTTGGCTTTGTGGACAATATTTCTGCCTGCACTGACTATGGACAGTATTCCTGCCTGCTGCCTGGATGATTTATTTCGCTGTTGCTGACAACGTCCCTGCCTGCTGCCTGGACCATTGTTCTCCTCTGCACTACTAAAACCACAGTTAATCTTTTGTTACCCTTTGCTCAGCTGAATGGGGTCATTTTGTGGTTGTTTCCATGGTCCTGGTGCTCCAAGACCTTAAAAAATGTGATAGGCTGTCAAATTAGATGTGTAATTAATGTCCCTTTAATGCCCCTGGAACTCCTGAAGGTACTACTTGGATGATGGGCCCCTCTATGTGGCCAGGCTTTGGAAAAGTCTCACACATGTGGTATTGCCATGGGGTGTAACTCTTGATATGTAAATGCTGTGTGTTAGAAATATCTTTAAAAAATGACAACTTTGTGTGAAAAAAAAGTTTTCATTTTCTTTCCACATTTTCCAAAAACTTGTGGAAAAAATGAAATTTTCAAAAGAATCATTATGCCTCATAATATATGTTGGGGTATTTTGCTTTGTAAAATTGAGTCATTTTGTGGTTAATTCCATTGTCCTGATTCTCTAGGGCCTTCAAAAATGTGATAGGCTGTCAAGAAATTAGATGTGAAATTTATGCCCCTTGAACACCTAAAAGTGCTACTTGGATGTTGCACCTCCACTATGTGGCCAAGTTGTGGAAAAGTCTCACACATGTGGTATCACCATACTCAAGAAGAGTAGCAGAATGCATTTTGGGGTGTAATTCATGGTATGTACATGTTTAGAAATATCTTATAAATTGACAACTCCAGGGCTTCAAAAATTTGATAGGCTGTCAGGAATTTAGATGTGTAATTTATGCCCTTAGAACGCTGGAAGGTGCTACTTGGATGTTGCGCCTCACTATGTGGCTAGGCTATGAACAGGTCTCACACATGTGGCATCCCCATACTTGGGAGGTGCAGCAGAATGTGTTTTGGGGAGTAGTTGCAAGTATACCAGTGCCATGTGTGAGAAATAACTTAATGACATTTTTGTGAAAAAAAAACACATTTTATTTAATTTTTTTTTTTTTTAACAGTTGCGTTTATTGAAATTGTACAAAAGTATAACAAGGCAAGGTACATAAGAACAGGCAAACTTAAGGCAGTCAATATAAATACAATTCACATGGAATTCCAACTCTAAATATCATACAGAGTCAACTGAACATCCTTAATGAAAAAAAGCTGGGGGAGGTGGGGGAAGAAAGGGGAAAAGGTAAGTATAGAGAAACCCCCGAGAGGGGGGGAAAGAGAGGAAGAAAAAAAAAAAGAGAGGAGGAGGAGTAGAAAAAGAGAGGCAAAGAAGAAAAGCAAATCATAAACAAACAATAACTAAGCAAGTACACAGTACAAACTGGACATACCCGCAAGAGAATAAGCCAAATATTATACCATGAGGCCCTGAGCTTTCACCCACCAAGTCCATATTTTATCAAATTTAGCTGGACAATTACGGCTCATATAAGTAAGTTTGTACAATGGAAGAGCCACTTTCACTGCCTACTTCCATCTCGAGACTGTCGGCGGAGCCGACTGATTCCATGTCAACAGAATTTCTCTCCTAGCATAGTAAAATGCATAGAAGACAAACTGTCTATTATGCTTAGACGTCTCCACCAGGTCCAAAAGGCCTAATAACATAATCAGGGGATCCATGGGGATAGACAGTTTACTAACAGCGTTAACAGTATCCAGTACCCCGACCCAGAAGGGGAGAAGCTTGGAACATTCCCAGAACATATGGAGAAACGTGCCCACCTCCATATCACAGCGAGGACATGTGGCTGATCTATCAGGATATATCACAGCCAAACACTGCGGGGTGTAATATACTCCATGGATACATTTACGCTGTATGAAGCGGTCCCTGGCTGAGATCATGGTAGGGAGGCACTGTAGAAGACAATCCTCCCAGTCATCCTCTGATAACAAAGAGAGGTTCATGTGCCATTTATCAAAGAGCACCTGCATTCTAGGGGTAGAGAGTGGCATCAACAGGGCATGGAGAGCAGATAACAGCTTAGGCAAATCTTCCAGTAACAGAAAGTTTTCTAACAGATCCATTGAATGGTCAGTGGAGAGGGAAATTGAGCAGCCAACGCATGACGCAATTGTAAAAACCTGAAAAAGATTGGTTAGGCAGGCCATAATTACGTTTGAGTTTGTCAAACCAAAGCAGGACGCCGCTAGGCATAATATGGTGAAACGTTTTTATACTATATCGAGCCCACACCACGGGGTCTGGGATCGTATACAAATGTGGGAGGGCAGGGTTGCCCCAGAGTGGTGTGTGAGGGGAGTACGCATTATACACCCGAGATTGAGCTCCAGCCTGACTCCACACCCTAAGGGTCGCCAGCATAGGAAGAGTGAAGGCCGAGTTGGATTTCGGACCTCTATGAATTAGGTTACGAAGTTCAGCATGCGAACCCAGTATTTCTGCCTCCAGGATCACCGCAGCATTATCCCTAGGCTGGGAGAGCCACCATCGCACTGTGACCAGTACAGCCGCCCAATAATATAGAAGCAGTTTAGGAAGTGCCAGGCCACCGCGATTGATGGGCAAGTGCAGCATGGATCGGGAAAGTCTAGGGGCCCTTCCAGCCCAAATAAACCCAGAGACGATGCCATAAACTCGATGGAAAAAGGATTGCAGGATCTGCACCGGTGTATGCCGAAAAAAATAGATAAACTTAGGAATATCATTTTAAAAAGATTAACCCGGCCGATGGTGCTAACTGGAAAGGAAGACCACTCAGTACATTTAGTCTGCAACTGTTGGAAAAGGGGTAAAGATTGTCTGCTAGAAACTTCTTCAAGTCACATTACACCCAAATACTTAAAGCAAGAGACTGATTTAATAGGGGTGAAGGAAATGTCGGGTAAGGGCCCTGATGCAAGAGGAAACAGCATGGACTTCTCCAAATTAATGTGAATACTGGAGTAATTGCCAAAGTGATCAATAAGACTCAGTGCCTCCCTAAGAGATGAATTACAGTCCCTCAAATATAGGAGAGTGTCGTCTGCATAGAGGGAAATCCTATCCTCCCAGTCACCCAAAGGCAGACCATGTAAAGAATCAGAAGAGCGGATTAGGCAGGCTAAGCGCTCAATTGCCAACAAGCTCGGCAAAAGTGGATAGCCCTGCTGAGTAGCCCTATGGAGAGCAAAAAGGGGGGAGAGGATAATGTTAGTACATACTCTCGCAAATGGTACACTGTAAGGGCACCTAATCTATGAAATGAAATGAGGGCCAAATCCGAAGCGATGCAGTGTTTCTGTTGCACATACGGTAAATAATTCAACTGTGCGAAGGATGGGTCGGGTGAAACCAGAAGTGTTTTATTAGGAATGGCTGTAACAAACACAGAAAACCCTTAATTACATGTGACTGGATATGTTCACTGTAATCACTGTCCTCTATACCTTACTAAATATTTCCAGATACATTAATAAGTATTTTCATATACATTAATAAACATCTTTAATTGCAATACTGAATATCTAGACCTCTGCAGATATGCTAGTAACTATTCTGCACAACAATAGCGTATTACAATAGAGAAATCACATTCCCTGTATCTTAGCGCCAAATCACATAGCTGCAATCTATATTCACATTTATGCTACAAGTAATCTGATTGTATAATAGTAACAGCGACATTTACTAACCACCAGGGCACATGTTAAGTCATTTTGTCCTATTTATCATGTTAAACAGCCTCCTGCTTACCTGTAACAAACACAGAAAACCCTTAATTACATGTGACTGGATATGTTCACTGTAATCACTGGCCTGTAGGAAACAAAGTGTTAGACTTTTAGTTCCTACTTCTGTGTCTTCCTATTATCACAGGAAGTAGTTCTGCCCTCTTGTGATGGTACAATAAAAATGCAATCACTAGTATCTTCTATTGACAAAGATAGATTACTGTTATATTAGGTATTAGGCTTTGGATTTAAATTTTATGGGGCTGCCTATTTTCTACACCTCTTACACTCTCCCCCACAAATTGTTATGTCGTCCCTGACATACGCAGAATTTTATTAAGAAAACATTCTTTTACTTGTCTAGTAGTAACCATAGGAAGCCAATGGTAAGTAGTAACCAAGTTACTTGAGGAAACATCCTCCCTGTGACATCTACTCCCTATTACATCACAGCTTCCCACCAGGCCCACAGCGCTATAGTACCTGGCAAGATATAGTTGCGTGTAACCAACTATTTAGTAAAACCCCTTTCTATACATATTTGTATAGGTTACTAAGTTTAGACAAAGGTGATGAGAAACTAGGGAACATCTTATTACTTTTATACCTTTTTATCAAAATGGCGGAATACCCATTGTACATCAACAATGCAGCATAACATTGCCATCTACTGCTCTGTACTTTTATCGGCCGACTTTGTCTCTTTGTAACATCTAGTTCCCTCACCTAAAACTGTTTCTGCCTGAGCTAAAATATCTGCAGTACAAATGCAATTATATTTTTCCTTATTGAACCAAAAGAAAAGTAACATATAATTATTCTGGTTTTGGTAATTAACTTTGGTATAGTGTCCCAAATAGTAAACAATGGATCAATAAACATAATCACTTCTACCAACTTCTATAGTCTTCAGCAAAACATTCTGAACTGAAATACCAGCTAGAGTCAACAGGTAATGTAGGAATACTGTCTATAACCTGTATAGATGAAACTCTGGTAACACTACTGGGTTGATCTAAAGTGTCATATGTCAAAATCTTTGGTTGTCTCCTGTTCCTGTAGGGTTGTATTCTACATTGAGGAAGTGAATCTGAAAGGTCCTCATTCTCCTCTACATCACTTTCAACAAGTTGTTCTGTGTTCTCTGTTCCTGGGCATTCTTCTTCTATACCTCCAAATGCATACTCAGTTTGTTCAATTTGATCTATAGGCTCAGTCTCTCTGACTCCTTCTAAATCATACTCACTTACTTCCAGCTGACATGGGTAGAACTCAATAGCTTCTGGATTTAGCTCTGTACTTTCCTCTGGGTGGTCATGCTGGGTGACTGGCATGAAAGATCTCCAGTTTCTTTGTTCGTGATCTGATTCATTTTCTGATTCTCCCTCAGATATCTGTGTAGGTTGTCGAGTTGTATTTCGATCCTTCACTTGCTTTCTTGCATTGGTTCTTTTGGGTATCTGTTGACCTTGGTCACTAGGTAGATAATCACATGGCAATAGTAAGTTGCGATGTAAAATCCTTGTTCGGCCTTTTCCAGTTTCTGGTTTGACTTCATACACTGGACTGTCTGCACACTTCTTTTTAAGAACAACATGTATGGTATCTTCCCAAAATGATCTCAATTTTCCTGGACCTCCTCTTTCGTTAAAAGATTTCTGACTAGAACTTTGCTACCTGGTAGAAGTTCAGCTCCATGAATTTTCTTGTCATAGTGTTCTTTTCCTCTCTGTGCAGCTTGAGTAGCTATTTTTGAAGCAACCTTATAGGCCTCAGACATTCTATCTGTACATATGTTCACATATTCAGAGTAGTTCTTGTATTTTTCAGTTACTGGAGTGTCAAACATACTATCAATGGGTAGTCTTGGAGACCTTCCAAACAGTAGAAAGAATGGAGATTGTCCTGTAGCTTCACTTCGAGTACAATTATATGCATGGACTACCTTTGCTAGTGAATTTTTCCAGTCCTTTTTGGAATCTGGTGACAGGGTACGAAGCATGGATAGCAGGGTACGATTAAATCTTTCAACTTGCCCATTACCTTCTGGGTGATATGGCGTTGTGTGAGAATTTTTGATGTGGCAGTGCTTCCCTAATGTCAAAAACAAGTGATTTTCAAACTCTCTACCCATATCATGGTGAATTCTGGTGGGAAATCCGAATTTTAAGACAAAATCATTGAATATTTTGTCAGCAACAGTTTTTGCGGACTTGTTCTTGGTTGCATATGCCTGAGCAAATCTTGTAAAATGATCCATTACCACTAAGATATACTCATATCCACCTTTACATTTCTCGAGATGAAGAAAGTCAATGGAGACCATCTCAAAAGGATAAGTTGTCACAATATTGTTCAACGGGGCTCGAACAAGCTTATTTGGCCGTTTGTCTTTCAGACAAGTACATTGACGTGTGATATAATGCTCAGTGTCCCTTTGCATATGTGGCCAAAAGAATCTTTCTCTGATTAAATTTACAGTCCTTTCTGCTCCTAAGTGTCCCATCTCTTCATGTAACTCTTTCCATACTAAGTGATGGTACAACTTGGGCAACACTAGTTGAGAACCAGATGATGTTTTCCGTCTCAAAATTTTATTGTCGTCGAGGTAGAGTTTGGTCCACTGTTTCATAAGTATGAAAAGATCAACAGGTTCACCTTGTCGTTCCTGTTTGGATGGAAACTTGTTTTGGCTTTTATACTTCCATACTTTTCCAATCACAGAGTCTTCCTTCTGTGCGGTTCTTATTGTCTCTTTTGGTATTTGAGTTACCTTCTTTGGTGCTGCATCAGTTGTATTGGCAATCGTCATTGGACATAGCCAAGGTATCCTTTCTTTTTGATGTGCTTGAATTGCTTGGGTTATGGAAGTGATGACTTTGGGGTCTACTGCTTGTGAACATTGTTGCATGTATTGTTCAGGACTCAATGGCATACGAGAAAGTACATCTGCATCAGCATTCCTTCTCCCAGAACGATATTTAATAGTGAAGTTGAAGTCAGCTAGTTCTGCAACCCATCGATGTCCTGTAGCATTCAATTTTGCTGTAGTGAGGACATAGGTTAGTGGATTGTTGTCAGTATATACAACAAATGATGGACAGTAATATAGGTAATCTCGGAATCTATCACATATTGCCCACTTCATTGCTAGAAACTCGAGCTTCCCTGAATGCATGTGGTAGTTTTTCTCAGCAGGTGTGAGAGTTCTAGACCCATAAGCAATCACCTTTAGTTTCTCCTCTTGCTCTTGGTATAATACGGCTCCTAGTCCTTCTTGTGAGGCATCACAGTGAAGAACAAAGGGTTTGGAATAATCGGGGTAACCCATAACTGGAGGATGAGTTAACACTTCAATGAGCTGGTTCAGTACTATCTGATGATGGTCAGTCCAGGCTATAGACTGATAGGATGGAAGTTGACCTTTTGACTTTGGGATTGGTTTCCTCCTCTTATTTGTCTGGTTATCTGGGGTTGAGGTTGTGGTAGGTGTCAAACCTGCTGACAATAGTTCATAGAGAGGTTTGGCAATTCTGGAGAAGTTTTGAACGTAAGGGCGATAGTAGGAAATAAATCCTAATAGTTTCCTGAGTTCTCCGACAGTCTTTGGTTGGTTGTTTCATAAGGCAAGAACAGGTGCCGTGTCGGCCGGGTCCATAGAGTGGCCTTCTTTTGACACAATCTTGCCCAGGAATCTGACTTTATTTTGAAAAAGTTCACACTTCCTGGCTGTTAACTTGATTCCGTGTTGTTGGTAACGGAGTACTGACCGGACATGCTCCACATACTCCTGGAATGATTTACTATGAACAAGGTTGTCATCTAAGTATGGCAGGCAAATCTCATCTCTCAGTCCTATTAAACATGTCTCCATACTGCGTTGGAATTCGGCTGGTGCAGAGCTCAGACCAAAGGGTATTCAGATCCATTCATACAAACCCCAAGGTGTAATGAATGCTGTCAATGGTCGACTGGCTTCTTCCATAAATCCTTGATGGTATGCTTTCCCCTGGTCTAGCACAGAAAACCATGAACTTCCTCCTAGACTGTCCAGCATGTCTTGGATTCTAGGAATTGGATGACGGTCAGGAATAGACTTCTGGTTCAACTCTTTATAATCGCAACACAGTCTTAAACTGCCATCTTTCTTTCTTACGCACACAATGGGTGAGGAATATGATGATTTTGTCCTCGATTTATCAGATCCTGCAGATATTCCTTAACTTCTTGGTGCAGTGGTTTCGGCACAGACATGTAAGTTCTCGTGACCGGTGTACTGTCTTTGAGACGAATCTGTAACTGTAAAGAAGGAATACATCCTACATCAGAGTCATCTTTGGCAAAAGCATTGCATTCTTCCCTTAGCATTTCTTTGACGATTTGTTGATCTTCAGGAGGGAGGTGTTTCAAAGGCACTGGCGGGTCCCAGCACTCCTGATTGTCATCCCCCACCCGCGGATAAGTCTTATTTGGATTTCCAATTTTCCCTTTTGGTCCTACCTTGAGTGTCTGTGGTTCAGAGGTCACCGAATTAGTAAACACATTTGCTGATTGTTTCAATTGTACTTGAGCCGGATATGTTGTTTTTATGGGCTCTACACCTCCAATCTTTGTTTGACCTGGTAACACAATGTCCCGTTTAGTTGTATTCCAAACTGGAATGGTCAGTTTGGAGAATTGTCCTCTTTGAAATGAGACTAGTGTCTCACCAATATGCAGTCCATTCGGCAGGTGATAAGCCTCACTCGGTGTAAACAAAACTGTCTGAGCCTGCAAGGACGGTTTGGTGTGAGCACTACACCGGATGTATGTTACAGTATTTGCAGGGATTCTTTGGTTCTTAGTACCAGTCTTTACGATAGCACCACTGGTTTCCCTACAGTTGGCTTGTAGTAAGCTTACAAGGACTTCTGCTTTGGGGGTTGGCAGTTCCAAAGCTGTTCTTAATATGTCCACAAAACCTGGGATAACTTTCTTCCCATCAGCAACTGTCTCTTTGAATGTTTCTTCAATTATATTATAGCCGATAATTGGCTTCTCAGCCACTTTCTCATCCTCAGAGACTACCAGTGGTACTAATAACTGTTTGGTAGTATTACTGCTCGATGTAAGCTGAAAGGTTACCTCAATCCAACCTGAGAACGGAATCTCTGTCTCATTTGCTGCTTTCCCTTGGAGTACCCCTGGTCCCAGCAGTTCTTCAAACGATTGGAGCACAGTGTGTGGCAGTACTCGCTGTCTCCAGACCTCATTGATAATGCTAACCTGAGAGCCAGTATCCCATAAGGCCTGGACAGGAGTGTTGTCTATTTCACAGTTCACAAGGCATCTCTTTCCAATAAGACCCAGTAGCTTGTTGTGCTTTTTCAAAGTGATGCCATTCACATTGGTGTTCAATTTTTCAGCTGTCGGGGATAGTCTTTGAGCAGGGCAGGGTGGCGTTTTCCTCCAGTAGTATGCGTTTAACTTTCCAGCCAGGGCTCTGATGGTAGGTTGGGGACTGGTTTCTTTACTACTGACATGATTTGCACTTTGGGACGCAGGTTTGGTTCTGGCACAGGTTACTGTCGGTCCCTTAACAGCAACCTTCTCCCATTTAACTGATTTTGTTTGGCCGCTCTGCATTGTCTCGCCCTATGTCCAGCTCGACCACAGTTAAAGCAATGGTCACATGCAGTTCTCTGATCAGTCTTTTCACAAGATTGAAAAGTCCCTGTCCTTCGTCCAACAGTTGTTCTAGGTCCTCCAAAGCCATGCTCTTGTCGAGTTCTCGAATCTTGGAGAAGTGTTTTCATATTGAATATTTCTTGTTGCAACTGTATTACTATCTTTTCAAGGTCAGAGTTACTCTTTGAAGGCTGTTGGATTGCCAGACTACTTGTTTGTGATGGAAGCAAAGGGAGGGTGCCTGGTACCTGAGAACAATGGAGGATGTTGGCCTGGCACTCTCTTCCCTTCGTCAGGTTACTGTGCTCAGTTTTTTTTTGTTTCTGCTCCCTTTCCATCTCCATGTTTGTAGCCTCATTCATCTTCTCTATGAGCAACTCATCTGAGACTGTAGGATCGTCCAAGTGTTTTAGTTGAAACTTTATATGGCCACTTCTCAGTCCAGTGCCCACTGACCTTAAGAATTTCTTTTGTATAAATTCAGTGCCGAAGTGTTCATCTGAACCTTCCCCTTGTGAAACGAACAGCAAACGATCCTTCAATGCAATGGCCCTAAATAGGAAGTTCTGGGGAGTCTCTACTATTCTGTGATATATTGATCAATTGTTGGTATAGTTCGGAAGCATTTTCCTCTTTATAATGGCTTTTTAGGATTCTCTTGAGTGGCACTAGGGTCAGTCCATTCTTCATCTCTAGCATGCCTCTGAGACTTGACCCGGGACTAATGGCTTTCACCACAGCTTCCACAAGCTCTGACTCGGGATATCCCTTTTGCAGTCCCATGTCAATCTGGTGCATGAGGTTAGTATAGGACAGCTTATCTTTCTGTTCCTTTTCACCTATCTGACCAGCAATTTTAAAGTCCTTTTTGATTGTAACTTCTGGCAAGTTAGTATAGGAAAGTCTCTGAGCAACTAGATTAGGGTCTTGATTTGCAAGACTTCCTTTTGAGTCTTTGTCTTTAGTGCTAAGTTCTTTCATCTGTCCCTCTATCATCTTGGCCGTTTCTTGAAGTTTTTCCTGTATACTGTAGTATTGCTGTTTTAAATCCTTTAACTGTTGTTCTGCTTGAGGGTCTTTGCCACTATTGCTTGGTGCTTCAATGTTATCTCTCTTCTCTAACTCACCAATGAATTTCTTAGTTGCCTGCAGAAATTGTGTCACCACTTCTTCACTTTCAGTCTCTACCAGTTCATCTAACACCTCATTCACTATCCGCATGTAATGGCGCCAGGTTTTTCCTTTTGCCATACTTGCTTCGGAGGCCTTTATAAACTGGCAAGTCTCCATGAGATCATCGACTGTCATGTGAATCAGGTGTTCACTGATTTCGTCTTGCAACTTTTCGATATCCATACTCCTAATATTTTTCTGTAACTTCACCACGGACAGCGTAGTCACTCCTTTTCACTTCCGTGACCTTTCGGCGTTCCTTTCACCCGGCCCCATGTTGGGCGCCAATTTTGTTGCACATACGGTAAATAATTCAACTGTGCGAAGGATGGGTCGGGTGAAACCAGAAGTGTTTTATTAGGAATGGCTGTAACAAACACAGAAAACCCTTAATTACATGTGACTGGATATGTTCACTGTAATCACTGTCCTCTATACCTTACTAAATATTTCCAGATACATTAATAAGTATTTTAATATACATTAATAAACATCTTTAATTGCAATACTGAATATCTAGACCTCTGCAGATATGCTAGTAACTATTCTGCATAACAATAGCGTATTACAATAGAGAAATCACATTCCCTGTATCTTAGCACCAAATCACATAGCTGCAATCTATATTCACATTTATGCTACAAGTAATCTGATTGCATAATAGTAACAGCGACATTTACTAACCACCAGGGCACATGTTAAGTCATTTTGTCCTATTTATCATGTTAAACAGCCTCCTGCTTACCTGTAACAAACACAGAAAACCCTTAATTACATGTGACTGGATATGTAATCACTGTAATCACTGGCCTGTAGGAAACAAAGTGTTAGACTTTTAGTTCCTACTTCTGTGTATTCCTATTATCACAGGAAGTAGTTCTGCCCTCTTGTGATGGTACAATAAAAATGCAATCACTAGTATCTTCTATTGACAAAGATAGATTACTGTTATATTAGGTATTAGGCTTTGGATTTAAATTTTATGGGGCTGCCTATTTTCTACACCTCTTACATTTCCCATAGATATTCCCACTCAACCGAATCAAAGGCCTTCTCGGCATCCAGGGACAACACCACCCCAGGGTCATCCCTATCGTGAGCCTCAGAAATATGGGTGAGCAGTCTCCATCTATAAAGGTCTGTACCCTTCCCCGGCATAAAACCTGTCTGATCATGATTCACCACCGCAGAGATAACCGAACCCAGTCTCCCAGCTAGCACCTTGGCGAGTACCTTCGCATCAGTATTCAGGGGGGAAATTGGCTGGTAGAAGGAGCATTGAGTTGGGTCTTTCCCGGGCTTCAAAATGACCACAATCACCACCTGAAGCAGGGTTCCTGTCTCTAGGAGTGTGTTAAAAAGCATTTGAAATCGGGGAGCCATTTGCTCAATGTACATTTTATAGAATTCAATTGGGAAGCCATCCGGGCCTGGCATCTTTCCTGACTGAAGAGCGTCAATCACTTGCTGGATCTCCTCCAGGGAAATCAGCGCCTCCAACCACTCCCTCTGGACTGCAGAGAGAGGTGGCAGGTCAACCCGATCCAGATAACTGGACAAATCCAGTGACGTAAAGGCGGCTCTGGAGGAATATAAACTGGCATAATAGTCAGCAAACCGCTGGTTAATGGAAAGTGAATTAAGAATCCTGGAACCGTCTTTGGCCTGTATAAAAGCAATATTGGACTGGGCTGATTGTTCTCTAGCCAACCAAGCCACAAGGCGACCCACTTTATCCCCCTGTTCAAAAGTACATTGTTTTTGATGCAGCATAGCCTCTCGGGAGGACTCAGTGAGAAGCAACAAAGTGTCCCTAATAGCCAGCTGTAAATCGTAATGACTAACAGGATCTGGATTGAGCACATAAGTAGATTCAGCTGCCTGCACCCTCTGGTCCACCAAGTCCACATCCTCCCGCCATCTAACCTGCAGCCCCCCCTATCAGGGTCCGATATTGACCATGAAGAGTAGTCTTACAAGCCTCCCAGGTAGAAGTAGGCACAGCAGTATTCTCATTAGAGTTCCAATAAAGCTCCAATGCCTTCCGTATAGTGGGTTCTACATCAGGATCAGTGATCCAATACTGGGATAACCTCCAGAACTTTTCTCCTGGGGCATCAGCAATACGTAATGTAACAAGGAGTGGAGCATGAGCAGAAATTTCTCGTGGCAGAATGGAAATCTCCCAAACTTTTGCAAAAAGTGTAGGTATAACATAAAAAAGGTCAATTCTAGACAAAGTTTTATGTGATGCTGAGCGACAAGTGTATGCCCTGGTCCTAGGATTTTTCCACCTCCATACATCTGTGAACTGATGAAGCTCTGCCCACTTGCCCAACTCCAACTCCCTGCTGACATCTGGATATAATTTATCAACACTAGGGTCCGGATTAAGATTAAAATCACCAGCAAGAAGAACATGGGATGTGGGAAAGGAGGCCAGGAGCGGAGTCAAGGCAGCCAACGAACACGCAGAAGCTGGAGGCGGAAGATAGAGCCCAGCAATTACCATTTTAAAACAGTTAATCATCGCATGGATTACAACATATTTACCCTCTGGGTCCAGCTTGAGATGAAGGAGAGTGAACGGCAATGAATTGTGTTTAAGGACACCAACCCCTCTAGCATAAGAAGAGTATGTAGCATTATAATAATGACCAACCCAAGCTCTCCTGAGACTCAGTATCCTACGACCCGTCAAATGAGTTTCCCACAAAATATAAATATGTGGGGCATAGGATTTGAGAACGGGGGAGTTAAGGCCTTGCACATTCCAGGAGATACATTTCAGATCAGGGGGCGCCATAAGATAAATATTGGAGAACCAATGTGTAACCACTCAAGCTGAGCCCCGGGAAAAAAACAGCAAACTGTAAACCAGACATCAGAAAAATCTGTATATTAGCCGAATGCCCTGCACAGACTGAAGCACATAAACAATCAAATGCACCTTGCAACAAAGAAGAAAACAAAAAACACCCAAAAAACATAAAATACCCAGTCCCCCCTCCCCAACACCCCCCCTCGCCAAAACTGGGAGAATCATACTTCCCTGAACAAAAATAGGCAACAGGCCACGGGGATGTCCATGGAGCGAGTACATATAGCAAGTCAGAAGAGCTGCTGCCTCGTAAATATTGGGGTAAATCACTCGGCCATTGGCTGAGGGCACTAACTTTAATTACAACATGTAAGACGGATGATATGAGATTCCAAATGCAACTTGCGGAGCGGAACAGAGGTAGCTGATCAACGAATCTTCCAAGGATGCAACAAAATCAGTGCTGAGGTCGTAAGGTTTCCAATCAGGATGCTGCCTCCTCAGGCACAGTGAAGAAGCGCCATAAAAAAGGCCTTTTGCCCGTAGCTGAGCCTTAACAGCATCAAAGGAACAACGTTGCCATTGGGTATCGACTGAGTAATCAGGAAACAGCATTAACTTGTGGTTTTTATAACGCAGTTCCCCTGCGCCCTGGCCGCCCTTAGCGCCATATCGCAATCCCAGTAGTTAAGCAGCTTGAAAATAAAGGTGTGTGGCAGCGAACCAGGCGGGCCCCTGGCTGCTGGCATTCGATGGGCTCTCTCAACCACAAAGAAGGTGGAAAAAGTGGCTCACGGCAGCAAGGAGCGAAGGAGATTCTCGGTAAACCGAGGTGGATCGTCACCATCTGCCCCTTCAGGGAGACCCATCACACGGAGGTTGTTATGACTGCTGCGATTCTCCGCATCCTCTGCTCTGGTCTCAAGATATTTGACCTTAACCTGCAGAGTATGCATCTCTGATGAATGGTCGTGGATAGTGTCCTCTGCATCACTAACACTCTGCTCGACCGCTGTAACTTGGCCCCGGAATGATTCAAGATCCCGACGGATCAGCCCCACATCAGTCTGCAGATGTTCCATTTTCATGGTGAGCAACGTCTGGCAGTTGGTAATCGCTGTCATGAGAGAATTAAAGTCCGCCGGTGCAGGAGGTGTACTGGGCTCTTGGGAGGAGGATGCAGCCATGGTGGCCCCCGTTTTAGTCCCCGAGGGCCCGCTGGTCTTCACAGTTTGTGTAGTTTTGGACTGTCTGCCAGCGGTCGCAGGCTTTCCTCTAGTCATCCCCAATATTCTGTTGCATCAGCCAAAGAACTGGTTACTATAACAATTGGCGGGAAACGTTGTCAGCTGGCCTCCACATATGACTGAAAAAGTATTAACTAGGAATCTGAGGCCACCACAGAGATAAGCGGCTCCGCCAACAGTTACACAAGACACCAGCTCCGCGAGGGGAGGAAATGGATGGACCGTAACAGACAGGAAAATCCCTTGCACAGGTACAGGCTGCCAGGTAGCACAGGTACGGATCCCCTTCAGAGCCCAGGACAGGTGCCAGCAAAGGGACAGAGCCTCCAGAGCCCCTCAGGGGACCAAGCCAACAAATCTTTAAGGGGGGAGGGGGGGGAGGACACAGACAGCTCCAGCAGTCCCCCTCCAGGCAGCAGCCACCACTCCACAGAGCCTCCAGACCAGGTCGATCCTCCTCTCCCCTAGGGGGAATGCACAGGCCTCCAGAGGACTCCCAGGGTGGTATGCAGGGGACAGCAGAAGGCACCACCGTGCCCCAGTCGGCAGCTCACCTCTCCGGGAGCCAGGTGGGAAACAGGCCGGGCCTGGGCCTCAGGTAGGCTGCAGCAGGCTGGGTCTGGGCCTTGGGTAGGCCACAGCAGACCGGGTCCAGGCCTCGGGTAGGCAGCAGCAGGCCAGGTCCAGGTCTCAGGTAGGCCTCAGCAGGAGACCAGGTCCGGGTCTCAGGTGGGCTGCAGCAGACCGGGTTTGGGCCTCGGGAAGGCCACAGCAGGCCGGGTCTGGGCCTCGGATAGGCCGCAGCAGGCCTGGTCCGGACCTTGGATAGGCCGCAGCAGGTCGGGTCCGAGCCTCGGGCAGGCTGCAGCAGGTTGGGTCCAGGCCTTGGGCAGGCGGCAGCAGGCCAGGTCTGGATATGCAGCAGTATATATTTTGGCCTAAATTTATTTGCAAAATTTTATGATGGGTTTTTTTTTTTTTTCAGCCTTTTTTCGCTTATAATGCAAAAAATAAAAAAACACTGGCAATTAAATACCACCAAAAGAAATCTCTATTTTTGTGGAAAAAACTATAAAAATTTTGTTTGGGTACAGTGTAGCATGATTGAGTAATTGTCATTCAAAGTGTGAGAGCACTGAAAGCTGAAACTTGGTCTAGACAGGAAGGCGGTAAAAGCTCACAGTATTGAAGTGGTTAAGGTTAAACTGCTTCTCGTCCAACTTCATTCAGTGGCCCATGTGTCTTCTTAAAAGACCTAAGATTGAATAGTTTTCTCCCTATGCTAGAATTAATATTCAGACATTTGTATATTCTGAACATATCACCTCTTCAACGTCTCTTCTCCATGGAGAATATGTTTAATGTTTGTAGTTGTTCCTTATAACTGTGGTCCTCCAGCCCCCTTATTAGCTTTATTGCCCTTCTCTGGACTTCCTGCAGTACTAGCACATCCTTCCTAGAGACTGGTGACCAGAACTGGACAGGATCCACAAGATGTAGCCGAACCAGAGTTTTGTGGTAGAATTATAGTTCTATATAATCAGTAGATACACATTGTAAATGCATGCTAATAATATGCTAGCCTTGCTTGCTGCAACTTGGCATTGCATAATATTGCTAAGTCTGTTATCTACTAGGATCCCCAGATCCTTTCCATCCAAGAGTTCCCCAGAGATTCTCCCCCTAGTGAGTAACTTGCATTCATATTTTTAGCCCCCAAGGATATACTGTATCTTGGTACCTTTTTGAATATTGGTACCTTATTAGCTTTTCACCAATCAGCTGGTACCGTTCCAGTGAGTAAGCGTCCTTAAAGATAAGGAATAACAGTATGGCTATAGCTTGGCCATTTGGAAACTCGGGCACTGCCCGAGGGCCAGGGTTCAGTAGGGGGCCCCGTGAGATGCCCCTGGTACCTTTTTCATAGGCTTTTTTGAGTTTTGGCAAGAACACAGGGGCCCCATGAGCCCCTATTGCCCCAGGGGACTCATGAGTTGTCAGTCCGCCCCTGGGTATCACAAGTATCAGAAGTTGTAATTATTCCATTCTATTAACCAGACTTCTAGCATATATGTAAACCATTGTAATTTTGTATAAGAATATATTATTTTATCTTGCTCACTCTCAGTTAGATTCAGCAAGCCTACTAGCATAGATCTTGGATAGTTAGTTTCTTTACCATCTTGATTGAGCCCCCTCCCCTCAACGTTTCCTACATTTGTATTCAGTGCATACTTTTTGCATAATTTTTAATTGAAATATAGTAAAATATATACAGTACAAAGCATATAAAGAAGTTTCTGTCCATAACATTAAGAAAATACAATACATGCAGCATAGTATAACCAACTCGGTCCTTTACATATTAAAAATATCCATAATCCGATAATTAAGTAAATCTCTAAGGAACCTGTTACCCCAACCGAGCTCAGACTAACAGGTAGGGAAGCTAACATTTTACTATGTGATGCCTCATTTATAAAGGAAAATAAGCAGAACTGGAAGTTATACAGTATTATAATTAATGGTCTATAGTGTTTACCACTTTTCAAGACAATTTCAGATATTTTTCTTTTAAAACTTTAGAGGCTTTACGATGTGCAAACCACAGTTCCCAAAGGAATAACACTCTCCCAAATGTATAATTTTTGTAAGCTAGCATTAACTCAAAATGGCATTGTGTGTTAAAACTTTCAATCACATTAAATATATTGGAGGTAATGTCTTATTTCCAATGGCAATAAATAGTAAGCCTCACAGTGATAAAGGTATGGGCCACAATTATTCTATATTGAGCAGTATAATTATATATATTAAAGCCCAATATTGCTTGTATCAGGTGTAAGATGTTGTATTGTTGTATTGTATGTTGTATGCTGTGAGAGAGGAAAGAAACACTGAAATGAACTTCCAAAAGTTATGAATATTCTTACACTCCCACATAATATGCAGAAGACTGCCTACTTGTTCTTTACATCTCCAGCAGGTAGGTGAGATTAAAGGAAACATATTAGACAGTTTGTATGGTGTTAAATACCATCCATTAAGCACCTTTTGTGAATTGTCCCAATGTTCAACACATGCTGACACCTTACTACTTATACTGTATTTATTGCCTTGTGCCATTGCTCCCAAGTGAAATTTTGTGACAACTCATTCTCCAGCTTGAGCATCGCATTACTCTAATTATTGTTGGGGAATTCCATAGAATTTTGTTTGTTTGTATTGGTATGACACAAAAAATGGAGAAATAAAAGCCAAATCTGATACATTCCACACAAACCCAAAAAATGGACTGAATGAAATTACTTGGAGCAAGTAATTATACTACCATGGAGATCCTTTTCTTTAATTAATATCTAAGTTCCTGAAATCATTTTTAAGGATGCGCCATCTTCCTCTAACTTTGTCATTTGTACCAATATGTATCATGACACCTGGGTCCTCCCCAGCCCCACCCAGAAGTTTATCCATCCAATCTGCAATCTGCCAAACCTAAGCAACCAGTAAACAACATATTGTTCTGAGATTATTGCCATTTCAGGATGTCAAACTGCAGGTAACTAGTCTAAGGCAATGAACAAACAACAAACATGACCCTGTTTTTCAGGATAATACTGTTACCAAACAATTACTTCTGCTCTGAAATCAATAATCACCAATGCCACGCTTCCCTTAATATAAAACCATCAACTTGAATATGTGCTTCCAAAAATCATATAAACCATAAAAAAAATCCATAATTGTGCAGTCCAACAAAAGTTCTAATATATATCGTCTGTGCTTCACAATGGTGTTATAAACTGCCTTTTACTGCTTCATTCCTTTTCATCACCTCTTCTGTGCCAAAATTGCTGTTATAAGTGAAACCCACCACCAGATGTGTTTTCACCTGGAGTAAATGAACATCCCCTAAGTGAGGGCATATAACGCTTGCGTCCTTTTTCATAGGAATAATGTAATGATTCTTCAGCGTATCAGATGATTCCACTTTTCAAATGATTAGGCACTGCTTCTTAATACTTCCTTCATCTCACAGTTCATTCCTCCTCCGACATGCATATAGAAAGAGAAATCGCCATACATAGCGTTTTACCCGTATAGCTTTATTTACCATAAAAACAAAACTTCCAGTATTGAATTCATATGTAATTGATGCTTTAGCGCACTACATTGTTCCACACAATATACAAACAACAATATAGGTTTCTCCAATGTATAATTACCAGACACTATCAAAGGATTACGAGTTTTGTAACATCAGCAAGCCCCTCCCCTCTTCTGCACTGACTTTTTTGTCTGGATGCCATAGAATAGGTCATGGGACAAATTTGCAGAATAGCCTGTTTAGTGAGGCACTTTACCAATTCACCAGAGAGGTCACAGGAGGGAAGGTTTTACTTTCACAGTGAAAGATCTCAAGAACTCCTCCTTAGGAGACCCAAGCTCCTCTAAGCGCAGACGATCTATCAGCTGTAACCAGACACCAACTTCAAAACCTAACCTGAAAAAACCACCTTTATGTCATATTTCAATTTAGATCATAGAAATGAGGCAGCGCTGTGATTTTTTAGTTAATAAAGTGCAATTGCACAAAAAAACTGTTTGTCCAACAATTAATTACAAAATAAAAATGTACATTGTACATCAAAACAAAGTCCAAACAACCCCCGTGACTTGTGTGGGTAGTAGAAATTCATAGATTCATTTCTTCTTCATTCCACTATGTGATGAAGTGGTTAAAACCTTTCCCAAGAGTAGGCTCACCAAAAGCAAATGCCTCTCATTAGGTGATCAGCATAATGTGGAGAACACATCCACATATGAGGAAGAGACACACACCACTGAAGTTATATACAGCAGTGAATTGATCGGCACTGTGCAATCCAGAGGAAAGAAATGGTTTGTCACTTTATATTTAAATAATAAGCCCCAATCCTGCCAGCTCGATTCAGGAGCAACTTGTGATGTAATGTGCTTAAGAGACAAAATGGTGTTAGCACCAGAAGCACGTCTACTGCCAAGTGACACCAGGTTAAAGTTATACTCAGGTGCGATTATGAAATCTCTAGGGCTCTTCAAGACAGAATGTGCCATACGTGGACTAACACACAAGCTGGAGTTTGAAATTGTGGAAGCCTGCCAAAAGCCACTGTTGTCTGGCTCAACCTGTGAGCGTCTAGGGCTGATACGTTTCTCCGTCCCTGCAGAGCTTAATGTGATGGACAATCTATCCAAGGGGCCCTTGACAAAACAACTGCTGCTAAAGGAATTTAGTGATGTGTTTACTGGGCCAGTGGAATCTGTACCAGGGGAAGTTCATTTTCGACCTTGATGTGAGTGTCCCTCCAGTCCAATGTGCACCACGCAATGTGCCGGTGGCATTAAAACAAGCAGTTAAGACACAGCTTGACCAGTATGAGGCCAATGGACACTTGGCACCAGTGAGTGACCCAACTGACTGGATAAGTAACATGGTGAATGTAAGGAAGCCAAATAAGCTATGAATATGCATAGATCCCAAATTCTTAAATATGGCACTGAGACGATCTCACTACATCATGCCAACTCTCAAGGATGTTTTGTAAAAGCTGCCAAAGGCACGTCTGTTCACACTTGTTTATGCCCGGGATGCATTTTTACAGTGTAAGTTGGATGATGCAAGTAGTTACATGACAACCTTCTGGACTCCGTGGGGCAGGAAAAGATGGCTCAAACTGCCTTTTGGAGTATCAGTTGCACCAGAGGTGTATCAACGTAAACAACATGAACTATTGGCTGGACTCGGTGGTATTGAACCAATAGCTGATGACATCCTTGTGGTTGGCTGTGGGGACACAGATGAGGAAGCAGAGCAAGATCATGATGGCAAACTGCTGGAACTGATGAATTGTTGTAGGCAGGTAAAATTGAGACTTGGCATGAAAAAACTGCAATTCAAGGTCAAAGAGGTCCGCTTTCATGGACACATTCTAACCTGGGAGGGTTTGAAGGCTGACCCAGAAAAAATCAGAGCCATACTGGATATGCCGCAGCCAGCAAATGTGAAATCCCTGCAACGCTTCACTGGATTTGTTACCTACCTAGCAAAATTCCTACCACACCTCTCAGAGGTCTGCGAGCCATTGAGAAGGCTTCTGGACAAGGACGCTGTTTGGCATTGGCTTCCTAAGCATGATAATGCAGTGCAGGACATCAAACGCTTGGTCACGGACACACCTGTCCTGAAGTACTATGACGTTACAAAACCTGTAACTATTCAAAGTGATGCAAGCAAAACTGGACTTGGGTGTTGCCTATTGCAAGCTGGCCAGCCTATCGCTTTTGCTTCAATGGCACTGACTCTTACGGAACAAAACTACGCACAAATAGAAAAGGAGTGTCTGAGTATAGTGTTTGCCTGCCAGCGCTTTCATAACTACCTCTATGGGCGCGACAAGATAACGGCAGAAACTGACCATAAACCTCTGATTTCTATTTTCAAGAAACCACTTTTGTGTGCACCCAAACGTCTACAGAGCATGTTGCTCACTAGAGATGAGCGAATCGAACATGACGAAGTGGAATTCGTTCCGAAGATTTGGAAAAATTCTATTCGCAACGAATCCGAAGATTAGCAAACTTCGGATGCACGAATCGAATTTTCCCAAAAATGGCGGCGACATGTGTGGCGACGGAGAAAATGGACAGAGAAGATGGGGCGGGGATCTCTGGGAAGGCGTGCAGACAAGGCGCGCTGACCCATAATGCATTCATGACATGTGATCGCATTAGCCAATCAGCAGCCAGCCAGCACTGTCTAATGGTGGAGCTATAAATCTCGGCCATCTTAGAATTCTCCATTAGCCTCCGGTCATTCAAGAGAGACAGACCTGTGTGTATTAAGGGACAGAGTTAGGGCCACAGAGACTTTAGGGCCACAGAATCGTTACTCAGGGACACAGAATCGTTACTCAGGGACACAGAATCGTTACTCAGGGACACAGAATCGTTACTTAGGGACACAGCTATCAAAGAATCGAAAATTTAAAGTGAAATACACCCTTTTTTTTTGGTGGCTGTCGTGCACAGTTGGTGCTGCAGTTTGCCGATTGTGCAAAATAAACTGACTTTCTGCTTCACAACCACTATTGTACGTTCAAAGAGTTAAATCCATTTACACGCCGGGTGGCGGTAATATTTTTTGGGTGATTAGTGCATTCCAGTGACACAAACGTACAGTTTCCAGCCAACGGCAAGCTGCAATTGACCGATTGTGTACAATAAACTGACTTTCTGCTTCACAACCACTATTGTACGTTCAAAGAGTTAGATCCATTTACACGCCGGGTGGCGGTAATACTTTTTGGGTGATTAGTGCATTCCAGTGACATAAACGTACAGTTTCCAGGCAACGGCAAGCTGCAATTGACCGATTGTGCTAAATAAACTGACTTTCTGCTTCACAACCACTATTGTACGTTCAAAGAGTTAAATCCATATACACGCCGGGTGGCGGTAATATTTTTTGGGTGATTAGTGCATTCCAGTGACATAAACGTACAGTTTCCAGCCAACGGCAAGCTGCAATTGACCGATTGTGCTAAATAAACTGACTTTCTGCTTCACAACCACTATTGTACGTTCAAAGAGTTAGATCCATTTACACGCCGGGTTGCGGTAATATTTTTTGGGTGATTAGTGCATTCCAGTGACATAAACGTACAGTTTCCAGCCAACGGCAAGCTGCAATTGACCGATTGTGTACAATAAACTGACTTTCTGCTTCACAACCACTATTGTACATTCAAAGAGTTAAATCCATTTACACGCCGGCTGGCGGTAATATTTTTTGGGTGATTAGTGCATTCCAGTGACATAAACATACAGTTTACAGCCAACGGCAAGCTGCAATTGACCGATTGTGTACAATAAACTGACTTTCTGCTTCACAACCACTATTGTACGTTCAAAGAGTTAAATCCATTTACACGCCGGCTGGCGGTAATATTTTTTGGGTGATTAGTGCATTCCAGTGACCTAAACGTACAGTTTCCAGCCAACGGCAAGCTGCAATTGACCGATTGTGCTAAATAAACTGACTTTCTGCTTCACAACCACTATTGTACGTTCAAAGAGTTAAATCCATATACACGCCGGGTGGCGGTAATATTTTTTGGGTGATTAGTGCATTCCAGTGACATAAACGTACAGTTTCCAGCCAACGGCAAGCTGCAATTGACCGATTGTGCTAAATAAACTGACTTTCTGCTTCACAACCACTATTGTACGTTCAAAGAGTTAAATCCATTTACACGCCGGCTGGCGGTAATATTTTTTGGGTGATTACTGCATTCCAGTGACATAAACGTACAGTTTACAGCCAACGGCAAGCTGCAATTGACCAATTGTGTACAATAAACTGACTTTCTGCTTCACAACCACTATTGTACGTTCAAAGAGTTAAATCCATTTACACGCCGGCTGGCGGTAATATTTTTTGGGTGATTAGTGCATTCCAGTGACACAAACGTACAGTTTCCAGCCAACGGCAAGCTGCAATTGACCGATTGTGCTAAATAAACTGACTTTCTGCTTCACAACCACTATTGTACGTTCAAAGAGTTAGATCCATTTACACGCCGGCTGGCGGTAATATTTTTTGGGTGATTAGTGCATTCCAGTGACAGAAACGTACAGTTTCCAGCCAACGGCAAGCTGCAATTGACCGATTGTGTGCAATAAACTGACATTCTGCTTCACAACCACTATTGTACGTTCAAAGAGTTAAATCCATTTACACGCCGGCTGGCGGTAATATTTTTTGGGTGATTAGTGCATTCCAGTGACCTAAACGTACAGTTTCCAGCCAACGGCAAGCTGCAATTGACCGATTGTGCTAAATAAACTGACTTTCTGCTTCACAACCACTATTGTACGTTCAAAGAGTTAAATCCATATACACGCCGGGTGGCGGTAATATTTTTTGGGTGATTAGTGCATTCCAGTGACATAAACGTACAGTTTACAGCCAACGGCAAGCTGCAATTGACCGATTGTGCTAAATAAACTGACTTTCTGCTTCACAACCACTATTGTACGTTCAAAGAGTTAAATCCATATACACGCCGGGTGGCGGTAATATTTTTTGGGTGATTAGTGCATTCCAGTGACATAAACGTACAGTTTCCAGCCAACGGCAAGCTGCAATTGACCGATTGTGCTAAATAAACTGACTTTCTGCTTCACAACCACTATTGTACGTTCAATGAGTTAAATCCATTTACACGCCGGCTGGCGGTAATATTTTTTGGGTGATTAGTGCATTCCAGTGACATAAACGTACAGTTTCCAGCCAACGGCAAGCTGCAATTGACCGATTGTGCTAAATAAACTGACTTTCTGCTTCACAACCACTATTGTACGTTCAAAGAGTTAAATCCATTTACACGCCGGGTGGCGGTAATATTTTTTGGGTGATTAGTGCATTCCAGTGACATAAACGTACAGTTTACAGCCAACGGCAAGCTGCAATTGACCGATTGTGTACAATAAACGGACTTTCTGCTTCACAACCACTATTGTACGTTCAAAGAGTTAAATCCATTTACACGCCGGCTGGCGGTAATATTTTTTGGGTGACTAGTGCATTCCAGTGACCTAAACGTACAGTTTCCAGCCAACGGCAAGCTGCAATTGACCGATTGTGCTAAATAAACTGACTTTCTGCTTCACAACCACTATTGTACGTTCAAAGAGTTAAATCCGGTTTTATTTTTGGGGTGCTTATTGAATTAAAGAGTATGTCAGACAACACGCAGAGGAGTGGCAGAGGAGGCAATGTTTCAGGAGCGAGCAGACGTGGCAGCAGAGGAAGGGGTCGAGGCAGCACTAGTCGCAGCCAGAGGCCAGTGCTCCCAGTGTCATCCAGCGGTCGTGTCTCCACCGACAACCCTGCCGTCATCGATTGGTTGACACGGTCGTCTTCCTCTTCCCAGGTCACCTCTGACACCTACAGCCAACGGTCGGTGGGTACGTCAGACACAACCGTTAGTTGGCATGGCCCGGGAGCAAGCCCACTGAAATCACGTGTCCTCGACCTGCCCCTGTCCTTTGGTGTTCCCTCACCAAGCGAAGTATCGCATGCTGTGGGCTCAGCCCCACTGTACAGTGAGGAAGAGCTAACAGAGGGCGGTCAGGAACGGGGGGAGACATCCGCCTCTTCAGCAGCCAGGCGAAGAAGTAGTGGCGAGGAGAGTGGCTCGGTAGCCGGTCTAGAGACAGGTCTGTCTCCTGACCCACATGCAGCCAAGGGGGCTAGTAGTGACGCGGAGACCCTAATTGATGATGATGAGGCTGATCGCACTTGGCAGCCTCGTCGTCATCAGGCTATTGCTTCCGCATCATCAGGAGAAGAGGGTGCCAGCTTGCCAGCGAGCAAAACAGTCGGTGGGTTGCCCAGGAGGCAGCAGGGTCGCAGCAGTGTCAGTGGAGCCAAACGGCCATGGAGTAGAGCACCAGCTCCACTGCAGCCTACCACCACGGCCAGTAGTGGTGCCGGTGTGCACGGAGGAAGTAGCAGTCAGCCAGTGAGGAGTAGCGGGGGCAAAGTTTCCTACTCGGCGGTGTGGCAATTTTTCGTCAAGCCGCCCGAGGAAGTAAACGTAGCCGTATGTCGACTATGTGGCCAGAAAGTCAAGCGTGGCCAGGGGGCCAATGTTGGGACTACAGCGTTGCGTCAGCATATGCAGCGTCGCCATTCAGTGGCCTGGGAAAACCGTGATAAAGATACGGCGGTTCTGCCTGCCCCAGCCCCCGCTCCATCACCCGCTCCGTTACTTGCTCCATCACCCGACGTCAATCGCCCTCTATCAGCCAGTCAAGGCTCCAACACCTCTGCTGAGGGGAGTTGCCGCTCGTTGGCATCTTCCGCTCGTTCAGATGCTCCTTCTTCTGCTACTCCTCTTCACGGATTCCGTCAGCAGTCTTTCTTGGAATCCGTTTCCAAGAGACAACAGTTTGCGAGCACGCACCCGACGGTGCAGAAGCTGAACGTCCTCCTGTCCAAGTTGCTGGTGCTGCAGTCCCTCCCTTTCCAAGTGGTGGACTCAGCACCTTTCCGAGAAATGATGGCTTGTGCCGAGCCGCGGTGGAGAGTGCCAAGCCGGCATTTCTTCGCCAAAAAGGCAGTGCCAGCCCTGCATTCACATGTAGAAGAGATGGTGGGCCAGTCTTTGAGCATGTCGGTCTCTGCCAAAGTGCACGGCAGCGCCGACGTGTGGAGCTGTAACTACGGTCAGGGACAGTACATGTCATTTACGGCCCACTGGGTGAACGTGGTGCCGTCACAGCCGCACCAGCAACTTGGACAGGTCACGCCACTTTTGCCTCCACGTTTGCACGTCCTTGGTCCACAAAAGATGTCCGCCTCTACCACCTCTTCTTCCTTCGTGTCCTCAGCCGCCACCCCCGTGCCAAGTCCCATTACCCGACCGGCATATCACATGTGCAGGGCGCAACAGTGTCACGCTGTGCTGCACCTGGTATGCCTTGGCGAACGTAGTCACACAGGGGAGGAACTTCTCAGTGTAATGAACAGAGAAATCGACAGATGGCTGTCTCCGCGCAAACTAAAAATCGGAACCATGTTGACAACGGAAAGAACATGGTGTCTGCTCTGCGTCAAGGAAGGTTGTGCCATGCGCCATGCATGGCTCACGTGTTCAATCTGGTTGTCAAGCGGTTCCTAAAATCCACCATCCCACTGCAAGACATCCTTAAAATGTCACGTAAACTTTGCATGCATTTCAGCCATTCCTACACCGCAAAGCACACCCTCCTTGAGCTGCAGCGGCAGAACGGAATTCCACAGCATCGCCTGATCTGCGACGTTGCAACAAGGTGGAATTCAACCCTACACATGTTAGACCGCCTTTACGAACAGCGAAAGGCCATCACCGATTTCCTGATGTTACAAGCGGATAAAGGTACTCCCCTGTGTAACTTCGATGTCAGCCATTGGCAGCTCATGCGTGACACCTGCCGCTTGCTCAGGCCCTTTGAGGAGGCCACGCTATTCGTGAGTCGGCAGGACTATGGGATGAACGACGTCATTCCTCTGTTGCACGTCCTGGAACAAATGCTGTTAACAATGGCTGGTCAGGGTGCGGTAGACGTGGCGCACAGATCTCAACGCCACATGACCCCTGTAGGGGCAGGACAGGAAGAAGAGGAGGAGGTAGAGGAGGACATTTGTGCTCAGGAATTATTGAGTGAAATGGGTGGTTTTTCCACTCAGCAGACAGGAGTGGAGGAGCAGGAGCATCTGGTAGAGGAGGAGGAGACAGAGGACCCAGCAGCGGCTGCCTCAGTCTGCAGTCGATGATGAGTAGCTTTCTTCACCAGCGCAGTGAGGAAACTACTAACCAGCCGCAGCAGCAGCAGCATCAGGTGGACCTGGAGCAGGACCTCAAACAACAGGCTTGGGCCTACTTGGACAGCACCCTGCCAACCAAGGTAGACAATCCCCTTGACTACTGGGCAACAAAACTTGACCTTTGGCCCCAACTAGCTGAATTTGCCCTTGAAAGGCTGTCATGCCCGGCCAGTAGCGTGGCATCGGAGCGCGTGTTTAGTGCGGCAGGAGGTATTGTAACTCCGCGGAGGACACGACTGTCCACCCAAAGTGTGGAGAGACTCACGTTTGTGAAAATGAATCAGGCGTGGATTAGTCTGGATTTCAAACCACCAGTTCCTGACACAACTGACTAAATCCGCCATGAATCATGCCCCAAACATGTTATTAGGGACAAATGGAAGACCTCCACCTGATCCGTACATTTGTATATATATTTTATTGAGAGGCTGCTGGTCGGCCGACTCATGTTTTGCACATTTTTAATGACTTATACTCTGCAGGTCGGGCCCCTCATGAATTGGGGTTTTTAAATTATTTATACTTCGCTGGACGACCGTCACATGAATTGAACCTTTTTAATGACTTATACTCTGCTGGTCGGGCCCCTCATGAATTGGTGTTTTTAAATTATTTATACGTCGCTGGACGACTGTCACATGAATTTAAACTTTTTAATTATTTATAGTCGACCAGTTCCAGACCGATGGAATAGCAATTTTTTAAAATATTTATTTGACACGTGTTGTCCATCTCATCAATGAGGTGGACTGTTTATTTATTGGCCACGGTTTGGCCCCCTCCTGTTTCTTACATTGTTAACTTGTTGTATCGGTCACGGTTTGGCCACATGTTTGGTTGTCTTGTTAAGATTTTCTGTAATGTACACAGTTACGCTTGACTTGTCGACTTTCCACAATCTACTAAGGTATAGCATCGCATCAAAGTTTTTTTTTTTTTTTTTTGGTCTAAACCATTTCTTATAATGCCAATTTGTAGGATACGCCGCTGTAAGGCGACCTACTTTTTTGTCACTGTGTAGACATCTATTTATAGGCCGATGTTTGGCCAGAAAGATATATTTAGTAATAACCTAGCCGTTCAAGCCGCTCACTGAACACCTCGGGAATTGCTTTGTATATCTGTCGCCTTAGGGGCCGCTGTCTGGCGACATAATTTTTTGTCACTGTGTAGACATCTATTTATAGGCCGATGTTTGGCCACAAAAATATATTTAGTAATAACCTAGCCGTTCAGGTCGCTCCCTGAACACCTCGGGAATTGCTTTGTATTTCTGTCGCCTTAGAGGCCGCTGTCTGAACAGCTCATGAATTGCTTTCTATATGTGTCGCCTTTGAGGCCGCTGGCTGGACAGCTGATGAATTGATTTGTATATATGTACTTATTGTCCGCTGTCCGGACAGCTCATGAATTACTTTTTGTATATAGCCTTCCAAACCACTCTCAGAATAAGTCATGATATTCATGCTGTGTATAGCCTTATAGGCCAATGGTCAATCAAGTCATGATTGTTATAGTGTGTATAGCCTTATAGGCCGCTGTCTTTACAACTTTATAATTCCATTCAGTATATAGCCCTATCGGCCACTTTCTGGCATCCAGTTGCTGTAGCCCCCATCACCACACTGTGCCACGGGCCCCTGTACCGCCTTCTCATACTGCTGCCAGATCCATCCTCTGCCATGTGCGTCTTTGTCGTCTGCTAACGCTGCTGGGTTCCAGTTTTAAACCTAGGCCTGTGTATGGCTTCCGAATACTGCTGCCTCCACCGCCACCCTGCGCCATGTGCCTCTGTCGTCTGCTCACGCTGCTGACGGCTTCCGCTTTTTAACCTAGGCCTGTGTATGGCTTCCGAATACTGCTGCCTCCACCGCCACCCTGCGCCATGTGCCTCTGTCGTCTGCTCACGCTGCTGACGGCTTCCGCTTTTTAAACTAGTCCTGTGTATGTCTTCCGAATACTGCTGCCTCCACCGCCACCCTGCGCCATGTGCCACTTTCGGGTCTCCTCACACTGCTGCCAGGTCCATACTGATTCATGGCCCCCTGTACCGGCTCCTCATGAACGTGGTTCAGCGGGTTTGCATCACTTAACGGCAAATCGTTGACAAATGCTGGGACGTTCAGTGTTGTGCGCATTAAGCCAGACACCAAAGGGCAGCACAGACCTGTTATTACTCGCTCAAGCATGGCTGAACAAAACCAGTCTCTACCACAAATTGGACCCAGACCTGCCCAGGGTCTCGTAACTAGATTGCATGGAGGAGTAGAGTCCGTTATCGGAATTAAATAGACAAAACGCCACACCAAAAAGAGTGGCCATTTCCAACACTTATTCCAGAAAGAGGAACAACCCGTTTCATATAAGGCCCGTAGACGTTTCACGTCTGCCACATTCAGTCGATTTAAGACGCAAGCTCCACTTCCTGTGGTCTCTGACCGTCGATATACCTTTAAGTGTCAGCTTTGAAACTATATTCCCTCCGGAGCACTGACACTGGTGCCCTTCCGTCAACATGCCTTTAAGTTTCAGTTTTCAACCTTATTCCCCACAGAAGCCAAACTCTTGGGTATCCCAGAAGCTGCTCAGCGGGTCAGGGCAATAAAGCTCCCGGTTCGCAGGTTGTTCCGTCTTATGGATGGAAGTACGACGGTATATGATCTTCTTCGCACCCACGGCATTACCTCATAAAATTTCTGCATTGCATCTGCAATCACAACGCTGACTTCCCGGATCGCCACTCAGCCATTGGACTCTTGATAGTCGTCTCCCCACACTGCTGCTGGGGGGACTTTTTAACCTAGGCCTGTGTATGGCCTTCAATTGAAGCTGCTTCCGCTCCGCCACTCTGCCATTGGACTCTTGATAGTCGTCTCCCCACACTGCTGCTGGGGGGACTTTTTAACATAGGCCTCTGTATGGCCTTTAATTGAAGCTGCTTACGATCCGCCACTCTGCCATGGGCCTCTTGGGTATCCCAGAAGCTGCTCAGCGGGTCAGGGCAATAAAGCTCCCGGTTCGCAGGTTGTTCCGTCTTATGGATGGAAGTACGACGGTATATGATCTTCTTCGCACCCACGGCATCACCTCATAGAATCTCTGCATTGCATCTGCAATCACAACGCTGACTTCCCGGATCGCCACTCAGCCATTGGACTCTTGATAGTCGTCTCCCCACACTGCTGCTGGGGGGACTTTTTAACCTAGGCCTGTGTATGGTCTTCAATTGAAGCTGCTTCCGCTCCGCCACTCTGCCATTGGACTCTTGATAGTCGTCTCCCCACGCTGCTGCTGGGGGGACTTTTTAACCTAGGCCTGTGTATGGCCTTCAATTGAAGCTGCTTCTGCTCCGCCACTCTGCCATTGGACTCTTGATAGTCGTCTCCCCACACTGCTGCTGGGGGGACTTTTTAACATAGGCCTCTGTATGGCCTTCAATTTTAGCTGCTTACGCTTCGCCACTCTGCCATGGGCCCCTGTACCGCCTCCTCTTGCTGCTGCCAGGTCCAGAGTGTGTCATGGGTCCCTGTACGGCCTCCCATTGCTGCTGACTTCATCGCCAGACTCTGCCATGTGCCACTTTCAGGTCTCCTTACACTGTTGGTGGGTTCCATTTTGTGATAGGGTGCTGTATGGCCTTCCATTGCTGCTGCCTCCACCGCCACCCTGCGCCATGTGCCTCTGTCGTCTGCTCAAGCTGCTGACGGCTTCCGCTTTTTAACCGAGGCCTGTGTTTGGCTTCCGAATACTGCTGCATCCACCGCCACCCTGCGCCATGTGTCTCTGTCGTCTGCTCACGCTGCTGACGGCTTCCGCTTTTTAACCTAGGCCTGTGTATGGCTTCAGAATAATGCTGCCTACACCGCCACCCTGCGCCATGTGCCTCTGTCATCTGCTCACGCTGCTGCCAGGTCCATACTGATTCATGGCCCCCTGTACCGGCTCCTCATGAACGTGGTTCAGCGGGTTTGCATCACTTAACGGCAAATCGTTGACAAACGCTGGAACGTTCAGTGTTGTGCGCATTAAGCCAGACACCAAAGGGCAGCACAGACCTGTTATTACTCGCTCAAGCATGGCTGAACAAAACCAGTCTCTACCACAAATTGGACCCAGACCTGCCCAGGGTCTCGTAAGTAGATTGCACGGAGGAGTAGAGTTCGTTATTGGAATTAACTGTGAGGGACTTTTAAACCTAGGCCTGTGTATGGCCTTCAATTAAAGCTGCTTCTGCTCCGCCACTCTGCCATTGGACTCTTGATAGTCGTCTCCCCACGCTGCTGCTGGGGGGACTTTTTAACATAGGCCTCTGTATGGCCTTCAATTTTAGCTGCTTACGCTCCGCCACTCTGCCATGGGCCCCTGTACCGCCTCCTCATGCTGCTGCCAGGCCCGTAATCTGCCATGGGCCCCCGTACCGACTCCTCATGCTGCTGCCAGGCCCGTAATCTGTCATGGGCCCCTGTACTGCCTCCTCATGCTGCTGCCAGGTCCGGAGTGTGTCATGGGTCCCTGTACGGCCTCCCATTGCTGCTGTCTCCATCGCCACACTCTGCCATGTGCCACTTTCAGGTCTCCTCACACTGCTGGTGGGTTCCATTTTGTCATAGGGTGCTGTATGGCCTCCCATTGCTGCTGCCTCTACCGCCACACTGTGGCTCCACACTCTTGTTTTGGCCCCGTGACTGCCCAAATGAGTGAAGTGTGCGGTGATTCTAAGATCGACGGCACTCATCTGCATGTCATACTGACTGACAGTATTATTTCTCTTCCCCAGCAGACTCCAAGGGCATTTAAATTAAAGGTACAGTGTTCTGCACTAATATAAAGGCTCTCTGAAGCCTAGAAACACCCTTTTTATAAGTTAAATTTGCAGCAAATATATTCGGCTCGAAGCGAATTTATTCGGCGAATTCGGCGAATCAGCCGAACCGAATTTTTGAATAATTCGCTCATCTCTATTGCTCACATTACAAAACTATTGCCTAAATCTTGTCTATAAACCTGGTCCTGAAATGTACATTAGTGACACTCTTAGCAGAGCTACAGCAGCAGGTGGTATACCTGAGTATGCACAACACACAGTTTGCAATGTTCAACGGGACCTGGATGTCCTGTCACAGATTAATCATTCAGACTATTTAAACGTCACGGACCAACGATTGCTTCAGATAAAACAGCACACTGAAACTGATGAGAGTTTGCAGGCTCTTAAATATGTTGTTCTGATTGGTTGGCCTGATTCCAAGTTGGAAGTGCCATTACTTGTGAGAGAATATTGGACTTTCAGAGATGAAATCGCCATTCAGGATGGTATACTGTACAAGGGGCCAAGGGTCATCATTCCTAAATCTTTAAGATCAGAGATGCTGACTCGTATTCATGCCAGTCACATTGGCGGAGAAGCATGCTATAGGCAAGCACGTGATACCCTATACTGGCCCAACATGTAGAATGAGATTAGAGACTTTGTTAGCTGTTGCTCAGCATGCAATGAATATGCGCAGGTAAAACAGAAAGAACCTATGATGTCGCATGTGCTGCCCACCCGGCCTTGGCAAATTGTAAGCATGGACTTGCTGAATTATGCTGGCCAGGATTTTCTACTAATTGTTGATCACTATTCTGACTTTTGGGAGATTGAGCTACTTCCTGACCTGTCTGCTGATACTACCATCAAGCGTTGTAAAGCACAGTTTGCACGTTATGGCCAGCCGGATAGAGTAATCTCGGATAATGGACCTCAATTTGCATGTGAGCAATTCAGACGGTTCTCTAAAGATTGGGGATTCGAGCATGTTACCTCATCCCCGAGGCACCCGCAAGCAAATGGCAAAGTGGAATCGGCTGTCAAGATAGTGAAGAATCTTTGTAAGAAGGCCAAGTTTGATGGTACTGATCCGTGGAAGGCCATTCTACATTGGAGGAACACCCCATCTGAAGGCATGGACAGTAGTCCTGCACAGCGCTTGATGTCTAGGAGACTGAAGACTTCATTGCTTGTGGCAAACATATTACTTGATCCTTGTGTGGTTACAGGTGTCCCGGCGAAACTGCAGCGGAGGAAACAGATTGCCAAGCTGTCATACGATGTGTCTGCTAAAGACTTACCTGAACTAAGCATTGGAGAGCCAATCCGTATGAAGCCGCTTCCAGGTGACAGGTCCAGTCGCTGTAGACTAGGTTCCTGCGTGCAGAGAGTTGCTCCTCGATCATATCTTGTGGATGTAGAAGGCAGTCTTTACCGCCGCAATCGAGTTGACCTGCGAAAGGCAGAACGATTCACCACACAAGCCTATGAGCATCCTGCACGTGATCCTCCTGAGGTGCTCAATGCCCCGAGTCCTACTGGACCATATACTCAAAGCAGAGAGAACTCTGCTGTCATATCGGGATGCAATGAGGATGACAAAATGCAGCCACATATCCCATCAAGTTCTTCTTTGCCAAACACACCAGCCAGGAAAGAGGGTAGCTCCTTATCAACACCTTCTGGAGCTGAACGGATTTCCCCAGGCAAAGTCCCTGTGGTCTTGCGTAGTGGTCGAGTTTCAAGACCACCAGATAGACTCAATCTGTAGTGTATCTACCAGTAACACAGTATGCCATGTTCAAGACTGTTCAGGATCTGTTTTAGTTTAATTGTTTATAAGGTTTGAATTGAATGTAAAAAAGGGAGATGTTATAGAGTTATTATGCAAATACTGTGACCCTACTTGCATATGGTAATATTGCATTGCCTTATACGTCCTGTTTCCTGTTCAATGCTGACCTGGATGTAGTTCTGTTTTACAACATGATGCCTCACACCAGCATCTTGTGTTGTCTGCATTCCTGTACATGAAACAACAGTGGCCAGGACAGTCATAGGTAACTCCTGAATCTGGTAGTTAGTGATTATGTAGGCTTCAGGGTAGACACTGACACTCTGAGGAGCAAGAACATCATGGACTACTGGATTTTTAGGATGGACTACTGGCTGAAGCTGACCTACCCTATTTCAAGTGCCATGTCTTTATCTCAGCAAGAGATGTTGTGATTGAAAAGAAATTCCTCTTCCACAGAGAGTGTGGGCAGGTTCCCTGTTATTAAAATGAACCAGGCTTGGATATTTTTTTCAAGCAGCACCAGTTGGCAAAATTAGAGGCTAATATCATTGAAATTGTGTTAAAAGGGGAAAAAGGACATCTTTTCAGCAAAATCAATTTCACTAAAATCACTCTGTTCACACATAATACTGAAAGGAATGCTCTCAGCATTCCTTTAGCATCACTAGTTGAGTGTCTTAAAGTTGTCTCAATAATCTGTATCACTGCCTGAATAAAAAAAACGTTACTGTCTTCCTGCTTTTTTTGATCCATTTACATGCCTACTCAACACCTATCCCAAACTCAATTCTCTCTTCTTAGTTCTCCCACTGAATTTTGCACCAGACCAGGGGCGGACTGACAACTCATGGGGCCCCTGGGCAATAGGGGATCATGGGGCCCCTGTGTCCTCGTCTACACTCAAACCACACCCAAAAAAGCCTATGAAAGGTATCAGGGGCATCTCATGGGGCCCCCTACTGACCCTGGGCCCTCGGGCAGTGCCTGAGTACCTGAATGGTCAGTCCGCCCTTGCACCAGACTAAGGATTTGTTTGCAATGGATGGAGCACCATGTCATAAAATGGAATCTGAAGTGTGGTTATGCCTATTCATACTTCAGTGAGCATGCAGCTGACACAAAAAGCTGCAAAGTTGCAGGATATGTGATTTTGGGTCAAACACAACTGCATATTTTTGTAAGGTAATTGAGTTCAAACAAATATATTTAATCTGTGTCTTTAACTGGTGTTTTAAATTTTAGTGGGTTTTTACCTAAAATATATTTCTTTCCAGCAAACTCCTTTTAATCACTGTTGTGTGTACTGCTAACCAGCTATGAATCTGTTATTTTCTACACTTTGCAGTTTAAAAATAGAAATCTAGTGTCTTTTTTTCTCTATGTCTCCATTCCACTAAGAGATGGTTTGTAGGTCACTGACGGATTATTCCAGATTACATCTACAAAGAATAGGTCAGGCTTAAGTACCCCATGTGCACTGCAAATGTATATTTAACTAAACAATAATGAATATCCTACTGCTAATGAAATACTTTTTGATTTAGTGTTTCCTCTTTCTTTTTTTTATTAATTTTGTAACTTTAAAGATGCATAGAGCTAAAAGTATTTTCACGTGCATATGCACACATTTACTGTTCTTGCATTGGCCAATCGTTAGGCACATCCTCAAGAATCCTTTAAAAAGCAAATATTATAGTGGTTTTCTACTTGTTTTTTTTGGACACGGTAAAATATTTTTTTCTTTGATGGATAAATAATGCATATGAATATTTTATGATTTGACAGGCTGCTAGCACTCTCTTGTCCTCACATATTTGCAATTTTCTTTTTACCACTATGTTATTTTTGGTTACAGTGCTCAACATGAATGAGAAAAAAAGCAACTAAATAAACAAAAATCAGCAGAAAAATAAAAGATAAATGGCAATAGATATTTTGGTTGTGCCTTCCCTATTCAAAAAAAAGTGTAATGTCACAATTGTGAACCACTGATATTGTGAATCAAAAACAACAGATATTAATTCAATAAATATTATTAAAAGTGCATAATCCCAGTTTGTAAATAGTGGTACTCTTCAAATAATTTGTTCATTGTAACACATTCCACCATCCATGTTAATGGGCTATATCCATACACAGTGACTCCCACCACTGTTCATAAATTCGCTAACTGTTAGGTGTATCCTGCATACAAGTTTTAGAGACTCTTGAATGACTGGCATAGTACCACTGGATTGGCGTAAGGTCAATGTGGTGCCAATATTGAACAAGGGGTCAAAATCTTTACCAAGTAATTATAGACCTGTTAATTTAACTCCTATAGTTGGGAAGATACTGGAGAGTTTAATAAAAGACCACATAGATGAGTTTTTGCTAGAAACAAACATTTTAAGCAACAGACAGCATGGATTCATGAAAGACAGAAGTTGTCAAACAAATCTGATTTCTTTTTATGGAGGTGAGCAAAACCTTGGACAGAGGGGTGGCAGTGGACGTTGTATACTTGGATTTTGCAAAAGCCTTTGACACAGTTCCCCACACATGGCTAATGTGTAAGGTAAAGTCTAAAGGCTTTGAAAAAATCCATATATAAATGGATAGAAAACTGGCTAAAAGATCGTATTCAAAGAGTAGTGGTTAATGATTCATACTCTGAATGGTCTAGGGTCGTTAGTGGTGTACCCCAAGGTTCAATGTTGGGACCCTTACTTTTTAATATATTTATAAACGATATAGGGTCTAAAATTAAAAATACCATTTCAGTCTTTGCAGATGACAGCAAGCTGTGCAGTGGAATAATGTCCTTACAGGATGTCTTCAACTTACAACTTTGTGGCAAATGAGGTTTAATGTTGATAAATGTAAGGTTATACACTTGAGGGATAAGAATATGAATGCATCATACATACTAGGGGGAGTACAACTGGGGGAATCAATGGTGGAGAAGGATCTGGGAGTTCTGGTAGATCACAAGCTTAACAATGGCATGAAATGCCAAGCTGCAGTTTCTAAAGCGAGCAAAATCCTCTCTTGTATTAAAAGAGGTATACACTCCAGAGAGAGAGATATTATATTACCCCTGTACAAATCATTAGTAAGACCTCATCTGAAATATGCAGTTCAGTTTTCGGCACCAATTCACAAAAAAAAATTGGGGAACTGGAGAAAGTACACAGAAGGGCAACCAAAATGATAGGAGGCATGGAGGAAATCAGCTATGAGGAAAGATTAGAGGAACTGAATTTATTCTCTCTTGAGAAGAGGAGATTAAGGGGGGATATGATCAACATGTATAAATACATCAGTGGTTCATATAGTGAACTCGGTGTAGAGCTATTCACTCTGAGGTCATCACAGAGGACAAGGGGGCACTCTTTACTTCTGGAGGAAAAAAAATTTAATCTCCAAACACGGAAAGGTTTCTTCACAGTGAGAGCTGTGAAAATGTGGAATAGACTCCCTCAAGAGTTGGTTCTGGCCAGCTCAGTGGATCGCTTCACAAATGGCCTGGATTCTTTCTTAGATACACAGAATATAACTGGATACTAACATTTATAGGTAAAGTTGATCCAGGGAACATCCAATTGCCTCTCGGAGGATCAAGAATGAATTTTTGTTTCCCAGCAGCAGAAAATTGGATCATGCTTTTCTTTTATGGTTGAACTGGATGGACTTTTGTCTTTTTTCAGTCAGACTAACTATGTAACAGCCAGGACAAATACACTTTCCCCAGCCTGGGGTAGGACTCAGACCTGGTTCCACTGTAATTGGGTATCCTCCAAACCACCTATAGCAACTTCGCACTTTCCAGGTGTATGGCCCTTTACATCTCCGATCTCTGCTCTGCAAACTCATCACAACAAAGGATGTCCTCATAGTGTAGTATATTGCAACACTTGTTTTTATTATTTAAAATATTGCACTTACATAGAATATAGTATAAATAGGCATAAAATACAGTAACAGACATCGAGGCCACGGCTCCCGCGTCAGTTTCGGTCTCAGTACCTAGCTCTGCCCTAGGGATAGGTGTCAAGACTGGAAGTGATGGAATGTTCCTTTTTTTGCTCAATAACTCTTACCTATAGGGTTAAACGTAGACATGTTCCTAAAAACCTATGAACAAGTTGGCATAACTGGGGGCAAACCTGGGTGCCATTGCAATGCTTTAAATCTGCATTTAAGATTCATCAATAAATTAAAAATAATTATGAATCAAGCTGAATTCTATGCTTTAAAAAAATAAATTGGCTTGCCTCAAATAATAGTTGCAGACCGGAAAAGAAAATGTTGTATTATCTGTAGTCCAATTTAGAGTTCTATAAACATACGTAGGCATGATACTGAACATCCAGAAAAACCTCTGACCTCTCATTCCAGCTCCCCATCCAATCAATCTGCAACATTTCTAGAATTCACCCCTTTTTAATTAACTACACCACAAAACAACCTACTCAATCCCTGGTTATCTCCAGCCTGCAACAACTTTATCACTGGCCTACCTTTACACAGGCTATCCCCCCTTCAGTCTATCATAAATGCTGCTGCTAGACTTATGCACCTTGCTAACAGAACCATGGCTGCTGCCCCCTTTGCCAACCCCTTCACTGGCTTCCACTATTCAAACGTATAAAATTCAAAATACTAACCACATCAAAGCCATTCACAACACTGCTCAAAGCTATATTACCAATCTCGTAGAGAGGGAGACCTGGAGATATTGCCCAAATCGTCCACTCTGCTTATTTTAGGCATCTTGATCTCTAGCTTCCTTGTTACTTCCTTCCATGCTTGCCTCCAGGACGTCTCCAGAACTTGTCCCATCCTCTGAAGCACCATACTACAGTATGTCTGGTTAGCTCCTACCTTTTCCGCCTTTAGGTGATCCTTGAAAACTAATTTATTTAGGGAAGTTTACCACTTACACCTAAAAACTGTACTTTGAACACCTCCATCAGATTATCCCCTGCAGCTATTAGCTTTTGTACCACCCCCCCCCCCCCCCCTTCCATTTAGATTGAGAGCTCCATGAGCAGGGCCCTCCTATTCCTTATGAATTGAAATCACGCTGTGTCCCTTTTATATTGTAAATCACTGCGTGAACTATTGGTGCTTTATAAATCCTGTATAATAATAACTACCCTTCCATTTGTACTATGAAAATATACTGTAAGTAACTAGCATGTGACCTGAATCTCTTGCAAAAAAATGCTAATTTAATACCAAGGGCTAAAGAAAGTAATTTATGTAGGAGATAAGCCCTAAAAATTTTTAATGAAGTGGTCATCAAGTATCAAATGGTTAAACTGGTAGTAAACCGCAGTTTACCAGGATACAGTATCACTCTGCATCACAATCTATGATTGAAAAATTAAATATGGAATTTTATTTGATGGTTGATAATGGCTACCTGGAGGGAACAATCACTAAATCTATTTGGGAATTTATTCACACAAGTCATCCCAGAATCCCAACTTGCTATAATCTTCCAAAGGTTCACAAAGACCTTAATAATCCCCTGTGCAGATTTATAATTTTGGGCCGTGGTTCTCTTACTGAAAATGTCAGTTACTTTGTCGATGAGCAACTGAGACCGTAAGTGACCAATCTTTCCTCCTACATTATTTAGTGATTTTTGGACTCTTTATTAACCACTTGAGCTCCTGAGGATTTTACCCCCCTTAATGACCAGGCCTTTTTTTGCTGTTTGGCGCTGCACTAATTCAAATGATAATTGCGCGGTCATGCAATGCTGTACCCAAACGAAATTTACGTACTTTTTTTCACACAAATAGAGCTTTCTTTTGATGGTATTTTATCATCTGTGCGCTTTTTATTGTTTGCGCTATAAACAAAAAAACACAAAAATTTTGAAAAAAAACAATATTTTCTACTTTCAGCTATAAAAAATATATCGTAAACTCAAAGTTAGTCATAAATTTAAGCCAAAATGTATTCTGCTACATGTTTTTGGTAAAAAAAAATCCCAATAAGTGTATATTGATTGCTTTGTGTGAAAGTTATAGCGTCTACAAACTATGGTATAGATACTGTAATTTATGCCTTTTTTTGCTATACAGCACTGCACTAATTCAAATGATAATTGCGCGGTCATGCAATGCTGTACCCAAACTAAATTTACGTCCTTTTTTTCACACAAATAGAGCTTTCTTTTGGTGGTATTTTATCACCTGTGCGCTTTTTTTTTTTGCGCTATAAGCAAAAAAAACACAAAAACTTTGAAAAAAAACAATATTTTCTACTTTCAGCTATAAAAAAATATATCGCAAACTCAAAGTTAGTCATAAATTTAAGCCAAAATGTATTCTACATGTTTTTGGTAAAAAAAAATCCCGTGTATTAGCGGGCAAACTGGCGCTATATGGGAGGGGCGCTAACACTATCGGAAGTCACCAGTGACACTAATACAGTGATCAGTAAAAATCTGTTCACTGTAATTAGAGATGAGCGAATTATTCAAAAATTCGATTCGGCTGATTCGCCAAATTTGCGGAATAAATTCGATTCGATGCGAATTTATTCGCTGCGAATTTAACTTATTAAAAGGGTTTCTAGGCTTCAGAGAGCCTTTATATTAGTGCAGAACACTGTACCTTTAATTTAAATGCCCTTGGAGTCTGCTGGGGAAGAGAAATAATACTGTCAGTCAGTATGACATGCAGATGAGTGCCGTCGATCTTAGAATCACCGCACACTTCACTCATTTGGGCAGTCACGGGGCCAAAACCAGAGTGTGGAGCCACAGTGTGGCGGTGGAGGCAGCAGCAATGGGAGGCCATACAGCACCCTATGACAAAATGGAACCCACCAGCAGTGTGAGGAGACCTGAAAGTGGCACATGGCAGAGTGTGGCGATGGAGACAGCAGCAATGGGAGGCCGTACAGGGACCCATGACACACTCTGGACCTGGCAGCAGCATGAGGAGGCGGTACAGGGGCCCATGGCAGAGTGGCGAAGCGTAAGCAGCTTAAATTGAAGGCCATACAGAGGCCTATGTTAAAAAGTCCCCCCAAGCAGCAGTGTGGGGAGACGACTATCAAGAGTCCAATGGCAGAGTGGCGGAGCAGAAGCAGCTTCAATTGAAGAAGAAGAGGATGAGGATGAAGAAGAAGAAGAAGAAGAGGATGAGGATGAAGAAGAAGAAGAAGAAGAGGATGAGGATGAAGAAGAAGAAGAAGAGGATGAGGAAGAAGAAGAAGAAGAAGAAGAAGAGGATGAGGATGAAGAAGAAGAAGAAGAAGAGGATGAAGAAGAAGAAGAAGATGAGGATGATGAAGAAGAAGAAGAAGAAGAAGAAGAGGATGAGGATGAAGAAGAAGAAGAAGATGAGGATGAGGAAGAAGAAGAAGAGGATGAGGATGAGGATGAAGAAGAAGAAGAAGAAGAGGGTGAGGAAGAAGAAGAAGAAGAAGAAGAGGATGAGGATGATGATGAAGAAGAAGAAGAAGAGGATGAGGATGAAGAAGAAGAAGAAGAAGAGGATGAAGAAGAAGAAGATGAGGATGAAGAAGAGGATGAGGATGAGGATGAAGAAGAAGAAGAAGAAGAGGATGAGGAAGAAGAAGAAGAGGATGAGGAGGAGGAAGAAGAAGAAGAGGATGAGGATGAAGAAGAAGACGAGGATAAAGAAGATGAGGATGAAGAAGAAGAAGAAGAGGATGAGGATGAAGAAGAACAGGATGAGGATGAGGAAGAAGAAGAAGAAAAGGATGAGGATGAAGAAGAAGAAGAGGATGAAGAAGAAGAAGAAGATAAGGATGAAGAAGGAGAAGAGGATGAGGATGAAGAATAAGAATAAGAAGAGGATGAGGATGAGGAAGAAGAAGAAGAAGAAGAAGAAGAGGATGATGATGAGGATGATGAAGAAGAAGAAGAAGAAGAAGAAGAGGATGAGGATGATGAAGAAGAAGAAGATGAGGATGAAGAAGAAGAAGAAGAAGAAGAAGAAGAAGAAGAAGAGGATGAGGAGGATGAAGAAGAAGAAGAGGATGAGGATGAGTAAGAAGAAGAAGAGGATGAGGATGAAGAAAAAGAAGAGGATGAGGATGAGGATTAAGAAGAAGAAGAAGAAGAACAGGATGAGGATGAGGAAGAAGAAGAAGAGGATGAGGATGAAGAAGAAGAAGAAGAAGAAGAAGAAGAAGAGGATGAAGAAGAAGAAGAAGATGAGGATGAAGAAGAAGGAGAAGAGGATGAGGATGAAGAAGAAGAAGAAGAAGAAGAGGATGAGGAAGAAGAAGAGGATGATGATGAGGATGAAGAAGAAGAAGAGGATGAGGATGAGGATGATGAAGAAGAAGAAGAAGAGGATGAGGATGAAGAAGAAGAGGATAAGGATGAGGAAGAAGAAGAAGAGGATGAGGATGAAGAAGAAGAAGCAGAAGAGGATGAGGATGAAGAAGAAGAGGATGAAGAAGAAGAAGAAGAAGAAGAGGATGAGGATGATGATGAAGAAGAAGAAGAAGAGGATGAGGATGAAGAAGAAGAAGAAGAAGAAGAGGATGAGGAAGAAGAAGAAAAAGAAGAAGAGGATGAAGAAGAAGAAGAAGAAGAAGAAGAAGAGGATGATGAAGAAGAAGAAGAAGATTAGGATGAAGAAGAAGAAGAAGAGGATGAGGATGAGGATGAAGAAGAAGAAGAAGAAGAGGATGAGGAAGAAGAAGAGGATGAGGATGAAGAAGAAGAAGAGGATGAGGATGAAGAAGAGGATGAGGATGAAGAAGAAGAAGAGGATGATGGTGAGGAAGAAGAAGAAGAAGAAGAGGATGAGGATGATGATGATGAAGAAGAAGAAGAAGAAGAAGAGGATGGGGATGAAGAAGAAGAAGAGGATGAGGATGAAGAAGAAGAGGATGAGGATGAAGAAGAAGAGAATGAGGATGAAGAAGAGGATGAGGATGAAGAAGAAGAAGAAGAAGAAGAAGAAGAGGAAGAGGATGAGGATGAAGAAGAAGAAGAAGAAAAGGATGAGGATGAAGAAGAAGAAGAAGAAGAAGAAGAAGAGGATGAGGATGAAGAAGAAGAAGAAGAAGAAGAAGAAGAAGAAGAAGAGGTAGGATGAAAATAAGAAGAATTCCATTCCAGCAAAAAGTGTATCTGCAGAGAGCTCCACTATTTCTGACAGTTCTCTGACAGTTCCTTCACATTTACAGCGGTTGAAACATTGTATCTATTTGTTTCCGAATAAAAACATCTGTATCCTAAATGGAAACAAATAGATACAATGTTTCAACCGCTGTAAATGTGAAGGAACTGTCAGAGAACTGTCAGAAATAGCGGAGCTCTCTGCAGGGACACTTTTTGCCGGCTGTAGAAGGGATGAAAATCGGCCGATCGGGGAAAATTCGATTCGTGCATCCGAAGTTTGCTAATTTTTGGATTCGGCGCGAATCGAATTTTTCCTAATATTCGAAACGAATTCCACTTCGCCAAGTTCGATTCGCTCATCTCTAACTGTAATCAATGACACTGGTGACAGGGCAGTGAAGGGGTTAACTGGGGGGGTGGGGGGCGATCAAGGGGTTAAATGGGATTGCTGGTGTACTGGCGGGCAAACTGGCGCTATCTGGGAGGGGCGCTAACATTATTGGAAGTCGCCAGCGACACTGATACAGTGATCAGTAAAAATCTGTTCACTGATCAATGACACTGGTGACAGGGCAGTGAAGGGGTTAACTCGGGGGGGGGGGGCGATCAAGGGGTTAGACAGGATTACTGGTGTATTAGCGGGAAATCTGGCGCTATCTGGGAGGGGCGCTAACACTATCGGAAGTCGCCAGCGACACTGATACAGTGATCAGTAAAAATCGGTTCACTGATCAGTGACACTGGTGACAGGGCAGTGAAAAGGTTAACTGGGGGGGGGGAGATTAAGGGGTTAAATGGGATTACTGGTGTACTAGCGGGAAAACTGGCGCTATCTGGGAGGGGCGCTAACCCTATCGGAAGTCACCAGCGACACTGATACAGTGATCAGTAAAAATCGGTTCACTGAACAGTGACACTGGTGACAGGGCAGTGAAGGGGTTAACTGGGGGGGGGGCGATCAAGGGGTTAAACGGGATTACTGGTGTACTGGCGGGCAATCTGGCGCTATCTGGGAGGGGCGCTAACACTATCGGAAGTCGCCAGCGACACTGATACAGTGATCAGTAAAAGTCGGTTCACCGATCAGTGACACTGGTGACAGGGCAGTGAAGGGGTTAACTGGGGGGGGATTAAGGGGTTAAACGGGATTACTGGTGTACTGGCGGGCAAACTGGCGCTATCTGGGAGGGGCGCTAACACTATCTAAAGTCGCCAGCGACACTGATACAGTGATCAGTAAAAATCGATTCACTGATCAGTGACTGGTGACAGGGCAGTGAAGGGGTTAACTGGGGGGGGCGATCAAGGGGTTAAACGGGATTACTGGTGTACTGGTGGGCAATCTGGCACTATCTGGAAGGGGCGCTAACACTATCGGAAGTCGCCAGCGACACTGATACAGAGATCAGTAAAAATCGGTTCACTGATCAGTGACACTGGTGACAGGGCAGTGAAGGGGTTAACTGGGGGGGATTAAGGGGTTAAATGGGATTACTGGTGTACTGGCGTGCAAACTGGCGCTATCTGGGAGGGGCGCTAACACTATCTAAAGTCGCCAGCGACACTGATACAGTGATCAGTAAAAATCGGTTCACTGATCAGTGACACTGGTGACAGGGCAGTGAAGGGGTTAACTGGGGGGGGCGATCAGGGGGTTAAATGTGACCTAGAGTGTTCTAACTGTAATTGTGTAGTGTTTTACTCACTTTTACTGTTTCTTCTTCTCTGTCTGGAACGGAATGTGTCCAGGCAGAGAAGAATGACATCATATCCTGTCCTGTGTAAACTTCAACACAGGACAGGATAGGACAGGGACTGATCATCTGATTTCAGCCAGACATCACTGGCTGAAATCTAATGATTGATCCCTCCGGGATCGAATGGTGTCACCCGCGGGTCGGCGGGAGCGCGCGCGCGCCCCCTGCTGGCGAAAACGTCGGGAGCGCGGAACCCGTTTTAAAACGTGGTTTTGCGCCTGAGTGCCGCCCTGCACGCGTATATATACAGTGGCAGGGAGGCAAGCGGTTAAAGAAGATAATATTCCCCAAAAGAAAATCATAAAGCTGACTGTTATGGGTTAACCAGTTGGTGAATCTTCAGATTGACCTGTCCATGAAGCCATCCTAAACAATGGACATTGAATGGAAAAAACCTGTTTAAAATACAATGGAATCAAATAGACTACCTTGGGAACTGCACACCGCAAGCAAAAGAAGGCATAAATTGACAATTGTGGGACCCTGTATTATTTACATACAGATTTTCCGAGACCTTCCAGAAATTTACTCGCCACACAAGAACGCCGGGATGTCACAATTGTCTATTGAAAACCAGAAGGTCAGCCTTAATTATAGTGAATCACATGTCTCAAGGAAACGAAACTGAATGTTTCCTCTAATTACCAAACAATAGTGCTAGTTAACTGGGGATTTCCTGAAAGCCATGTCACCATGAACCTTGCACTCAGTTTATATGAAGAAAGATTGCAGTTAATCTATTACAAAAAGTTTGGCATATATCTAAACTGAAATATTATCAAAGGTATGGGTATATACTAAAACACCGAGATCCATTTAATAAAGTTGGATACTGCATATCACTCAACTGAAGATCATTAAGTCAGAAGGATATATGAGATGGTTTGTGTTCTGGGTAAAATATATATCAAAATAAAGATGCAGCAACACTTGTGTCTACATCAAGATGTAGAGAGAGGTGGCATATATCACATGATGGACTGGAATTAAGCGTACAAGATCAAACTTAATACTAGAGATGAGCGAATCGAACTAGGCGAAGTGGAATTCGTTTCGAATATTAGGAAAATTTCGATTTGCGACGAATCCGAAAATTAGCATACTTCGGATGCGCGAATCAAAATTTTTCCTAAAATGGCGGCGACATGTGCGGCGACGGAGCGGGGATGTCTGGGAAGGCGCGCAGACAAGGCGCGCTGACCCATAATGCATTCATTCATGACATGTGATCGCATTAGCCAATCAGCAGCCAGCCAGCACTGTGTAATGGTCGAGCTATAAATGGCGGCCATTTTAGAATTCTCCATTTGCCTCCAGTCATTCAACAGAGGCAGACCTGGCTGTATTGAGGGAGAGAGTTAGGGACACAGAAACGTTACTTAGGGACACAGAAACATTAGTTAGGGACACAGAAACGTTACTTAGGGCCACAGAAACGTTACTTAGGGCCACAGAAACTTTACTTAGGGACACAGAAACGTTACTTAGGGACACAGAAACGTTACTTAGCGCCACAGAAACGTTACTTAGGGACACAGAATCGTTACTTAGGGCCACAGATTCGTTACTTAGGGCCACAGAAACGTTACTTAGGGCCACAGAACCGTTACTTAGGGCCACAGAATCGTTACTTAGGGCCACAGAAACGTTACTTAGGGCCACAGAAACGTTACTTAGGGACAGACACAGAATTGTTACTGAGGGACACAGAATTGTTACTGAGGGACACAGAATTGTTACTGAGGCCACAGAACCGTTACTTAGGGCCACAGAATCGTTACTTAGGGCCACAGAAAAATACTTAGGGTAACAGAATTGTTACTTAGGGACAGACACAGAATTGTTACTGAGGGACACAGAATTGTTACTGAGGGCCACAGAACCGTTACTTAGGGCCACAGAACCGTTACTTAGGGCCACAGAAACGTTACTTAGGGACACAGAATTGTTACTCAGGGACAGACACAGAATTGTTACTGAGGGACACAGAATTGTTACTGAGGGACACAGAACCGTTACTTAGGGCCACAGAAACGTTACTTAGGGACACAGAATTGTTACTCAGGGACAGACACAGAATTGTTACTGAGGGACACAGAACCGTTACTTAGGGCCACAGAAACGTTACTTAGGGACACAGAATTGTTACTCAGGGACAGACACAGAATTGTTACTGAGGGACACAGAATTGTTACTGAGGGACACAGAATTGTTACTCAGGGACAGACACAGAATTGTTACTCAGGGACAGACACAGAATTGTTACTCAGGGACACAGAACCATTACTTAGGGCCACAGAAACGTTACTTAGGGACACAGAATTGTTACTCAGGGACAGACACAGAATTGTTACTCAGGGACAGACACAGAATTGTTACTGAGGGACACAGAATTGTTACTGAGGGACACAGAATTGTTACTGAGGGACACAGAATTGTTACTCAGGGACACAGAATTGTTACTCAGGGACATACACAGAATTGTTACTCAGGGACACAGAATTGTTACTCAGGGACACAGAATCGTTTAATTAAAGAGTATGTCAGACAACATGCAGAGGAGTGGCAGAGGAGGCAATGTTTTAGGAGCAAGCAGACGTAGCAGCAGAGGAAGGGGTCGAGGCAGCACTAGTCGCAGCCAGAGGCCATTGCTCCCGGTGTCATCCAGCGGTCGTGTCTCCACCGACAACCCTGCCGTCATCGATTGGTTGGCTCGGTCGTCTTCCTCTTCCCAGGTCACCTCTGACACCTACAGCCAACGGTCGGTGGGTACGTCAGACACAACCGTTAGTTGGCATGGCCCGGGAGCAAGCCCACTGAAATCACATGTCCTCGACCTGCCCCTGTCCTTTGGTGTTCCCTCACCAAGCGAAGTATCGCATGCTGTGGGCTCAGCCCCACTGTACAGTGAGGAAGAGCTAACAGAGGGCGGTCAGGAACGGGGGGAGACATCCGCCTCTTCAGCAGCCAGGCGAAGAAGTAGTGGCGAGGAGAGTGGCTCAGTAGCCGGTCTAGAGACAGGTCTGTCTCCTGACCCACACGCAGCCGAGGGGGCTAGTAGTGAGGCGGAGACCCTAATTGATGATGATGAGGCTGATCAGACTTGGCAGCCTCGTCGTCATCAGGCTATTGCTTCCGCATCATCAGGAGAAGAGGGTGGCAGCTTGGCAGCGAGCAAAACAGTCGGTGGGTTGCCCAGGAGGCAGCAGGGTCGAAGCAGTGTCAATGGAGGCAAACGGCCACGGAGTAGAGCACCAGCTCCACTGCAGCCTACCACCACGGCCAGTAGTGGTGCTGGTGTGCACGGAGGAATTAGCAGTCAGCCAGTGAGGAGTATCGGGGGCAAAGTTTCCTACTCGGCGGTGTGGCAATTTTTCGTCAAGCCGCCCGAGGAAGTAAACGAAGACGTATGTCGACTATGTGGCCAGAAAGTCAAGCGTGGCCAGGGGGCCCATGTTGGGACTACAGCGTTGCGGCAGCATATGCAGCGTCGCCATTTGGTGGCCTGGGAAAACCGTGATAAAGATACGGCGGTTCTGCCTGCCCCAGCCCCCGCTCCATCACCCGCTCCGTTACTTGCTCCGTCACCCGACGTCAATCGCCCTCTATCAGCCAGTCAAGGCTCCAACACCTCTGCTGAGGGGAGTTGTCGCTCGTTGGCATCTTCCGCTCGTTCAGATGCTCCTTCTCCTGCTACTCCTCTTCACGGATTCCGTCAGCAGTCTTTCTTGGAATCCGTTTCCAAGAGACAACAGTTTGCGAGCACGCACCCGACGGTGCAAAAGCTGAACGTCCTCCTGTCCAAGTTGCTGGTGCTGCAGTCCCTCCCTTTCCAAGTGGTGGACTCAGCACCTTTCCGAGAAATGATGGCTTGTGCCGCGCCGCGGTGGAGAGTGCCAAGCCGTCATTTCTTCGCCAAAAAGGCAGTGCCAGCCCTGCATTCACATGTAGAAGAGATGGTGGGCCAGTCTTTGAGCATGTCGGTCTCTGCCAAAGTGCACGGCAGCGCCGACGTGTGGAGCTGTAACTACGGTCAGGGACAGTACATGTCATTTACGGCCCACTGGGTGAACGTGGTGCCGTCACAGCCGCACCAGCAACTTGGACAGGTCACGCCGCTTTTGCCTCCACGTTTGCACGTCCTTGGTCCACAAAAGATGTCCGCCTCTACCACCTCTTCTTCCTTCGTGTCCTCAGCCGCCACCCCCGTGCCAAGTCCCATTACCCGACCGGCATATCACATGTGCAGGGCGCAACGGTGTCACGCTGTGCTGCACCTGGTATGCCTTGGCGAACGTAGTCACACAGGGGAGGAACTTCTCAGTGTAATGAACAGAGAAATCGACAGATGGCTGTCTCCGCGCAAACTAAAAATCGGAACCATGTTGACAACGGAAAGAACATGGTGTCTGCTCTGCGTCAAGGAAGGTTGTGCCATGCGCCATGCATGGCTCACGTGTTCAATCTGGTTGTCAAGCGGTTCCTAAAATCCACCATCCCACTGCAAGACATCCTTAAAATGTCACGTAAACTTTGCATGCATTTCAGCCATTCCTACACCGCAAAGCACACCCTCCTTGAGCTGCAGCGGAAGAACGGAATTCCACAGCATCGCCTGATCTGCGACGTTGCAACAAGGTGGAATTCAACCCTACACATGTTAGACCGCCTTTACGAACAGCGAAAGGCCATCACCGATTTCCTGATGTTACAAGCGGATAAAGGTACTCCCCTGTGTAACTTCGATGTCAGCCATTGGCAGCTCATGCGTGACACCTGCCGCTTGCTCAGGCCCTTTGAGGAGGCCACGCTATTCGTGAGTCGGCAGGACTATGGGATGAACGACGTCATTCCTCTGTTGCACGTCCTGGAACAAATGCTGTTAACAATGGCTGGTCAGGGTGCGGTAGACGTGGCGCACAGATCTCAACGCCACATGACCCCTGTGGGGGCAGGACAGGAAGAAGAGGAGGAGGTAGAGGAGGACATTTGTGCTCAGGAATTATTGAGTGAAATGGGTGGTTTTTCCACTCAGCGGACAGGAGTGGAGGAGCAGGAGCATCTGGTAGAGGAGGAGGAGACAGAGGACCCAGACGCACCGTGGCAGTATGCTGTGGAGATGGAGGCAGGGAGTCCCTCGCATTCCTTGGCACAAATGGCCCATAGCATGCTCGGTTGCTTGCGTAGCGACAGCTGAATAATAACCATCAGACAGAGGGATGACTTTTGGCTGTCCACCTTGTTGGACCCTCGCTACCGTTCAAAAATGGTGGCCTTTTTCACACCTGCTGAGAGGGAGGCCAAAATAACGTACTATAAAAACCACCTATGTAGTCAGTTGGTCTCTGCCTTTGTGCGCCAACGTCCATCCTCAGACACTGTGGGCCCTGTGCGCTCGCGTTCCGCTGCCATGGCAGCAGGGGAGGGGTGGGGTGGTAGGAGCAGTGGCAGCTCCACCAGCAGCAGCGGCTGCCTCAGTCTGCAGTCGATGATGAGTAGCTTTCTTCACCAGCGCAGTGAGGAAACTACTAACCAGCCACAGCAGCAGTAGCATCAGGTGGACCTGGAGCAGGACCTCAAACAACAGGCTTGGGCCTACTTGGACAGCACCCTGCCAACCGAGGTAGACAATCCCCTTGACTACTGGGCAACGAAACTTGACCTTTGGCCCCAACTAGCTGAATTTGCCCTTGAAAGGCTGTCATGCCCGGCCAGTAGCGTGGCATCGGAGTGCGTGTTTAGTGCGGCAGGAGGTATTGTAACTCCGCGGAGGACACGACTGTCCACCCAAAGTGTGGAGAGACTCACGTTTGTGAAAATGAATCAGGCGTGGATTAGTCTGGATTTCAAACCACCAGTTCCTGACACAACTGGCTAAATCCGCCATGAATCATGCCCCAAACATGTGCCACTTTCAGGGCTCCTCACACTGCTGGTGTGTTCAATTTTTTGTCATAGGGTGCTGGCAGATTACGGGCCTCCTATAGCTGCTGCCAGGCCCCTAATCTGCCATGGGCCCCTGTACTGCCTCCTCATGCTGCTGCCAGGTCCACAGTGTCTCATGGGTCCCTGTACGGCCTCCCATTGCTGCTGTCTCCATCGCCACACTCTGCCATGTGCCACTTTCAGGTCTCCTCACACACTGCTGGTGTGTTCCATTTTTTGTCATAGGGTGCTGGCAGATTACGGGCCTCCCATTGCTGCTGCCAGGCCCCTAATCTGCCATGGGCCCCTGTACCGCCTCCTCATGCTGCTGCCAGGTCCACAGTGTCTCATGCCATGTGCCACTTTCAGGTCTCCTCACACTGCTGGTGTGTTCCATTTTTTGTCATAGGGTGCTGGCAGATTACGGGCCTCCCATAGCTGCTGCCAGGCCCCTAATCTGCCATGGGCCCCTGTACCGCCTCCTCATGATGCTGCTGCCAGGTCCACAGTGTCTCATGCCATGTGCCACTTTCAGGTCTCCTCACACTGCTGGTGTGTTCCATTTTCTGTCATAGGGTGCTGGCAGATTACGGGCCTCCCATAGCTGCTGCCAGGCCCCTAATCTGCCATGGGCCCCTGTACCGCCTCCTCATGCTGCTGCCAGGTCCACAGTGTTTCATGGGTCCCTGTACGGCCTCCCATTGCTGCTGTCTCCATCGCCACACTCTGCCATGTGCCACTTTCAGGTCTCCTCACACTGCTGGTGTGTTCCATTTTTTGTCATAGGGTGCTGGCAGATTACGGGCCTCCCATAGCTGCTGCCAGGCCCCTAATCTGCCATGGGCCCCTGTACCGCCTCCTCATGCTGCTGTCAGGTCCAGAGTCTCTCATGGGTCCCTGTACGGCCTCCCATTGCTGCTGTCTCCATCGCCACACTCTGCCATGTTCCACTTTCAGGTCTCCTCACACACTGCTGGTGTGTTCCAATTTTTGTCATAGGGTGCTGGCAGATTACGGGCCTCCCATAGCTGCTGCCAGGCCCCTAATCTGCCATGGGCCCCTGTACCGCCTCCTCATGCTGCTGCCAGGTCCAGAGTCTCTCATGGGTCCCTGTACGGCCTCCCATTGCTGCTGTCTCCATCGCCACACTCTGCCATGTGCCACTTTCAGGTCTCCTCACACACTGCTGGTGTGTTCCATTTTTTGTCATAGGGTGCTGGCAGATTACGGGCCTCCCATAGCTGCTGCCAGGCCCCTAATCTGCCATGGGCCCCTGTACCGCCTCCTCATGCTGCTGCCAGGTCCAGAGTCTCTCATGGGTCCCTGTACGGCCTCCCATTGCTGCTGTCTCCATCGCCACACTCTGCCATGTTCCACTTTCAGGTCTCCTCACACACTGCTGGTGTGTTCCATTTTTTGTCATAGGGTGCTGGCAGATTACGGGCCTCCCATAGCTGCTGCCAGGCCCCTAATCTGCCATGGGCCCCTGTACCGCCTCCTCATGCTGCTGCCAGGTCCACAGTGTCTCATGCCATGTGCCACTTTCAGGTCTCCTCACACTGCTGGTGTGTTCCATTTTTTGTCATAGGGTGCTGGCAGATTACGGGCCTCCCATAGCTGCTGCCAGGCCCCTAATCTGCCATGGGCCCCTGTACCGCCTCCTCATGCTGCTGCCAGGTCCACAGTGTCTCATGGGTCCCTGTATGGCCTCCCATTGCTGCTGTCTCCATCGCCACACTCTGCCATGTGCCACTTTCAGGTCTCCTCACACTGCTGGTGTGTTCCATTTTTTGTCATAGGGTGCTGGCAGATTACGGGCCTCCCATAGCTGCTGCCAGGCCCCTAATCTGCCATGGGCCCCTGTACCGCCTCCTCATGCTGCTGCCAGATCCAGAGTCTCTCATGGGTCCCTGTACGGCCTCCCATTGCTGCTGTCTCTATCGCCACACTCTGCCATGTGCCACTTTCAGGTCTCCTCACACACTGCTGGTGTGTTCCATTTCTTGTCATAGGGTGCTGGCAGATTACGGGCCTCCCATAGCTGCTGCCAGGCCCCTAATCTGCCATGGGCCCCTGTACCGCCTCCTCATGATGCTGCTGCCAGGTCCACAGTGTCTCATGCCATGTGCCACTTTCAGGTCTCCTCACACTGCTGGTGTGTTCCATTTTTTGTCATAGGGTGCTGGCAGATTACGGGCCTCCCATAGCTGCTGCCAGGCCCCTAATCTGCCATGGGCCCCTGTACCGCCTCCTCATGCTGCTGCCAGGTCCACAGTGTCTCATGGGTCCCTGTACGGCCTCCCATTGCTGCTGTCTCCATCGCCACACTCTGCCATGTGCCACTTTCAGGTCTCCTCACACTGCTGGTGTGTTCCATTTTTTGTCATAGGGTGCTGGCAGATTACGGGCCTCCCATAGCTGCTGCCAGGCCCCTAATCTGCCATGGGCCCCTGTACCGCCTCCTCATGCTGCTGCCAGGTCCAGAGTCTCTCATGGGTCCCTGTACGGCCTCCCATTGCTGCTGTCTCCATCGCCACACTCTGCCATGTTCCACTTTCAGGTCTCCTCACACACTGCTGGTGTGTTCCATTTTTTGTCATAGGGTGCTGGCAGATTACGGGCCTCCCATAGCTGCTGCCAGGCCCCTAATCTGCCATGGGCCCCTGTACCGCCTCCTCATGCTGCTGCCAGGTCCAGAGTCTCTCATGGGTCCCTGTACGGCCTCCCATTGCTGCTGTCTCCATCGCCACACTCTGCCATGTGCCACTTTCAGGTCTCCTCACACACTGCTGGTGTGTTCCATTTTTTGTCATAGGGTGCTGGCAGATTACGGGCCTCCCATAGCTGCTGCCAGGCCCCTAATCTGCCATGGGCCCCTGTACCGCCTCCTCATGCTGCTGCCAGGTCCAGAGTCTCTCATGGGTCCCTGTACGGCCTCCCATTGCTGCTGTCTCCATCGCCACACTCTGCCATGTTCCACTTTCAGGTCTCCTCACACACTGCTGGTGTGTTCCATTTTTTGTCATAGGGTGCTGGCAGATTACGGGCCTCCCATAGCTGCTGCCAGGCCCCTAATCTGCCATGGGCCCCTGTACCGCCTCCTCATGCTGCTGCCAGGTCCACAGTGTCTCATGCCATGTGCCACTTTCAGGTCTCCTCACACTGCTGGTGTGTTCCATTTTTTGTCATAGGGTGCTGGCAGATTACGGGCCTCCCATAGCTGCTGCCAGGCCCCTAATCTGCCATGGGCCCCTGTACCGCCTCCTCATGCTGCTGCCAGGTCCACAGTGTCTCATGGGTCCCTGTATGGCCTCCCATTGCTGCTGTCTCCATCGCCACACTCTGCCATGTGCCACTTTCAGGTCTCCTCACACTGCTGGTGTGTTCCATTTTTTGTCATAGGGTGCTGGCAGATTACGGGCCTCCCATAGCTGCTGCCAGGCCCCTAATCTGCCATGGGCCCCTGTACCGCCTCCTCATGCTGCTGCCAGGTCCAGAGTCTCTCATGGGTCCCTGTACGGCCTCCCATTGCTGCTGTCTCCATCGCCACACTGCCATGTTCCACTTTCAGGTCTCCTCACACACTGCTGGTGTGTTCCATTTTTTGTCATAGGGTGCTGGCAGATTACGGGCCTCCCATAGCTGCTGCCAGGCCCCTAATCTGCCATGGGCCCCTGTACCGCCTCCTCATGCTGCTGCCAGGTCCAGAGTCTCTCATGGGTCCCTGTACGGCCTCCCATTGCTGCTGTCTCCATCGCCACACTCTGCCATGTTCCACTTTCAGGTCTCCTCACACACTGCTGGTGTGTTCCATTTTTTGTCATAGGGTGCTGGCAGATTACGGGCCTCCCATAACTGCTGCCAGGCCCCTAATCTGCCATGGGCCCCTGTACTGCCTCCTCATGCTGCTGCCAGGTCCACAGTGTGTCATGCCATGTGCCACTTTCAGGGCTCCTCACACTGCCGGTGTGTTACATTTTTTGTCATAGGGTGCTGGCAGATTACGGGCCTCCCATTGCTGCTGCCAGGCCCCTAATCTGCCATGGGCCCCAGTACCGCCTCCTCATGCTGCTGCCAGGTCCACAGTGTCTCATGGGTCCCTGTACGGCCTCCCATTGCTGCTGTCTCCATCGCCACACTCTGCCATGTGCCACTTTCAGGTCTCCTCACACACTGCTGGTGTGTTCCATTTTTTGTCATAGGGTGCTGGCAGATTACGGGCCTCCCATAGCTGCTGCCAGGCCCCTAATCTGCCATGGGCCCCTGTACTGCCTCCTCATGCTGCTGCCAGGTCCACAGTGTCTCATGCCATGTGCCACTTTCAGGTCTCCTCACACTGCTGGTGTGTTCCATTTTTTGTCATAGGGTGCTGGCAGATTACGGGCCTCCCATAGCTGCTGCCAGGCCCCTAATCTGCCATGGGCCCCTGTACCGCCTCCTCATGCTGCTGCCAGGTCCACAGTGTCTCATGCCATGTGCCACTTTCAGGTCTCCTCACACTGCTGGTGTGTTCCATTTTTTGTCATAGGGTGCTGGCAGATTACGGGCCTCCCATAGCTGCTGCCAGGCCCCTAATCTGCCATGGGCCCCTGTACCGCCTCCTCATGCTGCTGCCAGGTCCACAGTGTCTCATGGGTCCCTGTACGGCCTCCCATTGCTGCTGTCTCCATCGCCACACTCTGCCATGTGCCACTTTCAGGTCTCCTCACACTGCTGGTGTGTTCCATTTTTTGTCATAGGGTGCTGGCAGATTACGGGCCTCCCATAGCTGCTGCCAGGCCCCTAATCTGCCATGGGCCCCTGTACCGCCTCCTCATGCTGCTGCCAGGTCCAGAGTCTCTCATGGGTCCCAGTACGGCCTCCCATTGCTGCTGTCTCTATCGCCACACTCTGCCATGTGCCACTTTCAGGTCTCCTCACACACTGCTGGTGTGTTCCATTTTTTGTCATAGGGTGCTGGCAGATTACGGGCCTCCCATTGCTGCTGCCAGGCCCCTAATCTGCCATGGGCCCCTGTACCGCCTCCTCATGCTGCTGCCAGGTCCACAGTGTCTCATGCCATGTGCCACTTTCAGGTCTCCTCACACTGCTGGTGTGTTCCATTTTTTGTCATAGGGTGCTGGCAGATTACGGGCCTCCCATAGCTGCTGCCAGGCCCCTAATCTGCCATGGGCCCCTGTACCGCCTCCTCATGCTGCTGCCAGGTCCACAGTGTCTCATGCCATGTGCCACTTTCAGGTCTCCTCACACTGCTGGTGTGTTCCATTTTTTGTCATAGGGTGCTGGCAGATTACGGGCCTCCCATAGCTGCTGCCAGGCCCCTAATCTGCCATGGGCCCCTGTACCGCCTCCTCATGCTGCTGCCAGGTCCACAGTGTCTCATGGGTCCCTGTACGGCCTCCCATTGCTGCTGTCTCCATCGCCACACTCTGCCATGTGCCACTTTCAGGTCTCCTCACACTGCTGGTGTGTTCCATTTTTTGTCATAGGGTGCTGGCAGATTACGGGCCTCCCATAGCTGCTGCCAGGCCCCTAATCTGCCATGGGCCCCTGTACCGCCTCCTCATGCTGCTGCCAGGTCCAGAGTCTCTCATGGGTCCCAGTACAGCCTCCCATTGCTGCTGTCTCTATCGCCACACTCTGCCATGTGCCACTTTCAGGTCTCCTCACACACTGCTGGTGTGTTCCATTTTTTGTCATAGGGTGCTGGCAGATTACGGGCCTCCCATTGCTGCTGCCAGGCCCCTAATCTGCCATGTGCCCCTGTACCGCCTCCTCATGCTGCTGCCAGGTCCAGAGTCTCTCATGGGTCCCTGTACGGCCTCCCATTGCTGCTGTCTCCATCGCCACACTCTGCCATGTGCCACTTTCAGGTCTCCTCACACACTGCTGGTGTGTTCCATTTTTTGTCATAGGGTGCTGGCAGATTACGGGCCTCCCATTGCTGCTGCCAGGCCCCTAATCTGCCATGGGCCCCTGTACCGCCTCCTCATGCTGCTGCCAGGTCCACAGTGTCTCATGCCATGTGCCACTTTCAGGTCTCCTCACACTGCTGGTGTGTTCCATTTTTTGTCATAGGGTGCTGGCAGATTACGGGCCTCCCATAGCTGCTGCCAGGCCCCTAATCTGCCATGGGCCCCTGTACCGCCTCCTCATGCTGCTGCCAGGTCCACAGTGTCTCATGCCATGTGCCACTTTCAGGTCTCCTCACTTTGCTGGTGTGTTCCATTTTTTGTCATAGGGTGCTGGCAGATTACGGGCCTCCCATAGCTGCTGCCAGGCCCCTAATCTGCCATGGGCCCCTGTACCGCCTCCTCATGCTGCTGCCAGGTCCAGAGTCTCTCATGGGTCCCTGTACAGCCTCCCATTGCTGCTGTCTCCATCGCCACACTCTGCCATGTGCCACTTTCAGGTCTCCTCACACTGCTGGTGTGTTCCATTTTTTGTCATAGGGTGCTGGCAGATTACGGGCCTCCCATAGCTGCTGCCAGGCCCCTAATCTGCCATGGGCCCCTGTACCGCCTCCTCATGCTGCTGCCAGGTCCAGAGTCTCTCATGGGTCCCAGTACAGCCTCCCATTGCTGCTGTCTCCATCGCCACATTCTGCCATGTGCCACTTTCAGGTCTCCTCACACACTGCTGGTGTGTTCCATTTTTTGTCATAGGGTGCTGGCAGATTACGGGCCTCCCATTGCTGCTGCCAGGCCCCTAATCTGCCATGTGCCCCTGTACCGCCTCCTCATGCTGCTGCCAGGTCCAGAGTCTCTCATGGGTCCCTGTACGGCCTCCCATTGCTGCTGTCTCCATCGCCACACTCTGCCATGTGCCACTTTCAGGTCTCCTCACACACTGCTGGTGTGTTCCATTTTTTGTCATAGGGTGCTGGCAGATTACGGGCCTCCCATTGCTGCTGCCAGGCCCCTAATCTGCCATGGGCCCCTGTACCGCCTCCTCATGCTGCTGCCAGGTCCACAGTGTCTCATGCCATGTGCCACTTTCAGGTCTCCTCACACTGCTGGTGTGTTCCATTTTTTGTCATAGGGTGCTGGCAGATTACGGGCCTCCCATAGCTGCTGCCAGGCCCCTAATCTGCCATGGGCCCCTGTACCGCCTCCTCATGCTGCTGCCAGGTCCACAGTGTCTCATGCCATGTGCCACTTTCAGGTCTCCTCACACTGCTGGTGTGTTCCATTTTTTGTCATAGGGTGCTGGCAGATTACGGGCCTCCCATAGCTGCTGCCAGGCCCCTAATCTGCCATGGGCCCCTGTACCGCCTCCTCATGCTGCTGCCAGGTCCAGAGTCTCTCATGGGTCCCTGTACAGCCTCCCATTGCTGCTGTCTCCATCGCCACACTCTGCCATGTGCCACTTTCAGGTCTCCTCACACACTGCTGGTGTGTTCCATTTTTTGTCATAGGGTGCTGGCAGATTACGGGCCTCCCATTGCTGCTGCCAGGCCCGTAATCTGCCATGGGCCCCTGTACCGACTCCTCATGCTGCTTCCAGGCCCGTAATCTGTCATGGGCCCCTGTTGTCGCTTGTTGGCATATTCCGCTCGTTCAGATGCTCCTTCTCCTGCTACTCCTCTTCACGGATTCCGTCAGCAGTCTTTCTTGGAATCCGTTTCCAAGAGACAACAGTTTGCGAGCACGCACCCGACGGTGCAGAAGCTGAACGTCCTCCTGTCCAAGTTGCTGCTGCCAGGCTCGTAATCTGTCATGCGCCCCTGTACCACCTCCTCATGCTGCTGCCAGGTCCAGAGTGTGTCATGGACCCCCGTACCGACTCCTCATGCTGCTGCCAGGCCCGTAATCTGTCATGGGCCCCTGTACCGCCTCCTCATGCTGCTGCCAGGTCCAGAGTGTGTCATGGGTCCCTGTACGGCCTCCCATTGCTGCTGCCAGGCCCGTAATCTGCCATGGGCCCCCGTACCAACTCCTCATGCTGCTGCCAGGCCCGTAATCTGTCATGGGCCCCTGTACCGCCTCCTCATGCTGCTGCCAGGTCCAGAGTCTCTCATGGGTCCCTGTACGGCCTCCCATTGCTGCTGTCTCCATCGCCACACTCTGCCATGTGCCACTTTCAGGTCTCCTCACACTGCTGGTGGGTTCCATTTTTGTCATAGGGTGCTGTATGGCCTCCCATTGCTGCTGCCTCCACCGCCACACTGTGGCTCCACACTCTGGTTTTGGCCCCGTGACTGCCCAAATGAGTGAAGTGTGCGGTGATTCTAAGATCGACGGCACTCATCTGCATGTCATACTGACTGACAGTATTATTTCTCTTCCCCAGCAGACTCCAAGGGCATTTAAATTAAAGGTACAGTGTTCTGCACTAATATAAAGGCTCTCTGAAGCCTAGAAACACCCTTTTATAAGTTAAATTCGCAGCGAATATATTCGACTCGAATCGAAATTTTTTCACGAATTCGCCGAATCAGTCGAATCGAATTTTTGAATAATTCGCTCATCTCTACTTAATACCATAACAAATTATGGAATTATTATACAGAGATCTACCATTTTCAGGACAAAGATCAGACATCAAAATACAGCTCTCATATCAGGAAGATGAGCCACTAAATTTACTAATATACTGTATATATGTACCTTATTAAAAAGATATTGGGAAAAGTCATTTTTATACCTCAACAGGACACCTACATTTTATCATACTTCAATTAAAGATGAGTCATCATTAAGGTCACTATTTCATTTGTGGTACATGACTGCCCTCGGTGGACAGGTAAAGAACGTCCAAAGTACACAGACTTCTAACCATCCAGTCATCAAGCCCTTTGGGAGGTCTTTCAGAACAATGGACTTATACCATATATATATGCAAGACACACATGCCACATATACATACTATATGCTACACATGCTAAGAACTTCCTGCTGCTGAGAACTTCCTGCTACCATTTTATTTTTGAAGAACTTATTCTTTTAGAAGAATACTTTCGCCAAAGACTCTCTGCTGCTGATCCAATTTTTGTTCCTGACTGATGAGAGACATTTTATTTTTACCAACTGCATCCCACTGGAAGACCTCAGAAACGTAATTCTGGGAGTGGTGAGAACTGTATTAGAACATCGTAACTTATATATATATATATATATTTAAAACTTATTAGAGCATTTATCATATTTTATTGTGTTGGTTAGAGTAGTATTGCGCATATCTATATAATTTGCATGGTGTACAGAGGTTAACTGGGTAATAATTGATCTAACGTTTTGAGTACTGATATACTGTGTACTAACATATTTGAAGTATTTTGCTGTGCATTTTATCAGGTATCCTTTCCTATTTCCCTACGGCCATGGGAAATTGGAAATTATATCTTGAGCACTAATCATCTAATACTAACCCCTCTAAAATTGGTTTTACATTGTGGTGATAGACATATATTATGTTTTTATACCATAGAAGATAGTGTGATATATTTTTGATTGTGTGTAAGGAAATACTCATCACCAGTAGTTTAATTTGAATTAATACAGGTGAAACTCAAAAAATTTGAATATCGTGCAAAAGTTCATTTATTTCAGTAATGCAACTTAAAAGGTGAAACTAATATATGAGATAGACTCATTACATGCAAAGCAAGATAGTTGAAGCTGTGATTTGTCATAATTGTGATGATTATGGCTTACAGCTCATGAAAACCCCAAATCCACAATCTCAGAAAATTAGAATATTGTCAAAAAGGTGCAATATTCTAGGCTCAAAGTGTCCCACTCTACTCAGCTAATTAAGCCATAACACCTTCAAAGGGTTCCTGAGCCTTTAAATGGTCTCTCAGTCTGGTTCAGTAGGAATCACAATCATGGGAAAGCCTGCTGACCTGACAGTTGTGCAGAAAACCATCATTGACACCCTTCATAAGGAGGGAAAGCCTCAAAAGGTAATTGCAAAAGAAGTTGGATGTTCCCAAAGTGCTGTATCAAAGCACATTAATAGAAAGTTATGTGGAAGGGAAAAGTGTGGAAGAAAAAGGTGCACAAGCAGCAGGGATGACCGCAGCCTGGAAAGGATTGTCAGGAAAAGGCCATTCAAAAGTGTTGGGGACTTTCACAAGGAGTGGACTGAGGCTGGAGTCAGTGCATCAAGAGCCACCACACACAGACGGATCCTGGACATGGGCTTCAAATGTCATGAACAACAAGCAACGTCAGAAGCGTCTTACCTGGGCTAAAGAAAAACAGACCTGGTCCAAAGTCCTCTTTTCTGATGAGAGCAACTTTTGCATCTCATTTGGAAACCAAGGAACCAGAGTATGGAGAATGGAGAGGCACACACTGCAAGATGCTTGAAGTCCAGTGTGAAGTTTCCACAGTCTGTGTTGATTTGGGGAGCCATGTCATCTGCTGGTGTTGGTCCACTGTGCTTCATTACATCCAGGGTTAACACAGCAGTCTAAACAGGAGATTTTGGAGCACTTCATGCTTCCTTCCGCAGACGAGCATTATGGGGATGCTGACTTCATTTTCCAGCAGGACTTGGCGTCTGCCCACACTGCCAAAAGCACCAAAACCTGGTTCAATGCCCATGGGATTACTGTGTTTGATTGGCCAGCAAACTCGCCTGACCTGAACCCCATAGAGAATCAATGGGGCATTGCCAAGAGGAAGATGAGAGACATGAAACCGAACAATGCAGAAGAGCTGAAGGCCACTATTGAAGCATCCAGGTCTTCCATAACACCTCAGCATTGCCACAGGCTGATAGCTTCCATGCCACGTCGCATTGAGGCAGTAATTGCAGCAAAAGGGGCCCAAACCAAGTACTGAGTACATATGCATGCTTATACTTTTCAGAGGTCCGATATTGTTCTATGTACAATCCTTGTTTTATTGATTGCATGTAATATTCAAATTTTTGGAGATTGTGGATTTGGGGTTTTCATGAGCTGTAAGCCATAATCATCACAATTATGACAAATCAAAGCTTGAACTATCTTGCTTTGCATGTAATAAGTCTATTGCATATATTAGTTTCACCTTTTTTTTTAAAGGAAACTTTATTTGTGAGTCAGCAAAGTGTGCAGAGGGGTGCGTAAAGGTGTGCTATAACATAGTCAAAGAGATGAAGGTCACAACAGATCACAATGTATTGGATGGATGCCGGGGTACTGAAAATATGTTGACTGTCATGTATATGGGTTAAATATTGAATTAAGAAAAAAGTATGTGAAAAGGAAATAAACAAAGAGGAAAAAGCGAAGAAGTTAGGGGGAGCTATAAAAGGAAAGGAGAGATTTGAGAAGGAGACTAGAATGGAGAAAAGAAGAGAGAAAAAAGAGGTTGGGAAATTATGCAGGAGCGGGCTGGAGGAGCCCTTCCCAAGAAGTCACTGAACATGTTTAGTAGTCAGCAGAATGGTGTATTAAAGATCTAAAGGGGGGGGGGGGGGCAAGAGGCAGCATAATGTAGCAGAAGGTGCTGTAGGTGTTGTAAGGCCTCACTGGTTAAGGGTGGGAAAGGAAGTTGTATAGGGATTAGAAAAGAGATTGGAGTATAGAGAAGGTGGTGTAGAAAATAGATAGATGGAAATTTAACTTGACTGGCTAGGAGTAGTAAGAGAGCAGCAACAAGTGAGCCTAGTATGCTTACTATACATAGTCATGTAGACTTGAAACATAATGGAACAAAATAATATAACCGGATTACTGGATCATGTTTCTGGGTTGGATCGTCACAGAAGAGCCAAGAAGGAGTAACTGTTGCTCTGAGGTCAGAAAGGACTTTTGAATATAGAGTCTCTATTTTCGATTGTATTTCTTCTCTCTATGCTGATGGGATGAGGTTAGGAAGTTGAGCTGGTCCAGACAAAGAAGGGCATTAATATCTGACTTAACATCTGAGATATATGGAGGACTATTGGAGACCCACTTTTTCAATATAGCTCTTCTCGTGACCATCAGGCAAGAGGACAGCCATGGTTTTGTGGCACGGAGTGTGGCGAGCTGAAACGGACGAGCCCCTATAAAAAGCAGTTCCAAATTGCCAAAGAGAAGACTTAGGGGGTCCTTTGGTAGTTGAAAAGAAGTGATGGACGCAATGTAGCTGAGTAGTTGGGTCCAGAAAATAGATATTGGTTGGCAAGTCCAAAATCTGTGTTTTAGAGAGGGTTTATAGCATCCACATAGAGGGCAGGTAGAGGCAGAAGGAACCCCACGGACATATAGACATGGCATATAGGCATGATGCATTAGCTTAAATTGTTGCTCTCGCCAGAACTCATTGGAGTTGAAAGCGCAGGTATTGTTGAAACCAGTGAGGATTTGATCCATTGAGAATGTGTTGTCAAAGTCTCTAATCCAGGGACAGTTGGTGGAGGAAGTCTCTAGAGGTTGTACATGTTGCAGATTTAACAGGCCATAGATATTAGATATCTTATATTTTCGATTCCTGACTAAGGTATCTATGAACGATGAATGGAAGCGGCCAGATTTAGCTGGTGTTATCGTATTCACATAATTACACACTTGTAAGACATATAGAAAATGGTGAGGAGGTAGATTGAAGGAAGTTGAAATCTGAGAAAAAGATAGGGGAGAGCCAGAAGCAATGTCATATAATTGCCTTACTAGTTTGAGGTCTTGTGCAAACCATAGATCGTATGCTGCGTGTTGTTGTGGGACAGAAAAAGCAGGATTGTGATGTATGGGGAGGAAACCAGAAACCCATGGGGATATGCCAAATTTGCGTCTGGTTTCCCTCCACGTGATAAGGGTATCTCGTATGAGTGGATTATATTTTAAGTGTGGTGGAAGTAAGTTAGGGTTTGAATGTAGAAGGACTGCGAGATCGAAAGGGTGAACCATGGCAGATTCTAGTTGTAGATTAGAGTAATTAGAGGATTTTGTCAGCCAATCTATACACACTGATAGAATGCATGAAAGATTATATACTCTGATATTTTGAAGACCAATTCCCCTCCACATCTAGGCAGATATAGCTTATACAGGGCAATGTGTGAACGGCGTCCTTTCCATAAAAAATTAGAAATCGCCTTGTTTAGTCTAATTATGTCCGTATGTTTAAGCAGTAGAGGGATAGTTTGAAGAGGGAATAGCAATTTCGGAAAGCTCACCATCTTAAAGAGGTGCGCCCGCCCTGTAAGCGATAATGGTAGCTCTTTCCATACCTCCAATTCACCTATAATTTTTGAATTGTCGGTAAATAATTTAGCGAGTAGAGAGAAGAGGCAAGTTTTCCAATCTTGATTCCTAAATATGTAATGTGGCGTGAGGTAATTTTGAAAAGAGAATTGGGAGCCCACGGGGGAGTGCGTGCATGGAATAGTGGGAGGACCTCACTTTTCGTGAAGTTAATGCGGAGACCCGAACAGTGTCGGAAGGCCATGAAAATATCAGGTCGTGAGTTGGGTTGGCAGTGAAAATTAATATATCATCAGAAAACAATGCTAGACGTAGGTCTTGTTGTGCTATTTGAACTCCGTGCAGTTGTGAGTGGAACAGTAGGAAGCGGGTTAAGGGTTCTAGAGCCAGATAGAAGAGCAAGGGGGATAGGGGGCAACCTTGTCTTGTTCCTTTATGAAGTTTTATAGGGGGAGATATGTGCCCTGCCGCAATCACCTGTGCCGTTGGAGCTGAGTACATAGCTTGGACTAAATGAGTGAAAGGGCCCGAGAAACCGAATCTAAGTAAAACCATCTGTAGCCACTAAAAATTAACATTATCAAAGGCCTTTTCAAGAGAGATTATCAGTAGGTCTTGGAGAGGATTGATTTTTGCATGGTTTAATACAGCTAGCACTTTGCGGATGTTTGAAGCGGCAGAACGACCCTGTATGAAGCCTGCTTGAGAAGGATGAATAATAGAAGGCAAAATGATGGCTAAATGATTTGCGATAATTTTTGAGAGAATTTTGGCATCTAGATTTAGAAGGGAGATCAGTCTATAGAAACCTGGGTCAGAAGGGTCCTTGTCTTTTTTTGCTATTAATTTTATATGTGCTTGGAAGGTGGACAGAAGGTATGCTCCCCCTTCTTGTATTGAGCAGTACACTGATTGCAGGGTCGGAGAAAGGGTTGTATCCATGAGTTTGTAATATTCAGAAGTGTATCCATCTGGGCCAGGAGCTTTACCATTTGCTAGGGTTTTTATGGCAGAATGAATATCGGATTGCGAAATAGGAGCATTGAGAAATTGGAGTGCTACGGGATCAATTTGAGGAAGAGCAATATCGTCTAGAAAGGAGATAGCCTGTGATTGGTCAATGGGTTGGGAGCCATAAAGTTTAGCGTAGAAATTTTCCAATATGGAAATAATTTCCTCAGGGGAGTGTTTTAACGTGCCCTGAGAGTCTTTGAGGGAGGTGAATTGTGTAGGAGTGAACGGTTTATGGCACAAGCGAGCTATTAGTTTGTCAGGTTTGTTGCCAAATTTATGGTACTGTAAGTCAAGATGGGATTGGTACATAGATTCTTGGGCTGTTGCCCATGTTTCGAATTGATGTTTTGCATCTAGCCATGTGTGTTGCATTCCGTCAAGTTTATTTGAGTCAGTCAGAGTCGATTACTAGCTTCTGTGTATTTGAGAGCGAGCTTTTTCTTGTAGGCAGATGTAAAAGCGATGATTTTACCGCATAAGACCGCCTTTCCCATTTCCCAAAATAGGTTGGGGTTAGATATATGAGCTGCATTAGTGATCTGGAAGTCCGCCCAGGTGTCTTGGAGTTGTCGTAACAGCTCCTGGTTATTTGCTGAGAAGGAAGGAAAGCACCATGTTTTGTGTTGTTGTGTGTTGTTAAGATAATTGAGGGACATGGAGATGGGAGAATGGTCCGAGATAGCAATGTCATGTATGTCTGAAGATGAAGTGTATTGCGTTGCAATAGGATTGCAAAAAAAATTATCTATTCTAGAAAGTGAGTGGTGTACCGGGGAGTAGAAGATGAATTCCTTCCCATCTGGGTGGGCCAATCGCCAAATATCTGTTAGTTGCATTGCTTCTGCAAAGGTAGATAGTAGTGCGTGTGTTGAATGGGACCCCGGAAGTGAACAATGGTTATGTTCTAATGATTTTGACTTATCTTCAAGGGCATTAATAAATGAGTTGAAATCCCCTTCAACTACTAAAGGGAGATGGATGTAGCCTGACAGCCATGAAGACAAGTCCTGGAAAAATTGTTTAGATGGTGAGTTCGGGGCATATGTGTTGGTAAGGACCAGGGATTGAGAACCTACTTTAAGATGTACCGCTAGGAATCTGCCTGCTTCGTCTGTGTTTACCGAGATTATTTCGGGTGCGAGTCTTTTGTGTATCAGAATAAGCACTCCTGCTTTATTATTGAGTAAAGGGGAGCCTATAATGTGTCCTACCCAAAGTTTCTTCATACGAGCAAAGTCAGATTGGCCTGAATGGGTTTCTTGGAGTAGCGCTACATCTGTTCTAAGTCGGCGGAGATGTTGAAGTATTGCCATGTGTTTATGTGGTGATCTCAAGCCCTTGACATTCCAGGAAAAAATATGTGTATCATTGTGTCACGTAATAGGTGATGTGTACAGAGGTAATAGACTTACAAGTTTGTTGAGTGGAACAATTTAACCGCCCATCACCGCCCCATCTCTGATGCAATATGATTGACTCCCGGGGAAGGAAAAAGTCTTCAGAAACATGTGATGAAGGATAGTAGAGAGACGAGGGAGAGTAGAGCATGATGGCCAAACTGGGGCCTAACTGAGTGGCAAAATAAACAGAAAACCGTAACAATATATTGGACTTCACATAAATCTGCATGCTGTCCCTATACTACAACCAGCGTATACGGGAAGTAGCAGAGTAAGTGATCTGCATCAGGGGCTCATTGGAGTTGTTGAAAGGACAGGGGAGCATAACCCCCTGGCCTATTTGGCAACGCCGAGGGTGAGGAGACTCAACAAATCAAACGGCCTGAGCGGAACTTTTGGTCAGAGCAAGGCTCAAAACAGGGATGTCATAATAAATGCATGTATATAGAGTGAAGAATGAGTAGCCATAAAACCAAGTGGGTTATCACTATCTAGCGGCTAGTATATCTAACCGTGGACTTAAATCGAGGTGATATCTAAAGGCATAAAAGTCTTATATATAGACGAGTAAGGCAGGTAGTTCAATGTGAGGAACGATCCATATAGCACCTGGATGGGTTCGCCAACTTAGGATTGGCGGGATTTGGAGGAAGCAAAGTTAATGCGTTTGCGTTTCGTTGGATCCTTGCAGGGGCTTCGTTGATCTCTAGGGCCCGAGTTTCGGGGAGGATGGTGGGGAGACGTTACAGCGTCCGTAACCACCAGAGAATCTTGTAAATATTGAGTGGCTTCTTCTGGGTGAACGAAGGATTTTGTATCACCTGAGGGTGGCAGAAAGTATCCGGATAAGCCAGGGTGAACTTGTAACCCTTTTGGTATAGCGTGGCACATATTTGCTGAAAGGCTTTGCGTTTGCGGGATACTTCTTGCGAATAATCAGCAAATAGGAGCAATTTGTGACCATCTATTTGCAGGGACCGAGAGCTGCGGAAAGAATTGAGAATAGCCACTTGATCAGCATAAATTAGATATTTGACGATTACCGAACGCGGTGTGTGGCGGTCATTCGAAGGAGGCCCTAGGCGATGGGCCCAGATCTGAGGGTATACGTGTGGAGCATATTTCTGGAAGCACCCCTGATGGAAATAATTCTGGAAGGCCCACAATACGCAAATTATTTCTGCATGAGTGGTTTTCTAAATCATCCAACTTGTCTAGGATGGTTTGGTGCGTACGATTGGTCTGAAGTGTACCTGCATGTAGCGATTGAACATCGTCTTCTAAATCTGACAGACGCTGTTCCACCTCAGTTAAACGTTTAGAATGATCACCCATATCTCTTCTAATCTGTTCAATGCCAGTGGCTACTGCGTTATCCACGGCTTGTGTGATTGTGGGCAGTAAGATGGAGGTGACTGCTTGTGCAATCTTTTCATAAAGTTCTGTGGGACTACAGGTGCCAGGAGTAGTAATCAAAGCTGGTATCATTTTGCCAGTGTGAGCAGGGTGGGTGTTCATACCTGCTCCAGCGTTTCTGTCAGCCTCTGTGCCTGTGTCCATTGAAGTGCTGTTGTCGGTGGTCATTTTGGCTACAGGAGGGGGACAGCTGCATCCCTCTCCCCTCATGGCAGGGCCTGAGCCGGGCGGCGTCGACAGGAGGAATCGCTCCATGCCGGAGGGATCGAGGATCGTGCGGGCAGGTCAGGGGGGAGCTCCTGAGGCTACTGACAGGAGTCCCCGATGCAGAGTGCCAGCGTTATATCCTGGGAGCCGCGGGTCTCACCACCTCACAGCATCAGCGCCGGAACCGGAAGTCAGTTTCACCTTTTATGTTACTGACATAAATGAACTTTTGCACGATATTCTAATTTTCGAGTTTCATCTGTATATATGTATATATATATATATATATATATATATATATATATATATATAAATATTTGTACATAAATCAATTATTTATTTATCAAAAAGGCAAATTTTGTGTATATGGTAAAAAATCACATTGGTGAAAAGAACTCAAGGAAAATTATAGTGTGGGGATCAAAGTATTAAGGTGTCCATATTATTGGATTATTATTTACCATATGGAGGCACTGCAATGTATTGATTAAGGGAATCGGACACCACCCTATTTATTTAGAATAAATTATCTCATAAACCACCACAATTAGGGACACTATCCATCTTTTACAAAACCCAGAGGGTATCCAATTATCAGAAATGGCTACTTTAGTAGCTATAGTAGTACAGTAGAGGCCCTTTAACGCTGTATTCCTCACCACAAAGGAATTACGGTAATTAGGCATATTCTTTCTCAGAGACATAAACATGAATGGTAATTGAATGAATTCATTGTTTCTGCATTGGAATACATCCTCACACAATGTCTTTACATTTGAGGGCTCCCACTTTCTCCAGGTGCAGGGCATAGAGACTTGGGGATGGGGACTTGCTGTGCTCCATCCTATGCCAATCTGTACCTGGGGGAGTGGGAGTGCTATTTCCTCTCGGATGAAGATTTGTTGCAATTAATGAGCCACATTTCTATGTGGTATCGTTTTATAGATTACATATTTCTAGTCTGGGAAGGTCCCAAAGATATGTTGTACAAATATGTTGAGTCTATGAATAAAAACTAAATCAATTTGTGTTTTACCATGTCTCATAGTTCTATGATGATCACTTTCTTGGATGTAATCATGAAGAAAGAACCTGGAGGGAAACCTATCGAGTGGACTTTATAGAAAACCCACTGCAGGAAATACTATTCTGCACACCCACAGTTCACATCTTCGCCCTTTGATCAACTCTATCCCTTTTAGCAAATATCTCTGAATCAGATGTAACTGTTCTGATGAAGACACTTTCCAAGAAGTGGCCACACTAAGCATTAGAATATTAGAAAGGGGCCACACACCTACATGTTTGAAAAACATCATATACATGGGCTAAACAAAATTCGAGACATGATCTCCTCTTCTCTAAAAAAAAACCAATAAAGGAATCTAAAGGGCTGCGGCTAATTACACGCTACATTAGACATCACAAATCAGTCAGAATATTGGCATCTATTACTAATTGACCCTATTTTAAGTCTCCACATTCCAGAAACTCCAGCAATAACCTATTGTAGAGCTAGATCTATTAAAGATCGTTTAGTACATAATGAATTAGTAGGGAATTTGTCCCTATTGCCAATACAGGTGTACCTCGGTTTACGAACGCCTTGGTTAATGTCATTTTCGGTTTACGAATATGAAGTGTATATCGGTGCTGATTTTTAAATGCAATTGCCAGCTTTTTTTTTCTTCACTATAGCTCACAGAATTAGCTGTCACTTTCCCCAGAGCTAAAGGATACTTTGTTTCTTTTATCTCAGGAAACAAACTAAAAGGAAACATTGTTTCTTTTAACTCTGGGAAATAAACTAAAAGGACACTTTCTTTCTTTTTGCTGGGGGGGGGGGGGGAGTGACAGCTGATTCTCTGAGCTATAGTGAAGGAAAAGTAATTACATTTAAAAACTGGTACTGACCTATAGTGACAGCGACTTTTTAAAAACTTTTTTCTGACCCCTGGAACGGATTAATTGCTTTTCAATGCATTCCTATGGGAAACCGCGTTTGGGTTTACAAATTTTTCGCAATATGAAACGTCTCGTAGAACGCATTAAATTCGTAAACCGAGGTACACCTGTATATGAATACCAACAATTTGTCCCTATTGCCAATATATGAATACCAACAAAGGAGTTTTATTACTCACTGGAGACCCTTATAGGCCTAAACACTTTGCCAACTGTAGAATAGGAGTTGTTTACTTATTGATTTGTGAGTGTAGGGGGTTCTATGTGGGGAAGACTAAACTGGAATTTTGGAGACGAGAAATCCTCTAATCTGGATGTACTCCTTGGTTGTCACGCGAGAGACATATATGAAGATTCCCAAAGATTTCCTTTTTAACTCTACAGCGGGTTTACCCCAACAACAGAGGAGAGGATTGTAACAAAATATTACTCCATGAGACACAATGAATTGTCTTGTTACCAGCTACATCTTCCCTTGGTCTAAATGACACTATAAGTTTCAAACCATTCTTACAAGGCTTTACGTCAGGGGGATGTGAAAAAAAAATAAAACAGGCCAATGTGAGGGCTCTCTATGTACTGTGCAGATCATTTGGGCGCTATGCAGGCTCTATAATTTAATTGGCCACTTTTCAACTAAATACGCCATCATGTCCACTGTATAACAATATGATTGGCACTTTAGTTCCTTCCTTCTGCCTATTTTTTAGTGGCTTACATTGGTTCTGTTTTTCATTGATTCACATTTCCTAATTAACGTTCTCCTTTGGCTATGATAACAATCATACTCACATATAGCCTTAGTACTTGAAACAGTTGGGTATCTTGGTTTTTGTCCTTGTTCTTTTTATAATACCTGCTGACAGTGGCAATTTCTGTACACATTTGAATTTATTATAATTTGTATAACAATCTGTGGAATTAAAGGTGTCATTTTTGTATGTTTTTGTATATTGTATTGTCTAGCATTGCACCACTGAGATTAGATTGTAAGCTCCAAGGAGAAGGGCCATCCTAACCCTCTTGTATTGAACTGTATTGTTGCTGTATTGTCTCCTGTTATATTGTAAAGCGCTGAGCAAACTGTTGGCGCTAAATACTATATAATAATAGTCCTGTATAATGATTATATGCCTGCCATGTCTTCCTCTCCCCACTAGATGGCACCGATGTGTCATCCTCGAACCTTATGTTCTCCATTGGGTAGGCCCACCTACGATTCTGGGGGGGGGGGGGGGGGCACTTTGTGATGGGAACCAGCAGGTTAGGAATCCAGGCCTACATTGTAGTGGGTTTGGCCTGTGGTTGCTATTTTGGCTTGTCCAGGTTCTCATCAGGTGCGCTGGTCACACATGACATCATTCCATCTCTGTATGGAGTGGTGCTGCACGCCTCAAGCGCAGGAGGTTGCCATGGCGATTCTCGCTGAGCATGTGCAGCGTTCAGTGCCGAGTACGCATGTGTGGGCATCCAATGCCATGCTATTTAAAAAGGAGGGATCTCTGTAGCAGGGTACATGTCTGCATACCCACAGGGACTTCAGCAATCACCACCGATTGATACCCTTGCTCAGATGTATAAGGTGAGAGATTATGGATGAACTTTGATTTGGTGGCCCAGTGCTTAGTTCAGATTGAATCTTTAATACAGGAGGGTAAATGTGTTCCTATAGAGCCTCCAATAGATGAGATCGTCATTAATTGAAGTCTATAAAAAATTTCCTGGTGAAATCTTTATTATTATACACATATTACACTTATTTTATTTGTTGGACAGTCCTCTCACTTATCAACTTTACTGGGACTGCTGATTGCTGATCTGGTCCTGGGGAAGGGGGTGGGGGTGTTACATCCAGTGCTTTATTTCCATAATTTTTTTATTTAGCTCGGTCTGGGCTGCCTTTTGAGTAACCTCTCGGGATCACTTTGTGGTCGTCACATTCAGTGCCTCTGGGGTTGCTGGCAGACTGTTTTTACATAAGATATGGATACCAGTAGTTAAAGTGTATGTATACAGGATATATGTATTCAATTGTACTATATGTGAACTATACTGAAAATGTGTCAATGTATAAAGCTCTTATTGTGACTTCTTATACTATAGAATTTGCCTACATCATCCTCCTCTTTAATTCTTCCCGTAGGAAAGAAAGTATTCTGAAACGCATCAGTCCTCCACAGATGAAGTTCCAGTGGACTCAAAGTGGATGTCCAACTTACACAAGTCTGTTTTTATGTCTTTACTTAGTGTAGCCATTATGATTTTATTCATTGGTAAAATGGTGTACTTTTATTATATTGAATAAAGCTTTTTTTTGTATTTTACCTCAGCATTTAGTCAGTTGGCTTTAACCAATTGTCTACCGGGCACTTTCACCCCCTTCCTGCCCAGGCCAATTTTCAGCTTTCAGCACTGTTACACTTTGATTGACAATTGCGCAGTCATGCAACACTGTACCCAGATGACATTTTTATAATTTGTTTTAGACAGATTGAGCTTTCTTTTGGTGGTATTTAATAACCTCTGTTTTTTTATTTTTTGCTAAACAAACCAAAAACAACTGAACATTTTGAAAAATAAAGTTTTTTCTTAGTTTCTGTTAGAAAATTTTGTAAATAAGTGATTTTTCTCCTTCACTGATGTGCACTAATGAGCCTGAAGTGATGGGCACTGATGAGGAGGCAGTGGTAGGTGGCACCTGATGGGCATTGACAAGCATCACAGAAAGGCAGCACTGACAGGTAAAGAGGCGGCACTGACTGGCACCTCAGATGGGCACTGAGATGTGGCATTGATTAGCAGCTCAGATAGGCACTCATATGTGACATTGATGGGCACTGATGGGGCTACACTGATCATTAGTGCCCTGATGGTCAGTGTACATGTACCCTCTGAGGAATGCTGATTAACCACCTCTCCTCATGAGCTGTCAGCGTGAGGAGAGGACTGCCAATAACTGGCACTTCCTTATTTACATGTGATCAGCTGTGATCGGACACAGCTGAACACAACAGAGCAGACGTCATTGGCTTGTTCCGCTGATCGGGGCACGCACACACGTTTAGAGTGGGAGGATGTCATATGCCCTCCCATCATTTTCTTAAATGGCGGGTGGGAGGTGGTTAAAGTCTCATTACTATTCTGCTTCCATCTTCACCCAGTCTTCCTTCTGGGCTAGCAAGCTCCAGCCGTCTGACTGGCTGAGCCGCGATGCCTTCACTACCACACATGGGCCACAGCACAATGCTCTGAAGGAACGGCATGGGTATGCTGTTCCTTCAAAGCAGATGCACCGGCTCTCAGAAAGAGGGAATATCTCCTAAACAGTGCACGTTTAGAAGATATTCATTTTACCTACAGGTAAATTTGTTATAAGCTTACCTGTAGGAAAAAGCATTAAAAAAAGTTTACTACCACTTTAAATAAAGATTGGGAATTAAGGGAAGAAGGTTTAAAGCACCAACACTGACATCTTTCTAGGACCCCAAATCCTTCCAGGGACACTAGGAGTATGAATTTTGAACATTTTCAATATTGTATGTTTTCGCCATGGATAAGTGGGTTTCCTACAGGCATTCAGAGTTCCTCTAATTAAAAGTATACTTGTAAAGTTGCTGCTTTTCGCACAAAAAGAAAGACAATCTGCATAGTGTTTGGGTGTTTTCCTTGTGTTTACTTTAGTGTGTCCTTGTTTTGCTACCCCAAGTAAGTTAACCCCTTCATGACAAAGGTAAAAATTCCAAATGTCTAAACACAGTTTTGCAGCTTTGGCATGCATTAGTAAAACTAAACATAATCACAAATACTTTGTGTATCCAGGTGAATGAAACCTTGTTTTCAGGACAAATAGGGCTTTCATTTCGTGGTAAATTATATTATCTATTGAGATTTTTTTTTTATTATCAAAGGAAAACTGGCACAAAACAGTCAAAAAAAAAATATATATATATACAGTTGTGTTCAAAATAATAGCAGTGTGTTGAAAAAAGTGAATAAAGCTCAAAATCCTTCTAATAGCTTTTATTTCCATACACACATGCATTGGGAACACTACACATTCTATTCCAAATCAAAACATGAAGAAAAATATATCAAATTTGTGGTGTTCCTCTAAAAAAAAAATTGAAGAAAAGTGAATATTAGACTGTTCAAAAAAATAGCAGTGTTTGTATTCTTCTTTACAAACTCAACCATTCACTATATAAACTGAAAAATGTTTGAAGATTTTGCTTTCCTTTAAATCAATTAATATTTAATTGTATAAGCACTGTTTCTGAGAACTGCTGTACATCTGTGTTGCATGGAGTCAACCAACTTCTGGCACCTGTGAATAGGTATTCCAGCCCAGGATGATTGGACTACATTCCACAGTTCTTCTCTATTTCTTGGTTTTGCCTCAGAAACTGCATTTTTGATGTCACCCCACAAGTTTTCTATTGGATTAAGATCCGGGGATTGGGCTGGCCACTCCATAACGTCAATCTTGTTGGTTTGGAAGCAAGATGTTGCACGTTTACTGGTGTGTTTGGGGTCGTTGTCTTGTTGGAACACCCATTTCAAGGGCATTTCCTCTTCAGCATAAGACAGCATGACCTCTTCAAGTATTCTGATGTATTCAAACTGATTCATGATCCCTGGTATGCGATAAATAGGCCCAAGACCATACTATGAGAAACATCCCCATATCATGATGCTTGCGCAACCATGCTTCACTGTCTTCACAGTGTACTGTGGCTTGAATTCAGTGTGTGGGCGTCGTCTGACAAACTCTCTCCGGCCACTAGACCCAAAAAGAACAATTTTACTTTCATCAGTCTACAAAATATTGCGCCATTTCTCTTTAGGCCAGTCAATGTGCTCTTTTGAAAATTGTAACCTCTTCAGCGTGTCTTTTTTTCAACAGTGGGACTTTGCGGGGGCTTCTTGCCAATAGCTTGGCTTCACATAGGCGTCTTCTAATTGTAACAGTACTCACAGGTAACTTTAGACCTTCTTTGATCTTCCTGGAGCTGATTGTTGGCTGAGTCCTTGCCATTTTGGCTATTCTTCTATCCATTCGAATGGTAGTTTTTTGCTTTCTTCCATGTCTTTCAGGTTTTGGTTGCCATTTTAAAGCATTTGCGATCATTTTAGCTGAGCAGCCTATCATTTTCTGCACTTCTTTATATGTTTTCCCCTCTCCAATCAACTTTTTAATCAAGGTACACTGTTCTTCTGAACAATGTCTGGAACGACCCATTTTCCTCAGAATTTCAGAGAGAAATGCATTGTAACCAGCATGTACAACATTTGCTGCCTTCCTTCCTTAAATAAGGGCAAGAATTGCCACCTGTTTTTCAAAGAATGAATGACCTCACTATTAGAACTCCACACTGCTATTATTTTGAACATGCCCCTTTCAAATAGTGATTCAATTACACGGAATCGGCAGCATGCATGTCATGACTGTTGGGTCTGTTGGATTTCTATTACTCTACTACACCTGCTAGTAAATTATTTGCCATGTAGAAATATAATTTCTACCAAAAACAGTGATTGATCAGGTTAGTGATGTCTGACTGCTATTATTTTGAACACAACTGTATATATATATATTTTATTGTTTTTTAATTTAGCTGTATATTTCTTGCTATTACGGCAACCTTCCACCAAAGAACAACTCAAAACAAATTCTCTTACTTGTCCTACTGACAACTACAGCAAGACCCACATGTGGATATCATTTGTTTGTTCAGGGCCCAGAGACAATAGTGCACATTTTACTTTTTTATCCTATCGAAAAGAGAGACTGACATCGATACTAAATTTAAAAAGGCTTTTTTTTTTTCTAGCGAACATACACTAAACCCTGACTTGGATTCTTAGCATGACCTTTGACTCTAACACTGACCATGGTTAAACCCTGATCTAGCACACACAATATATATAATTATTATTCTTTATTTACTGGTTTTAATTATTTATTGGTTTACAATTTTCTCCTTTAGCAAGAAAAAAAAAATACATATTTTTCTCCATTCGAGATGAAATGAGAACCCCCCCCACAAAAAAAAAAAAAAAAAAACCACATGGGCATGCTGTACAGTTACTGATCACTGTGATAGCCAATCACAAGCTGTCACAGTGATCAGGTGAACAGAAATCAGTCCTCCTGTTTCCCGTTAGTACAAGGCCTAGAGCTGTCCATGACAACTGGTCTCTGTGCAGCACATTCTCAGCACAAACATCAGTGCATACACTGACCAGCCATAACATTATGATGACCTACCTAATATGGAGTAGGTCCTCCTTTTGCCACTAAAAAAGCCCTGGCTTGTGGGTGGGGCCTGCATTGATTGGACTGTTTCTCACACCATTCTTAAAACCATTTTTACAGTATGGAAGGGGGTGCTTTATCCTGCTGAAAGAGGCCACTGCCATCAGAGAATATCGTTTCCATGAAGAGGTGTACTTGGTCAGCAACAATGTTTAGGTACAGTGGATATAAAATGTCTGCACACCCCTGTTAAAATGTCAGGTTTCTGTGATGTAAAAAAAATGACAAAGAAATCATTTCAGAACTTTTTCCACCTTTACTGTGACCTATAAACTGTACAACTCAGTTGAACTACAAACTGAAATCTCTTAGGAGGAGGGAAGTAAACATAAAAAACTAAAATAATATGGTTGCATAAGTGTGCACACCCTTAAATGAATACTTTGTTGAAGCACCTTTTGATTTTATTACAGAACTCAGTCTTTTATGCTTAGGGTCATCTTGAGCTTTCTAGCAGAAGCCTGAAGGTTTTGTGCCAATATTGACTGGTATTTGGAACTGTTCATAATTCCTTCTACCTTGACTAAGGCTCCAGTTCCAGCTGAAGAAAAACAGCACCAAAGCATGAGGCTACCACCACCATGCTTCTTTGTGGGTATGGTGTTCATCTGGTTATGTGCAGTTTTGTTTTTGCGCCAAACATATATTTTGGAATTATGGCCAAAAAGTTCAACCTTGATTGACCATGACACATTTTCCCACATGCTTTTGGGAAACTTCAGATATGTTTTTGCTAAATTTAGCAGGGCTTGGATGTTTTTCTTCGTAAGAAAAGGTTTCCATCTTGCCACTCTACCCCATAGCCCAGGCATATGAAGAATACGGGAGATGTAGTCACATGTAGCATACATCCAGTACTTGCCAGATATTCATGCAGCTCCTTTAATGTTGCTGTTGGCCTTTTGGCAGCCTCCCAGACCAGTTTTCTTCTGGTCTTTTCATCAATTTTGGAGGGATGTCCAGTTCTTGGTAATGTCACTGTTGTGCCATACTTTTTCCGGTTGATGGCGACTGTCTTCACTGTGTTCCATGGTACATCTAATGCCTTGGAAATTCTTTTGCACCCTTCTTCTGACAAATACCTTTTAACAATAAGAACCCTCTGAGGCTTTGGAAGCTCTTTGCGGACCATGGCATTTTCTGTAGGATGCGACTAAGAAAATATCAGGAAAGACCTACTAGAACAGCTAAACTTTATTTGGAGTTAATCAGAGGCACTTTAACCACTTGCGCTCCTGAGGATTGAGTTACAGCACTGTGTTACTTTAACTGACAATTGCACAGTCATGCAATGCTGCACCCAAATGTATGTCCTTTTTTTCCCCATGAATAGAGCTTTCTTTCGGTGGTATTTGATCGCCTGAGCGGTTTTTATTTTTTGTGCTATAAAAGAAAAAAAAGACTGACAACTTTGAGGAAAAAAAAAACAACTTTTTTATTTTTTGCTATTAAACATATTCAGTAAAAAAATTTTGTTATAAATTTAGACCAAAATGTATTCTGCTACATGAAATTTATAGCGTTTACAAATGGCGGTATATATACTGGGATTTTTAATTTTTACAAGTAATGGGGGCGATCAGCGACTTAGCAGGACTGCGGCGGGCATTCTGACAATGAGGGGAACGGACATCCCCAGTGACACCAATACAGTGATCAGTGCTAATAAAAAGCACTGACACTGTACTAACGGCACTGGGCAGGAAGGGGTTAACTGTGTGCTGTGTGTTTTACTATGGGCTGTGTGTTTATGCTTCACTGTAAGCACACTGCTTTACACTGCACAGCCATGCAAAGCAGTGTAAAAACAAACAAAACCAGCTGTCAAATCTTCATGCAGACTAGAAGGAATTCAGAATGCCAAAACGGGGAGGTGCAGCCCTTCAAAGATCAGGAAATCTGGATACTGATGAACAAAAGCAAACAAGGGCGCACTCTTAGCGTGCATTACCGTGGTACACCATGTGTTTATTATGTAATCAAATAGATATATACTCACAAACCAAAGAAGAATAAAAGCAGAATTAGTAGTCCGCAATGGCAGTCAATACAATGCTGTGCCCTAATTAGGGATAAGCTGACGTGTTTTGGGAGACGAACCCCCTTCTTCAGAGCTAAGCTATTCTAATTTGGTTTGTGAGTGTATATCGGTTTGAATATATAATAAACACGTAGGTATATATCTAGTTGATTACATAATAAACACACGATGAGAGTGCACCCTTGTTTGCTTTTGTTCATGCAAAGCAGTGTGCAGGAGCTGACAGGGGAGATCACTGTTTTGTTTACAAACAGTTCCCCACCCCACCCCCCATTGGAGATGCTCAGCAATCACTAGCGAGTAATCACCGGCCGGGACCTGGTGATTGACAGCCGCGAATGGTAGAGCATGTAGGGCGCCCACCCCTACCTGGAAATGCTAAATTATATATATATATATATATATATATATATATATATATATATATGTGTGATTTTGCGCACCCGTGCCACCCTGTAGCAGTACTTCTGCTATAGGGCGGACGGGAAGTGCTGAAATGATGGCAGGTTTGTACTGACTCCTATTTACATGATTTTGAATGTGATTGCTTAATTCTGAACCCAGCTACATCCCCAAACATAAGAAGGTGTGCACACTTATGCAACCACATTATTTTAGTTTATGTTTACTTCCCCCCCGTACAAGATATCAGTTTGTTTTTCAATTGAGTTGTACAGTTTATAGGTCACATTAAAAGGTAGAAAAAGTTCTGAAATTATTTATCTTTGTCTCATTTTTTTACATCACAGAAACCTGACATTTTAACAGGGGCGTGTAGACTTTTTATATCCACTGTAGGTGGTAGTACCAAAGTAACATCCACATGAATGACAGGACCAAGATTGCCCAGCAGAACATTGCAAAAAGTATCACACTGCCTCCATCAGCTTGCCTTCTTCACATACTGCATCCTGGTGCTATCTCTTCCCCATGTAAGTGACACACCCAGCCATCCACATGATGAAAAAGAAAACATGATTCATCAGATCAGGCTACCTTCTTCCATTGCTCTGTGTTCCAGCTCTGATGGTTGCATGCCCATTGTAGGTGCTTTTGGCTGTTGACATGGGTCAGCATGGCAACCTGATCGGTCTGTGGCTACGCAGCCCCATACACAATAAACTACAATGCCCACTATTTCTGCTTTCAACGCATTAGTTTCATGGACATGTTTTCTTGCTACCTATTATATCCCACTTAGTTTCAGATATCATTGTAATGCAATAACCAATATTATTCACTCTACCTGTCTTACCTACAGTATCTACCCAATCTTATTGTTATAGCAGATCGGTGTATATGCATAAAGACCCACTTCTATGGGGCCGCAGGAAAGGCTTAATGAAGAACAATATTTAAATGGATTTATTTTTTTATATAAATAAACTAACAGTAAAAGCCTCTCCTTGCCCTCCGCACCTTACAGTACTAGTGTCCCGAGTACCAATCAGAAACACTGAAAACATGGAGTTTGCCCATGATGCATGATTATGTTCACCTGCCTGCACTAGTTTTGACTCAGTGGATTTATATTTATCTATTGGTATTCCTTTTATTAGTTCTGTTTCTGTATACATTCTACTGAAGCTCAACAATCTCACTAAAGACCAAAAGCCATGGTTCCATGAACCAACTTCAATCTCCCAACCCAACTATGGGATCTGTAGCATTACCAGTGTCCTTGTTTTGAGATCTCAATCCAACAAATATGTATGCTGAGGTTGTCTTTAAATGAGATTTTATCAATCGAGCTGTATGAAAAAGTTGTGCAGTATCCCACTTGTTGCTGAACTGCTTGTTCTTTTGCTTTAAAGTCCACAACAGAAACCCTGTTCCAATGGGGAAACTTAGCTACAGACCACCTCCACATAGCTTCAAAAGATGTTTTACTGGTTTCTCTTCTCTGCGAGGGGTTTGTGTTTGATATTATACTTGTGGACTAAAAGGTGAGAAAGTTCCTAAATGTAGAGGACAATATTACTTTATTCATTAAAAATCACAATCATGATGACATACCCTTTGAGTTACACTTTATTATATCATTTCTGAATGAAAATTAACAATAGATACATTTTTTAAGTTAAAATTGCTTAATATTTACATCACATATCAACCAATAATAGAAGCTAAAGTTACATCTTTGGGTACACCTTGTTTCCACTCATGGCACATGAAATAAGAAGTTTTCTGCATTCCAGGGGTAAATGTCTTTCAATAAGTACATTGAAGGAAGTAGTATCAGTCACCAAGCGCTGCCTAGAATTGGGGGAAAAAAAACACGTCTTGAATAAAACAACATACACACAATTGACAGAAAAAATATTTTACTATGCACACTCAAAACCATTGGTTTTGTTTGCCAGTTTCCAGTTGAATAGACGGGGTACTTAAGAAAAATAAAAACGTTCCACTTGCATGCATTTGAGTGTAATTTATAGTGTCCAGCAAGAGTCTTTTTCAAAATGGAAATGAAAACGCAGCTACAATAGACAGTTTGGTACAAGCCAAGTGTGATATGGATAGTAAGGTGTTATAGTACCCAACTACAAAGTCATAGAAAAGTTTCCATGCCTTTAAACCAAGACAAGCAATTTTGCAGTGTAATAAAAAGAACAGCATACCTTGTAGAAGTATCTGGCAACATACCAGCAAAATCACCAGTAAAATTTGTTTCAAGGAGTACAGTATGGGACATGTGAACTTTATTCATTATCATTGGAACTATCTTTAGAAGATTGGGCACTGGCCAAAAAAAAAAAAAAGGTCTGAGAGGATATCCCCCTAAATAACCACTTACAGTTTTCTAGCAAGCAATAGGGAGATGAGAACAGAGGGGAGGGTTCTGAGTCTTGTATCATGTACTACACTCCAGGAAACAGATTTTGCTGGCAACTGAGGGGTGGGCAACACTGCAAACACTACTAACAAGCCAACAGTTCTCAACAGACTCAAAGAACAGCTTTCAGCACCATAAGCCTGAAACTGGCACCATAGGCCTTAACATCCACCTGGTAGAACTTAAAGTGGTTGTAAACCCCTACATATACCCAGTGAAGTCACTTGACTCCGGAGATACACAGATGAAACAAATCCTCCTACATAATTTGTACTGGTCTATCTGCAGTATTCTTTTCTCTACATTCATTCAAATGCTGAATTTGTAAGCTTGTCTGAGAGTTCAGAAAAAAGGGGGCAGAGAGCTGAAGTTACACTCAGAGACCTCTGAGAGCTGATTGAAGGGAAGAGAAAAACCTCCCTTCACACAGCTCACAGGAACAGAGTTAATATCCCTCCTCTGTTACCTTGCTTCTCTTGGTGTCAGGAAAACTTGTCAGCAGTAATTCATGTTGATAGAAGAGAAATAAAATATCAGACAGAAATGAAACTTGTTCTTAACTGAGACAAGTACACACTATAGAAAAATATGCTTTGTTCATATTTCATGTCTGAGGTTTACAACCACTTTAAAGCAAAACTAAACTGCATCTGAGCACCACAAACCAAAATACTCCTTAATTTATTCTTAATATTCAGAGCAAACTCATCTATCCATCCATAAGTCCATGCTTTATTTTGAAGAGAAATCACTGTGAAAAACACCCCCTAGCATTTCTGGCGGGGACCATCTTGAGTAATGGCAGATGATTCATGTAGCATTTACTACAGACCAAGCTGGAGGAAGGGAAGAATGCATCCCACCAAGTACTTTCTAGGAAGAAAGATACTTGGCTTGCACTAGGCAAACTCAGCCTTCTAGGTACAATGGTGGCCCCTGTCTCCTAGAAAAATTGATTCAACATTCATGCCGTTCATGCGAATGGTATGGAAAGGTTTGAATTTGGGTTGGCGGCGATAAATTGTTGTGCATATACAGTCAGGTCCATAAATATTGGGACATCGACACAATTCTAACATTTTTGGCTCTATACACCACCACAATGGATTTGAAATGAAACAAACAAGATGTGCTTTAACTGCAGACTGTCAGCTTTAATTTGAGGGTATTTACATCCAAAGCAGGTGAACGGTGTGGGAATTACAACAGTTTGCATATGTGTCTCCCACTTATTAAGGGACCAAAAGTAATGGGACAGAATAATAATCATAAATCAAACTTTCACTTCTTAATACTTGGTTGTAAATCCTTTGCAGTCAATTACAGCCTGAAGTCTGGAACGCATAGATATCACCAGACGCTGGGTTTCATCCCTGGTGATGCTCTGCCAGGCCTCTACTGCAACTGTCTTCAGTTCCTGCTTGTTCTTGGGGCATTTTCCCTTCAGTTTTGTCTTCAGCAAGTGAAATGCATGCTCAATCGGATTCAGGTCAGGTGATTGACTTGGCCATTGCATAACATTCCACTTCTTTCCCTTAAAAAACTCTTTGGTTGCTTTTGCAGTCTGCTTTGGGTCATTGTCCATCTGCACTGTGAAGCGGCGTCCAATGAGTTCTGAAGCATTTGGCTGAATATGAGCAGATAATATTGCCCGAAACACTTCAGAATTCATCCTGCTGCTTTTGTCAGCAGTCACATCATCAATAAATACAAGAGAAGCAGTTCCATTGGCAGCCATACATGCTCACGCCATGACACTACCACCACGCTTCACTGATGAGGTGGTATGCTTAGGATCATGAGCAGTTCCTTTCCTTCTCCATACTCTTCTCTTCCCATCGCTCTGGTACAAGTTGATCTCGGTCTCATCTGTCCATAGGATGTTGTTCCAGAACTGTGAAGGCTTTTTTAGATGTCGTTTGGCAAACTCTAATCTGGCCTTCCTGTTTTTGAGGCTCACCAATGGTTTACATCTTGTGTTGAACCCTCTGTATTCACTCTGGTGAAGTCTTCTCTTGTTTGTTGACTTTGACACACATACACCTACCTCCTGGAGAGTGTTCTTGATCTGGCCAACTGTTGTGAAGGGTGTTTTCTTCACCAGGGAAAGAATTCTTTGCTCATCCACCACAGTTGTTTTCCGTGGTCTTACGGGTCTTTTGGTGTTGCTTAGCTCACCAGTGCGTTCCTTCTTTTTAAGAATGTTCCAAACAGTTGTTTGGCCACGCCTAATGCTTTTGCTATCTCTCTGATGGGTTTGTTTTGTTTTTTTCAGCCTAATGATGGCTTGCTTCACTGATAGTGACAGCTCTTTGGATCTCATCTTGAGAGTTGACAGCAACAGATTCCAAATGCAAATAGCACACTTGAAACGAACTCTGGACCTTTTATCTGCTCATTGTAATTGGGATAATGATGGAATAACACACACCTGGCCATGGAACAGCTGAGAAGCCAATTGTCCCATTACTTTTGGTCCCTTAACAAGTGGGAGGCACATATGCAAACTGTTGTAATTCCTACACCGTTCACCTGATTTGGATGTAAATACCCTCAAATTAAAGCTGACAGTCTGCAGTTAAAGCACATCTTGTTCGATTCATTTCAAATCCATTGTGGTGGTGTATAGAGCCAAAAATGTTAGAATTGTGTCGATGTCCCAATATTTATGGACCTGACTGTAAATTGCTTTGATCCACAATCAACGCATACAGATATTCCATGAAAAACAGCTCCAAAAATCAAGGAGGTATGTGAAAGACCAGGATGTACTAGACCGCTGGTACTCGCCAGTTCACCAAAAGGTAGAGCGGCACTAGTACTGGCACTCTGCTGCATATGAGAGTCATCAAAATTTACCGGCAAGAGCTAACAGAGATCAGGCCTGATTCTGCAAACACTGCGGTTTTGTGTGCAATGTATCAAGTGACAGTGACCTAATGACACTGCACTTGCTGGGGGAGAAGGAGGGGGGGTAAGCGTAGGGGCTAAACACAGGTGCCGGGGCTGATCCCGCTAACGCTGCATTTTTGGGGACGCTATATTAATGTGAACGCTGGTATAGTGCTGACCTGATCAAAGATATTGACCAGTTCAGACGCTATACTAGCAATGCAGGATTATTGTACATGAGCGTGTTCCTGGCAATCAAGGGGTTAAATGTGATGACTGGTGTACTGACGGGCAATCTGACGCTATCTGGGAGGGGTGTGAAAACCATGGGAGCGTGAATCACGTATATATGTGATTTTGGGTACCCATGCCGCCCTGTAGCAGTATTTCTGCTGCAGGGTGGTCAGGAAGTGTTTACAGAAGAGGTTTGTGTTACGGCGCTGCGTTATTTTAACTGAATTGCGCAGTCATGCAACACTGCACCCAAATTAAATTTACATCCTTTTTTTCCCACAAATTGAGCTTTCTTTCGGTGGTATTTGATCACCTGTGCATTTTAAATTTTTTGCGCTATAAAAAAAAGGGTGACAATTGAGAGAAAAAAAATACTATATTTTGGACTTTTTGCTATAAAACATGTCCAATAAAAAAATTTAAAAAATCAAATTTTGTCATAAATTTCGTCCAAAATGCATTCTGCGACATGTCTGCTTAAAAAACATCCCAATACGTGTAAATTAAGTGGTTTACATGAAAGTTATAGCGTTTACAAATGGCGGGAAAGATACTGGGATTTTTAATTTTTTTTTATACTAATAATGGCGGCGATCAGCGACTTATGGCGGTGATCAGCGACTTATGACAGGACTGCGGCGGACATTTTGACACGGGGGGGGGGGGGGGGACGACTGACTTGGGGCCACTGACATCCCCAGTGACACCAATACAGTGATCAGTGGAAAAAAAAAAAAAAAAACACTGACACTGTACTAATGGCACTGGGGAGGAAGGAGTTAACATTTTTATTCACTGAAAGGGTTAACTGTGTGAGGGGAGTGTTTTACTAGGGGGAGGGGGTGTGTGCTGGACGGGGACAGGCTGATCCGGAGAGAAACTCTTCTCTCCGGTTCAGCTTGTCAGGAGCTGACAGGCAACACCGCAGAAGGCTGGCAGCCACCGTCAGAAGCGGAACTTTTTTTTTTTCTTTTTTCGGGTCGCCGGAGCCCGACACCGTGATTGATGTTAGATCTACTTCGGGGGACATTTTTTTATTAAGGGACTTGTCAAAGGCCATGTCCTGTGGTTTTTTACACTACACTTTTTGTTTTTTTTGTGAATTAGTAGCGGTACCATGAACCGCATACTCATTCACGTGGGGGGGGGGGCGGGATCTGGGGGCCCCCTTTTTAAAGGGTGCTTTAAGATTCTGATAAGCCCTCCACTCGCAGACCCCCACAACCACCGGCCAGGGTTGTGAGGAATAGGCCCTTGTCCCCATCAACATGGGGACAAGATGCTTTGGGGGGGAGCCCCCCTGCCCCAAAGCACCCCCCCATGTTGATGGCATGTGGCCTGGTATGGTTCGGGGGGGGCGCTCGCTCATCCCCCCCCCCTTTCCTGACCTGCCGGGCTGTATGCTCGGATAAGGGTCTGGTATGGATTTTGGGGGAGACCCCACGCTGTTTTTTTTTTTAAATTTTGGTGTGGAGCTACCCCTTAATATCCATACCAGACCCGAAGGGCTTGGTATGGATAGGAGGGGGGACCCCACGCCTTGTTTATTTATTATGGTGCTGGTTTTTAAATGTAATTCTCCCTTCTTTTTTTTTTTCTTCACTATAGCTCAGAAATTCAGCTGTCACTTCCCCCAGCTAAAAGAGAAAGTTTTCTTTGAATTTATATCCCTAAAGGAAAGAATGTTTACTTTGAGTTTTTTAAAAGATACAAAGTTTTCTGTAACTTCGGGAAAGTGACATCTAAGCTTGTGAACTATAGTGAAGAAAAAAAAAGGCCGGCATTTGCATTTAAAAATCAGTGCCAACATATACTTTGTATTGCGAAAAAAATTATTAACAATTGTGTAAACTGAGGCATTATTTTCAATGGATTTTCATTTGTAAACCGGAAATTACGTTATCCGAGGCGTTGGTAAACTGAGGTACGCCTGTATTAGTATTGCAATCCTTTGTATTGGGATCCATAGAACCAACATACATCTGAATTGGCAACATAGCACAACATTTGTGTCGCATTTGAGATATCTGGCTAGTTACAATGACCTTGCCCAGGGACCTAGGATTGATTCACACCACAGAAATAGAGGCTGGATTAGTGTTCAACAGCTCTGTGGATTAGTGGTTAGCACTGCTGCCTCACAACGCTAGGGTTGTTGGTTTGAATCCCAACCATGGCAATGAATTTGCATGATTATTATTATTATTATTATTACTACGAGTTTATATAGCGCCAAAGGGTTTGCTCAGCGCTGTACAATAGGGGGGACAATACATGGCACAGTACAACAACAACAAACAACGTACGAGGGGTAAGAGGGCCCTACTCTTACGAGCTTACAATCTAGGAGGGAGGGGGTAAAGGTACAGTAGGAAGTGGCTGAGGGGGATGAAGTGGTGGGAGGAATGAGGGAGGATGGCCGTTAGGTGAGGGTGGGGTAGGCTTCCCTGAAGAGATGGGTTTTGAGGGAGCGCCTGAATGTGAATAGGGAAGGCAACAGTCTGATGGATTGGGGCAGTGAGTTCCAGAGGATGGGGGAGGACCTGGAGAAGTCCTGCAGTCGTGCATGGGAGGAGGAGACCAGGGAGCAGGATAGAAGGAGGTCCTGTGAGGAGCGAAGGGTACGGGTAGGGTGGTACTTGGTGATCAGGTTGGTGAGGTAGTCAGGGGCAGTGTTGTGAACGGCTTTGTAGGTCAGGGTTAGGAGTTTAAATTTGATGCGTTGGGCAATCGGGAGCCAGTGGAGGGAGAGGCAGAGGGGGGTGGCAGAGGTGGATGAGTCTGGCAGCTGAGTTCAGGATGGTCTGGAGCGGGGAGAGCCTGCACTTGGGTAGGCCAGTGAGGAGGGAGTTGCAGTAGTCAAGGCGTGAGATGATGAGGGAGTGTACTAGAAGTTTGGTGGTGTCTGGGGTGAGGAAGGAGCGTATCTTGGCAATGTTGCGAAGATAGAGCCTGCATGTGTTTGTGAGTGATTTGACATGCGGTTGGAGGGAGAGGTTCACGTCAAGAATGACGCCAAGGACTTTGGCTTGCGGGGCGGGAGTGATAGTGGAGTTGTTGGTGATGATGGATAGGATGGGGGGGGGGGGTGTTGGCAGGGGGAAAGATGAGGAGCTCGGTTTTGGAGAGGTTGAGCTTGAGGAAATGTAGTGACATCCAGTCTGAGATGTCATTTAGGAGGTGAGTGATGCGGGCGGAGATAGTGGGGGTGAGGTGAGGGCTGGAGAGGTGCATGATCTCCCTGTGTGACTACCCTAACATACATGTGCTGGTGGTAGCATATTTGCTTTCTGTCTAAATGATCCCTAGAATGTGAATTAGAATGAGGCCTTGTCTGTTCAAACACCTTTAAAGTTGCACCTTATGTGAATGTCAAACGATGGTTGAGATAAGGGCCTGGACTAAAGATTGACTTGATAATGCTGGTTTGTACTCCATCCCCCTTTTGGGAAGGTTTGTCAAACCAAGAGGGGGGAGGGGGGGGGGAGAGAGAGATTTTAAAAAAAATAAAATAAAATAAATAATGGCATGGAGTACCCCCCCCCCCCCAAATCCATACCAGACCCTTATCTGAGCATGCAGATACCACATGCCTTCAAAGATTTATTTCCTTTGTTGAATTGCCTGCTTGGTTCACACTCGATGCGATTTAAAATTGTGCTTTTTGTTGGCAATTTCACAATGTTTTCTGTAGATTTACCAATGAGTTACTGCGTTTTCAATTGTGTTTTGCATTGCGATTTCTATTGTAGTCTATATGTGAAATCGCTACAAAATGCTGAAAAAGTTAGCAAAGAACTACTTTTGAAATTGTGCTGCAGAAAATCGCTTACATTAAGACACTCACATCCACATTCATTAGATCTGATATCAAATACAATTTTAATTCTGAAATCACACCTGGATGCGACTTGGCATGCGATTTGCATGCCCTGTGACTTACAAATTGCATGCCAAATTATATCCGATGTGACTGGGGTCTAACACCACAGTCACATCTAATCCGATTTGGAAATTGGGCAACTTACAGTGAAGTCGCACGATTTCAAAATCAGATTGGATGTGAATAGAGCCTATAGTGCACAATAGGTTGTGACTTGGCCTACGATTTGCAAGTCGCCTAGCATGCAAATCGCATGCCAAATTGCACCCGATGTGACTGGGGGCCACTCCGGTCACATCAAAGCGGATTTTGAAGTGGTGCGACTTACACTATGATCACATCATGTGACTTACAGTGAAGTCACATGATTTCAAAGTCGATGGACATGCTGATTTAAAGTGCGATTTGCAAGACATCTGACACAGATCTCTCTGCAAATCGCATGAAAAGTAGTGTATTCATTACTTTAGAAATTGTTGCGGCTCCAACGAAGTTTGAACCACACCAATATGAACGCTCTAATAGCGGTCACATTGAGTGCGACTTGGCATGTGATTTGCATGGCATGCGACTTGCAAATCGTATGCCAAGTCGCACCCTATTGCCTGCTTTAGAGCTGTCACATGGGTGCGTTTCTGACACCGATTTCTAAAGTAGTACATGTACTACTTTTGTGGTGATTTGCATAGATATCTGTGTCAGATGTCTTGCAAATCGCAAGGAAATCGGCATCTTCACTGTACGTCGCACAATTTCTAAATCGGCTTTGATGTGACCGGGGTGTAAGGCCTTTTTATGTTTGATTTCCTGAGTGTTTTTCCAGTTTATGGGAAATCCTGCATACTAGCAAAAGTGACATTTTCAGTATTGCACGCAAGATGAGGTCATGTGACTGCCTTAACTCATGCGATAATCTGGAGTTAATTGTGCCCATAGTGCTAAGAAATATTGCCAGTGGGGTTCCCTTTCACATCCCTGTTCAATGTTCTGTTGTATGCTGCACAGGTACACTTCACTGTGGCTTTCTTTCTGACTCTGATTTGTGGGGCCTGTATACCAAGGGTTAACGCAGTTGGGAAGAGAATTAATCAGGTGTAAACACTTTCTCTGACCAAATGAATGACAGTGGTGGGTGTGGCCTGTTATATAAAGAGTCGCAGTAGTGGTGATTTCGCCTTGTACAGGCCATGTTATTTTCTGCAAGTCCTTGCCTGTGGTGGTTTGGGGAGGAAGAGATATTGTGGTGAATTGCCCCAGGCCACACTCATGACGTGTTTTGATGTGGGCTGTAAATGTTTTGCATTTTTTTCCTTCTAAGGTGTGTTTGTGTCTTTATTATCTTTGCAATGTAATCCTAACACATGTCAATTGCTCTGCTCTTCCAAATTTGCTTTATTTAGACTGAAATGCAGTTTTCAGACAAGCCTGATGAGAAATGCATGTGTGGGGGATTTGGGGAGGTTGGAGGTGTTTTATTTTGGCACATATGTATTTTTATATTGATATTTTGATCACAGACGGTTTTGTGGATAGATAAGCCAACTACGCGATTCATATTAACTGTTTGTTTCCTGCTGTAACCTGTGAAAGCACAGTTCCTTAGAAGTATAATCTTTTAGATTGTAAGCTCTTATGAGCAGGACCGTTCTATTTTAGCAACATCAATCCTGCATTTTTTTTTTTTCCACCACGAAATTGAAAGTACCTACTTGTTGTTGCTGTCCAAATAAATGTGGAATGTGTATTTGATCAATAAACGTTTGGACTATGTATTTTTTGGGGGGATTATTTCATGTTCTAGTTGAATGTACTAGCACCCCTAACACTTATTTTTGCTAGCTATATAATATGCCCAAATCTTCCTTGTTCGAGTGTACATATGCAAGTATGTCCAAAATAACAAACCAAAAGCCCCCTATTGCACCACAAGACCATGTTATGTACCAATGAATAGGTTGTGTTCAATGTGCAGCTAGCAATTTTTCTACAATTCTCTTAACAGTAATAAATTAGGCCCCCAATTTATGTTGACTTTGGGCCTTTACCAGCAAATATATATTCGCCAATGTCATATACACAATAGAGAAACAAACATATATTTGCGAATGTCATATACACAGTAAAGCTGCATGGAAAATTGCTGTGTGCACAATTAAACGCCAAGACGGCTGTTGGAGGAGGAGCTAGAGCAGCTATCATACTGGAAATATGTCATGACGTTTGCGGAAGGACGCTTGCACACACCCAGAAGTGGTAGTGGGGAGTGTTAGTGGATGGGAGTGTAGTTAGGAGAGTTTAGTGGTAATTTGCAAGTCTATTTTTTAGCTTTGTGAATTGTTCTTTTGTGGAATTCCAGACCACATCTGAACATGACAAGATGTTCTTCCTAACTATACAGGTGGCACAGACACAAACATACACACAGGGCCACTGTTAGATATCACGGGGCCCCGTACAGTATACCTGACAGTCTCCCACCGGCAGAGAAAATATCCAAATTATATGTATGGTAAAAATACACTAAAAACATTATTAATGGACACAATCCGAACCAAATTCCTGTGAAATCTACATGATAAAACTGTACTGAATTCATAAAAAAAGCTTTGTGTGTAATTGAGGTCTTGGGGCTCATTCACATGGGTGCTGTGGCCTGTAGAGTTGGAATCAGTGGTTTGTTTTTGTGGCTGTCGCCGTTTGCAGGCAACCTATGTTGCACTATGGAAATGCTGCAGGTCATAATTTGACAAGCATATGGGTGCAGGTGTACAGCCCTGAACACAGACAGTGGGCATTCAGGGCCACTTCCCCACGCCTTCACAGCTGCTGTGTCCCCATAGTGTAACAGGTCGCTCAAGTCACATGAACAACCCCCTCATTCATGCTGTACAGGCCAGAAGACTTGTGTAAATGGGGCATTTTTTACTTTTTTTTTTTCCCTCAGCTCATTAATTTCAATGGGCTGCCTAACGTGTGGGAACATGCAAAAATGCTGCAGGGATATTATTGTAAAAGTGTGTTGCACCTAAGCGCGCAGTAGTATGGTGCCATGCGTTTTGGTGGCTGTGAATGCGCCTGTGTTTACTAGATGTGTGGAGGTGTAAATATGTTTTCATCATGGTACCTGCATACATCTGCAGAGGGCATTGCATTTCTTTGCTGTGCTGGAAAAAACATGCTCTTGCATGCGTTTCTGAACCACAAATGATGTGAACAACTCCTCAGGTCCAGTTCACAGTATAGAAACACAGTCTAGATGTGTTCCAGACGCGTTTTTGCATGCACTTTTTTGATGCAGGTTTAGCATGTTCCAGAGCATTTTGGATGCATTTTTGATGTGTTCCAGTTCATGTTTTATGCATTCGAGTTAATTTTTTTCCCCTCTCTTTTTCTTAAATTTAATTAGGGACATGTGCATTTTAATGCGTTCCAGAGCGTTCTACCGTGTTCCAGTACAGTTCTATGCATAAACAATGCAGCCTGTTCGACTTTTTTGGCAGCACCTGCAACGCACTGGAACTGCAAGCGCTGATGTGAACTATGACATTGACAACCATATAACCTTCTGTGTGTTTTGGATGCCAAAAAAGCAACTGCAACACATGTAGTGTGAACTGGCCCTAAAGGTTATTAAAGGTACGGGAACGGGACTGACCAGGAATTGGGAATTCAATCAGACTAGTGGTGAGATACAATCAGGAATCATATAATAATGCTAGATCTGAGCTGTAGGTGATAGGAAATGAGACACATTAACTTGATCAGTAAATAATTAAATAAAAAGAGTGGGATGGTGATACATAGATTTGCAGATGGAACAGGTGATGATGGAGGGGGGGAAAGGGGGTCAAGTTGCATAAGGAGAGAGGTTTAAGGGCTCGTTCACACTTGACTTTATTTCTAACTCTTGCCAAACGGCCCTATAGCATTTGACATGTGTTTGGGAAGCTTTTCAACGCTCCTCAAATGCTCCCCAAACGCCCTATGTGCGGTTTTGAGGCATGTGATAAGCATTTGCCAAGCGTTAAAACTGCACCACAAATGCCTGTAATGAAGTTAAATGGTATTAATGCTCCGAAAACGCCTCGCAACACCACAAATGTCTGCCAGGCATTTGAGGAGCGGCACCATAGACTTGATTGGGAGGCTTCAACTGCTCCCGACTCGACATGAGGCGCCAGTTTTGCCATGACGCAATGCTAACTCTTCAGTGTGAACAGCACTGTGTGCTACCATGTGCAGAATTTACATAGGCGTTTGGGAAGCGCTTTTTACGCTTCTCAAACGCCTGTCTGACGCCTGCTGACAATGCAAGTGTGAACGTAGCCTTAGAGAAGATAAACAAGTTGTAATGAAATATAAACTGAAGGAAAATTGAAAGTTTCAAACTTGTCAGAAGAACAGGACACAGGTAAGATTCACTCCCTTTCCACTTTCTAGTCAGTAGCCAAAATCTTAATTGATTAATTAATATTCCTGGCACTGACAGAACCCTGGAAATTGATCTCCATATTTTGGGCATTCACAAATGTCAAGGAGCTTACAATCTAAGACCAGAAACTCAGACATATACTAGGCCCAATTAACCTAACAGCATAACACACACCGTGCAGAGAAAGCATGCAAACTGGGATGCAGACAGGTGTAGCCATGACTGGAATTAGAACCCATGACCCACGTGCTGTAAGTTCTGAGTTCTAACCACTAAGCCACTGTAGGAGACAGAGTTTGAGCTGCAATGTAGAATAGTTACATTGTTTAAAAATAATGATAATGCGAGCGCTGGTAAGATTATATAGACTACTAAAATGGTATTACACAAGATAAATATAAATATAGGTATAGATATGAAGGTAGCAACTAGCACTCAGGGTATTGACAACAGTCCCAGAATAGAAATATGTTAAAGTAATAGTGCAGCGCTATAAATTCATGTTATCAAACGCATGTAAAATCAAAAAAGTGCAAT